>NW_019174272.1:13631263-13803819 GCF_002260705.1 Seriola dumerili | reverse complement strand
AGAGAGAGAGAGAGAGAGAGAGAGAGAGAGAGAGGACAATACGCAGCAAAGGTCCACAGGCTGGACTCAAACGGGTCATCACAGCACAGACTAAGCCCAAATATCAAATGTGTCTCTGTTTGATATGGAAAGTTGGTCAGAGGCGTTAGTACGAAGCCTTGTTACGGATGACTTCTCTCTCTCCCCTGCCCTCTCTGATCAAATAATTTTATTGTCTATTATTGTCTATATAATAGTTTATTTGCTGTAATGTAATTTTGCCCCGCTGTTGAGGCCCAGCCAAAAACTAAAAACTTGAGGAGATGAAGTTACATAGTAGAGCCCGACCAATTTATCAGTCTGCCGACTTTATTTTTATATTTATTTTATTTAACTCCAAGTGAAGTTTACCGTTTAAGTTAACAGTGCACTGATGTCATTTTGGATAATAAAGTTTACTGTTAAACTGTAAAATAGCCTGCTGTCATTACATGTCTTTTTCAGAAGTGTTTATATAGATTAGGGCTGCACCTAACAACAATTTTTTTATTTAATTATTTTTTCAATTAATCTATTATTTTTTATTACTTGATTAATATGAATAATAAATATATAATATAGTGCAATGTCATCTACATTTAGCAACAACAAAATATTGAAATAATGAAAAACAAAGTAAAATTCAAGTCACTTTCTGGAGGAATACCAAAACACTTTAGTTTAGCAGTCTATGAGAAAATCAGCTTACAGTAAAAATAGTGCAATTTGAGTAACCCTAAACTTTTTGAAACAGGAATTATCAAAACTAGTAGTTTAATCAACTCTCAGTAACAAACAACCCCAAGCACATACACAATGTCCCCTTCTTTCTCTCCCCTCACTCCCTCCCTCCTTCTCTCCCTCCCTCCCTACTCTTCTCTTCCTCCTGCCCTCCTCCCCATCCTTCTCTCTCTCCCTTCCTCCTACTCCGCCTCTTCTTCTCTCCTTCTCCCTTCCTCTCCCTCCCTCCTTATTTCCTCTTCTCCATCTTTCTCTACTTTTCTCTCTCCTGCTCCCTTCCTGTAATATAGTTAGGCATTGCGGTGGAGGAAAGTGAGCAGGTCCACGTGCTCCGAGGTCAGGCTTGCTCTTGTTGTTTTGGCTGAAGAGAGGGGTTCAGATGGAGGAGATGTGGCAGGGACAGATAGGTATGATTTAGCCAGAATAGCCAGGGCGGGGAACCTTGCTGTATTGTCCTTCCACCATTGGAGTGGGCTCTTATCCGTTGCAATACATTCTTCATTCATTCCAAAATACACGAGTACCTCATTCCTCACACATTCTTCTTCCGGGTTATTGTCTTCCTCAGTGCTGTGCTCCTCTGAGTCTGAGCCCAGCAATTCATCCAGCACAGGCCTTTGCCTCCTCTTTGAAACTTGTGTCTTGGCCCTGGCTGGGCCATCTTGCTCCACACTTGCCTGTTGAAGCTGTTTCTTCTCACTTCTGGCCTGAAGTGCAAGAGCCTGAAGTTTTACTTGCACCTTTAGGACTTCATGTGAGGGCAGGAACTTCAGCTTGCGAAACCTGGGGTCAAGGGCAGCAGCAATCACACACCATCTCTGAATTTGCAGTTGTTTGGAAAGAGTTGACAGAAGCAGACTCAAAGGAGGTTTTCTGTGTGGACTTCTGGAGGCCTTTTACCAGTGGAGGTAGAGCAGAGACTGTTACATAAGCTTCACTGCTGCTCCAAGAGGCGACTCATCATGTAATAGGAACTGTTCCATCTTACAGGTACGTCTTGAATCAACTTATGCTGAGCTGTGCCCCACTGCTTTTGTTTGTTTTTGAGCTTGCTGCTGACCAGCTAACTCTTTTTGAAATGTTCAACAAGGCACCTTGCAGCCACCAAGTGCCTTGCTTAGCTGGGGATCCTTATTCAGGGCTCGGTTGACCACTAACTGAAGTGTATGGCCAGCACATCGATGTGAAGAAACTGCATGCCTCTCTTCCAAGATCCTGAGAGCTGCCACAAGATTAGCAGCATTATCATGAACAACAGCCAGCAAATCTTTCAGAGAGAAACCAAACTTCTCTGCAGCCTTTTCCACCCAGCAAGATTCTCTGCTGTGTAGCGCTCCTCAAGTGGCATTGACTGAGGTTCCAATCCTGATTTACAAAGTGGCATGTGACTCCCAAATATGACTCAGTGGCAATACTTGCCCAAATGTCAGTCGTGAGTGTGATTTTTGATGCAGCATTTTCAATCTCTGCTTTCACTCTCTCAACAGCAGCCTCATATTTCTTCTCAATCAGATCCTTAAAGTGGCACCTGGCGGGAAGTGTGTATCCTGAATGAAATGTGTTGATCATCTCATGAAAGCCTTGACCCTCCACAATAGCAAGGGGTCTCATGTCTTTAAAAATCATCTGTAAGATGCAGTTAGGAAGCTCAGCAGACATCTGGGGTGTGCATGGATTTAGGCTCCTTTTGTGGAAAAAGTCATCCACAGTGCTTTGTCCGGTCCTGCAAAACAGACACATAAAGCATATGGGAATATATATATGTGTCGTATTTTAAAATCTTTTATAATTTCTCACTGCTGTGTTATACTAATAATACATACATCGATTAAATAATTCACTGTATGTAATTGCAACAGTTTCCCTGAACTGGATTTCATTTCTTAAACATGGCTGATAGAGTAAAGAGCAAATGTAAAAAGGACGAATAACAATGTGAGATGATGCGTTGTGTAACGTTACGTTTAACAGCAGCAGCAGTGATGCAGGGGGAGACAAACATTTAACATTAGCAAATCAATTACTTCCTACAGCAACACATTCCTCGTGTTTATAATCCAAATATATATTATGTTTGGGGGGGGGGGGTAAACTGGACTTACAGTGCCGTCTTGCTCCTGCTGCCATTTTGATAAATTGCGCCGAGATGCTTCCGCTTCAAGTGCTCCAGCATGGCGGTAGTAATGCTGTGATAGGCCATTTCCAGTTTGGAGAGCTTGCAGAGCACCACGATGTTCTGTCTCTGCTTAAAATATTTAAAATATTCCCACACTTTAGATGATCGTGGGCAATGTTTTTTTGCTTCAGCTTGCTCTTCGGTGTCCATGCTCTGACAATGTGCAGCCATCATACTTCCTCCTTGCAACGCGTCGACGCACGTTACGTAAATCAACATGTCGCCCCAGCCCTAATATATAAATATCGGCCGATATATCGATATCAGAATTTTTTAACTCCCTAATATCGGTATCTGCAGCGGCCCCAGAAATCCAATTTCAGTCGGGCTCTATTACATACAGAATTTTTTCAAACAATGACATCATCCCTTCCCCATTTCCTTCTTTGAATGGCTGAGCTGCACATTTCTTTTCCTACGCAATAGAATCATCTTTCTGGTGATTCTGCACACCAACAGTGCTAGGCTGGACCTAACTAGATGCTATGGCTGTAGGAGATTGGATAACAAACAGCGAAGGGAAAAATGGTTTGGACCTACCAACTGTCTATTAAATAAACATCACTGGAAGATAAAACACAAACCTGAAGGACAACTTGAGGCAAAGCACAGAAAAATAAAACTAATTATAAGACGTCATTTCATCTCTCTCTCCAAATTAAATCCGACAGGCAACTGGACTGTATTATGTGCTGTGCGGAAGACGGTTTCGCCTCTTGTATCCAACAGTCGGGCTCGTTCATCAGTTTCTTAATGTAATGGTCTTCTCTAGTCCGCACTAGTCTGACCAAGAAGAGTGAGTTAGGACCCAAGGTGATTTAACCCTTTGTGGGTGGTCCACCCAACTTCGTTACCTGTGTAGTACTGGTTTCACCTGACCATTGTTTGGTTCTCATGTGGCACGACCGTGTCGTTAGGGGTCAGGTGACCCTGTTGTTGTCCCCTGTGAAAGACAGTCGTTTAGGGTCAGGTGAGCCCCTGTGGATGACGATCGTTGAGAGTCGTTGAGGTTATGTTGTTGAACTCCTCCTGCGGTACCGATGAAAGGGCGACATTGTAGATTGGGGATAGATGGTGTCGCAGCACCACCTCCCCTGTTTAGCGATGGCCTCTCCACTCTTTACATAGTATGGTTTCCTTGACTCCCCTTTTCAAACCATCTGTCCTCCCTGTCCAAGATTTTGACAGTGCTGTCTTCAAAGGAGTGTGCCTTTTCCTTTAGGTGGGAGTAGACAGCTGACGAACAAGGGCCTGAAGAGTTTTGCCCTTCCTGTGTTGGGCCATTACGTTTGTGTTTAAAGTTGTTTAGTTTTCCCCAATATATAGGTCATTGCAATCCTCACTGCATTTGACCGCATATATCAGGGTGCTTTTCTGATGTGTTGGTGTTTTGTCTTTGGGGTTTTGTACCAGTTTCTGCCTGAGTGTGTTACTGGGTTTGAAAACATACAGGGATTTGGATGTTTGTTTAAAAATCCTCCGGAGTTTCTTCTGAGACCCCAGACACGTATGGAATGCACTATTTCTGCGTTTATCTTGCATTTTCTCAGCATCCTCCATCTGTTGGTATTCTTTCTGGGCGTGTTGTTTGAATCTTTTGCCAAAGGTCCAACTCGGATAGCCACAAGTTTTCAGAGCTCCCTTTAGATGTTTGTGCTCTTCTGCTTGGGCCCGAGTGGAGGTTGGTATGTTGTCAGCCCTGTGTTGCAAGGTTCTGATAACACCCAGTTTGTGCTCCAGTGGATGATGTGAGTTAAAGAGAAGGTATTGGTCTGTGTGCGTGGGCTTCCTGTATACTCCAATGTGAAGGCTCCTGTCCCCAGCAAGGTGGACATCACAGTCAAGGAAAGGTAGGTGGTTGTCTGTTCACAGACAGACGTCATTTCATGTTACTTCTCTTTAAAGGTGTAATGTGTAAGATCGTGCTACACTCAAAAAAATGATTCACGAGTGTGCTGTTCATGTGAATACGGTAAGTTTAGTTGTTTGAAATATATTGTGTTGATGGTAGTAATATGATATTTTAGAATTATATTGATATATTCCGTTTTTTCGAGTTTCTCAAAGACAATGTGAATGCTTTGGCATTTATATTTTTGAAAGTCTGATGAAGTTAGAAGAGCACGCGCCTGAATGCATGGATATGGCTTTAAGCATGAGTTAGCAGCACTGCTTCCAGCCCGGTTAGCCTAAATTAGCAGAATGAAGCTAGTGGTTAGGCTACTGCCGCTCAGGCTGCATTATTTATAGTTACTACTTTGATGCTCGCGTCGAGACGAGGTCGGGTGTCGCCGTTTCCATTAGGCAGGACGTGACGGCCTTAAGCTAAGGGTTAGCGCTAGGCTAACAGAGCATAGGTTTATATATATGTTTAGCGGCTGGCACCTGCTGCTGGAGTTTGGTGCTAACTTGCTGGCTCGCTCTACAGCGTGTTTTAAAAATATTGAAATGTGTTAATTTAATGTTAAACCGAGTTTCTTTGTCACAGTCGCCACTGCTGCTCATGTGGAAATGTTCTCTTGGGACATTTATATCTGTTTTATATCTATGCCTGAGACACACCGCTACAGTTTATAGACGTAATGTAAGAACAACAATAACAGTCGACTCCCTCTGACACTGCGGCTGAAACACGAATTTAAAATCATCGTCGATCGTAAAAATTTACACTGACACGACTCACAGTCAACGTTTAATCGCCATATAATGTTTAAGGTTTGAATACAGCGGGAAAGAAGGAACTAACAATGTGATATTTTTCCCATTACTTAAAGCAAATCATCATAGGGCCAAGTCAACAAAGATCAACTCACATTTTGTATGGGCAACCTCTCAAATTAGGTGAGTACATGTGATAGCATTGTTAATTGTTGAAGCTTAATTAAGCCATCGTTTTCTGCTAAAATGTTATCTTAAATTACATTTTCATCTGTTTTTCCTCTTTCTTTTCTAGGTAGAACATGTGAATGGGCGTGTGGGAATGTAAGGTGTGTGGAAAATCAGTATCAAGTAGGTATGAATTGCTTAAACATTGCAAGCTAAAACACCGCCATCATGGAAACAGGTTCAGGCATCTCTGCCCATATTCTAATTGTATAAACAATAAAATAAAAATAAAAAATAAAATAAACAAGAGAGAGTCTTGAGAATGAAAGAGTAGCTCTCTTGACAGAGGTGAAAAAGAGACACAACAAGGCTGTGGTCAAGGAGAAAATGCAGAAGACCTTCTCCTACAGATGTCAGGAGGTTGTCCAGGACTCACCTTTAGTCTCTGAATTTGTGAACAGATGGCCTGCCTTGCTCACAGTGAGTGAGGTGAGCATTACTGATGACATTTTGCACACTGCTCTGCTGATGTATAACTGCTTTCCAAAATTATGTTCAGATAATAATTAAGTGGGGGAAAATATTTTATTCTATATGAACATATCTATTTGTACTATAAATCCATGGTGAACGGTTTTTTCTTCATGTCAACAGCATTTCTTAAAACTGCATTTTCAGAGACTGATTGTAAAGGGAGACTACACTTACTTTTCTAATGGGAAGTTTTAAAATGCAGAGTGGTGGCATATCAATGTATTGAGATGCCATCAGCTGTCACGATTTAGATTTTTTGTAGCTGCCCGACTTTGATATTGATGACTTGTGCAACTCATCTCTATAGTTTGACACTGAGCCTGACATGAGCTGGTGCAGGTGCTTTTAAGACTCTGTGTTAACAGTTTGACAAAGCCCTGAAATATGGAAAAGGAAATGATGATACACACCAGAATGTTGAGGATAGACAACTCCCCATTCAAGAAGATTGAGATGCGATTTATCTGCATTTAAGATTGTGCCCAATTGCCAAGTCTCTCTCCAAGTGTCTGTCCTTTTTCAGCCCAGAAAATTATTCCTCTTAAAGCTAGAAAGTTATTACTTCTTACTTCTCCTATTGTATCATTCTTTTCTCTTATAGATAAATGCGGAATTCATGCGTATAACAACTTTGCCACTTCAAGCCAAGTTTTTGGCAGAACTTGACAAATACACACCTAACTTGATGAAGGTCTTCAGCAGTAGAGGAGGAGCTGCTGGAAGGAAGATCAAGCTCGTCATGGCTCCAACTGCTAAGGCAAGTGCATTAACCCTTGTGTGATGTTCATATTTTTGTTACTCAGCCAGTGTTGGCGGGTCTGGTGGACCCGCTGCATTTGTTGGGGTTTAATTCAACACAATCAAACAATTTTCTGTTAAAATACTTAACAGATGTTTACTTCATCCCAATTACAAGCAATATACAGTAAACAGCATATACTTGTATGGTTAATATAAAATGTGTAGGGGGGTGTACAATGTGTGGTCATTGAAAATGTGTTCTGATAAATATTCTTCACAGAAAATGAGCCAAGGCCAATGAGTCTGGGTTTGAAAAAATACTTAATCATATAATATTTCTTTTGATAAAAAATGAAAACGGGTCCCACAGACCCGAACACCACACAAGGGTTAAACTGTTGCATTATTTACCCAAATAAGGTTTTTCTCCCCATGTAACATCTTTTTCCCCATCTACCTTCCTCTGTTTAATCATCTTCCTCCTCGACCCACTTTGTCAGTCTTTCATTTATCTTTCCTTTGCCTCCATCCTTTATGTCCTTCATGGATGAGATGTTGGACCCCCTCCCATCTTTTGGTGTCTTCAAGCTTCCATACTTAACTTTCTTTCATCTTCCTCTTACCACCTCTCTTTTATATTTCATTTTCTACTTCTCCCTTCCACTTGTCCTCTCATCTCCTACAATTTCTCCTTTTCTTTACATGTTCACCCCTCTTCTCTATCGTCACTCTTTCTTCCATCTTCTCTTCCTCCCCTTCATCTTCCTTTCTATACCCTCTACTTCCCAATGTCCATCTTTGTTTACCTCAACAACCTTCCTCTCCACCTCACATGGAGGTTATTCGTGATAAAGATCTGATAAATGCTAGAAAACGTCTTGAAAAATTGCTAGCCTTAACATTTGATATACAATCTTTTGCAGAGTGACGACATCGAAGTCAAGAGGGACTGTGTACTTCGAGGTCTTTGTGCTTATCTGAATGAGGACAGCAACACTCTTATCAAGAACTACTTGGTCAGTATTTGCATTTTACTGTGAGCTTTCAGTCTATCAGTTTATTTCAAAATGCTGAATTAGTTTTTCACCATTAGAACATCAACATTGAGGAAGCTGAGAGAAACATCGCACAGACCACCATGAGGCTTTACGTGATCCAAAAAGAGGGTGCAGATGATGAGGAAAAGCCAGAGGATGTTGGAGTGGTGTTTGAAGGTGTGGAACTTCTTTGCAAGCTGGGAAGTATCTCCTTTGGATGGGCCATGCTTTTTGGGCTCATCTACACACTCAACCTATCCCCAAGACCTTAAATTCACATTTGAGTTCTTCCAGAAAGTGTTGATGAACTTGGATGGTAACAGACTGTCTCCAAAGGTGCAAGCACTTAAAATAAAGATGCTTCAGTGAGATCACAAGTTAAGGTGCTGGATAATTGAGCCAGCCACATTTGACTTGGACATTGCCATTGTGATCTTCTACTGCCACTTTAACTTTGTTTGAAATTGTGGATTGTTTATATAATGTGCTGTTGGAAAGGATGGAGCATTTGTTGGAGGAACCTGCTTCTGGACCCTTTGGCCATTTCTTTCATTGACATTACTTACTATTATCTTGTTGAAGAGGAATACACCAAGACCATTCATATGCACAACTTTCATTAACTGACTGATCACTGTTATTTGTTCATTAGTGATGGAAAGCAGCAAAAGGCTTGCATTTCTCTGAAAATGTTGTTGAATGATTACTTAACGTTACTGTGACAATTGACAGTGACAATTCAGCACAAGTCAGTCTGGAAGCTGTGAAGGATGTTTACAGTGGATGATGGATGAATACTTAGTCATCACATGTTATTTCATGTCATCAAAACAATTCTTGTGTGTGTGTATCCAGCATGTGAAGATGCCTTTGTGCATTTCCAATGTAATCCCAATGATTACATCACATATTCCCAATATTGATGTGTGCAGAGCTTGTTAGATACTTGTTTATGTGGAGTTCTCTTCTCCCTCATTCCTCGTTAGTTTCCGCCCCTGGAGCTGCATCCCTGGGGGTCAGGTGGACAGTTACCTACAATGTGGATGTGCACAGTTTTGTCATGATTGCCCCCACCCCACATCAGCTAATTACTGCTGTTGTGCTGTTATTTCACCTTGTAACTGTTGCATGTGTTACCATGCCTCATCCTCATTGTGAAACTTGTGCCAATTCGCTGAGCTTGCTTGGGCCTCTCTCGTGGTGAGGCTAAAAAAGTGTCCTTGAAATTAGGACTTAAGTTTTTATTGTTATCTGTTTATTTATTTAGTTTACCTTGAATAATTTGTTTATTTGCATTATCTTATTTGGTTTTACCTTTTTCAATTAGTTGAGGATAACTGCATTGAACTTCCAAATGGTGGTGTTTAGTCATGATGGGATGTATTTTTTGGTTGAATCCCTGGTGTCATGCAGTATATGCTCAGTGGCCATTTTATTAGGTACATGTGTACACTCTAATGCAGTCCAATACATGCTGCTCCAATGCACATTTGCATAATGCCTCCTATAATCAGTTTTTATGACATTGTCATAGAATTGTTAAATGTTTGATGTCATGGTGATAATTTCTAAATTATTCTTCCCATTTACACTCATGAGGAAGGCAGAATATTAGAAACACTTAACAATATAATGTAGTCCAGTAGAACAGCTCAACTATGACCTGTCATGTTTGAATTTACAAGTCTGACAAGGACACCCAAAACGGAAACATTTTAAATTTCACAAGTTGGAATTTACAGCAAAGCTGTTGTATTTACTTGCAATAGATTCTACAAGTGTACCTAATGAAATGGCCACTGCTTTCATTGTCATCTGTAGTACTAACAGCCTTGCCTTTTTCTAATTGCAAAATGTCAAAGATAATTAATGTTCCTAAAAGTTGTAAGGTTCTGAATTTTAAAGCTCAGTACATGCTATACTGTGTTATACTGTGCCGGTGCACCCAGAGTCTGAATAGCTTTTATGATTTCTGTTCCTGATCTTTCACTTATTTGTCTTTGTGTTGAGGTAGACATATGCTGTGGCTGTGACATGTCTTTAAACAATGTTCAAGTGCCAATACAACAGGTGCACAGCATTATCCATGTGGTGCAGACACATTTAAAAGTTACTGTAATTTTGAAGTTACTGCAAATAAAGTTGTCAGATCTATGCTGTGTGTTACTTTGTGATTTTAACAGGAGATAGGAAAACATATTTGAAATGCATTATTATTGTTTATATACTTTAACACATAAGGTTTATGTGAAAGTTCACCTTACCTTTAACTGAATAAACACATAAGGTTTATGTGAAAGTTCACCTTTAACTGAATAAACACAAAGTTTATGTATACGTTTGCATTAACTTTATTGAATTTATTCACACTGATTCAGCATGGTAGAAAGACATTGAATTAAATGGGGCCCTTACATTGAACTTGCCTAATAAAATTACATGGAAAAACTTCATGTAATGGAAATACTTAAAGTCAACGTTTTTGGTACAATTATTTTTTTGAGTGTACTTGCTCCACCTCCATAGGGGGCAGCATTTCACCTCTTCACCCCTGTCCAGTTAATCATGTTGTTGTTTTCCCCATGTTCCTTATAATATATTTATATGTGCATTTATTGCTAATAGTTAAAATTGTTGATAGCACTGAAACAAATTATGAGTACTTGTAGTACAAACAGTATGTTTTTATTTACCTATAAAAATATGAAGGCAAGGGGATACTGCATGACACATGGGTGTCAGGCTACAGCAGCATGAGGAAGGGATGATGACATCATCACAAAGGCAGAATCAGAAAATAAGGTTTATTGCCAGGTAGTTTTTATTTAGAAGTGCAGTATCCAATAAACATATTAACAGGAAATAACAATGAAAAGGTAAAATACTGCAACAAGCAAAAAGATAAATATACATAGATACACTTATTAAAAAAATAAAACTATGAAAAAAACTATGTACAAAAGTGTTGACAAAACCCCTGCTGAGCAGGATGTGCAATAGATCACAGTAGAGACAATATGTGTTCTGTGCAGGGATAATACTCTGAGGTGTTACTGTAATGTGGTTGTTGATGGTTGATGAGGCCAGACCCAGAAGAAAAGGCAGGTGCTGGTCCAACACTGGGGAGGACTGGACTGGAATTCTGGTCCTGATACAGACAAACATGTGAGAGGACAATTAGTTTAGATCATACAAGTTCTTTATATTCAAACATGTTACGTCTGCTGTGTGTGTATAATAAATAATAATAATAATTATAATAAATATGAATTAGACAGTGGTACAACTGTGGTATAAATATTCATTATTATGAATCAGCAGTATGAACATGTATACACTGTGGCTCTGATATAATCACAGTGGGATAGAAAAGTGGTGCAGAGTGGAGCAGGGTGACAGCTGAGGGGAAGAAGCAGATCTGAACCTGCTGGTTCTGGAACAGGCTAAATTCTACTGAATCGCTAAAACTTCTGTCGACATCATCAATCATACATTTATGCCACTTGAAATGTTTGTCAGTATGGTTTGTCATTTGTACTAATGATACTTTTCGCTACCGACCAACATTAGATGTTACTCACCAGTGTAAAAGTTGCGAGCTCAGCGTCAAACTGCATCTTTTTACTCGCCCGGAGCTGTCTCCAGCGGTGGGAAGCCACACCAAGATTTACTCCTTTTCATCTTTTCTTTGCAGTTGAACGTGGTTTCTTGTCGGAGCAGTCTTCGGTATGGAGATAAAGAAAGCTTTCTAGGCGCTTCAGCCATCTCTGCGTTTCTGTGATGCTAGTCAGGAGCTTTTTTTTTTAGTCGAGAGCTGTAGTGTTACTTCAAGCTCTGGAGGAAGTTTTTCTTCGTCGTGGGACTGTGGGCAGACTAGATGCTAAACTGACTCACACAGCATCTAGTGTCATAAAGTGGTATTACAACACGGTTTGGGACACAGCTAGTTTGTCAGTATGCTCAATTTAGTAAATATCTCTGAAATACAATAGATGGAGGTCTTGGTCATGACATTATCACTGTGGCTCCTTCACATACTGTTGATAGTGTTAGTTCATTTTTTGAACATTTTAAGCTAAAATTCTGGTCAGATCTTACACACTACACCTTTAAAGCCACATGAAGCTAACTACTAAAGGCAGTGGTATAACATTATCTATTAGCATCTCGCAACAATGGAACATTGCTAATTTGTTTGCAGATTTGGATTTAGTCTGAAAGTCAGTAGCCCAATGAATTCAATTCAATCAATCTATACTCAATAACTCGTAATGACAAAGTGAAAACAGAATTTTAGACTTTTTGCAAATTTATGAAAAAGAAAACTAAAATATCACATTGATATAAGTATTCAGACCCTTTGCTATGACACTTGAAATTTAGCTCAAGTGTATGGAGGTAGATTTGTCTATTATTATATGTGAACAGATTCACTATCTGTGTGTAAATGTGTAATCTGTAAATATAAAACACATTTCCACAAATACAAAAAATGAATTTGTTAATTCAAAAATATCTGGAAAATATGAAACAGACCTGCAAATACACAAATTCCACAATAAAAACATATGAATGTATTTGAATACGTTCAATTCATTTACAAATAAATGAAAAATGTGAATATCTCTCGTTTACAACTTTCAAACAGGCACTTGTGAATCAGTTTTCAATTTTTGAAACTCAATTCCATGCTTGTGGATTTTCACAAATGCTATTCCAATTAACAAATAAAAAATGTATTCATAAATGCCACTTGGCCAGAAGCTCTCATCCACATCACACCTTGAGTCTCCTGCAACACACCTTGGAAAGAATCTTTTTGATAGTCTCCCTGTGTGATATATTCTGTTTTAGCAACCTGAATGTGCAAAGTACAAGTAGTAACCAAAGGTTTTTAAATAAATAAGTGGAGTAAATCACATGAGCTTTACCGGTGTTATTTGGTATATTAGAACAGAGCTAAGCTAGCTGTTTCTCTATACTTCCAGTCCATATGCTTAGATAAGATAATCTAATGCAGCTGTCTTTAACTACTTTATATACTGCTGGGTAGTTTAATCAAGAATGCATCATATCATGTCATCATGTGTTTAATGTCATAAATCTGTATTTATATAGTATCTGTTTGATGGAGTAATAAGAAGTATAATATTTACCTCTAAAATGTAGTGGACAAAGTTGTATAAAGTAGCATAAAATGGAAATACAGCATGTAACTCAACAAATTTGAGTAAATGTAGTTAGTTACTTTCCACCACTCAACAATTTTTAATTCCATTATGTACAGTATGTGTGTACCCCTCTTCTCTCAAATCCTACTTGATCACTTTTGAATTCTTTATGCAACTGGGCCACGATGTTCCTCTATGTATTAACTTGTGTCTTACCTCGGGTAAGTGCTGACTACATCATTGTGCTGTGATCAGTCCAAAGGACAGCTGTAGTCAGGCTAAAGTAGAGCAGCATGATTATAAATCTATAGGCAGGAATGATGCAGCTGTTGCTATTATTATTATTACAGAGGCTCTCCAATGCAGTTCTCCTGCCTTCTCTCAGTTTGATGTCTGAAGGTAGATGGGCTAAAACTGGCTGCCCCCCTACCCTCCAACCCACAGACACAAACACAAACAGGACACCAGTAATGGCATCAGGTGGTGATAAAACCAGGAAGCCAAAGGACAGACCCATAATCTTGCACAACTTCAGTCACACCGTGTCTACACAGGAGGCGTATGGCATGAGCAGCAGTTAGCAGAGGAGCGGCAGCAGCTTCAGTCCACACAGGATGCGTTCAGGCACAGTATTGACAGTAGGACACCCACATTTTGGTAGTGTTCAGACCCCACAGACAATCACTGTAGTTACACACATGCATGTAGCACGAGCTGTCGACACGTGTGAGACCGACAACTGAAAAAGCATGTTTTATGAGGCATTTGAGTAAATAAGAATTTTGAGAGAACTTGACCTACCGCTGAAGGATATGGAGTGGCCAACCAGGAGGAGGGACATGGACCCCCCAAAGAAACATTTTGGCCGTGAAAGCCAAAATGTGGTTCCACCATTCCCATAATATATACTGATCTTAATTATTGCATATTTTAATGAGTATGCCTTACTAATTGTAAGCTTGTAGTGAATTAGTTATGCTATGTTCACACTACTACAATTAAGTTTTAAAACAGATCTCTTTTGCTACGTTTTTGCCTACCGTCCACACTCCTCTGAAAACGGAGACTTTTGGAAAAACTGCTGGACCTGTTTTAGTTTAAAAACTATGGTGTTGTTTTGTAGTCTGGACGGGCCAAAACGGAGACCTATGAAAGCAATGACATAGACACCCATGATTGCTCCGTGATTGAGTCTCATCAGCCTCAACTACCAGTGGTGAATCATAGATGCTCACAAGTTATTTTTTTTCGAGTCCAAGTCAAGTCTCAAGTCTCTTCTGGTTGTAATAAGCATTCTGCCCCCTGCTGCTGCCATACGGTCTGCTGACAACTTCATCACCATATCTTATGTACTGCATCATCATCACTCCCTTATCTATAAAGTTATACATGATACTAAGGGAGAGAACAGGGATGGAGTGGGAATAAAAATCAGCCCAAACTTTTGACTTGGACTGACCCACCAGAACACGTCTGGAGACACCGTCGGATACGGCCGTCACACTGCACAAGAATCATGTAGCAAACAGAGGAGAACAAACCGAGGAGAACACATCAAAAAGAACAATCAGCACTTTAAACTGTGGTGCTTTTTGTCACTTTCCTCTGTATAAATCTGTAGTTAATAGTAGTTATAGAGAATATTAGATTAAAGTTCAGTCTGGACAGTACAGAGCTAAGAACAGTGTGACGGATAAACAACAGGCTGCACTGGCTCATATTTCAAATTGTCTTTCCTTAATGTGTACAGTTTGTCCTGCACTGGTTGTGTTCTTTGTTGTGCATTTGTGTGTTTTATTTAATGTCTAATCTATGTGCCTTTTAAATTACCCCCTAGGACTAATCAAGTTTATCTTAATGTCAAGAAGACTGTGCTATGTTTTTGAAAAAAAAAGGGCAAATTTGGATATTGACCTTGAGTTTCGACCTTGAGGTCGTACACGAGTTGAAATACTTGGGAATCATTATCTTCACATTTAATCCAGATTTGGAGAACAGTAGAGAAAAATAAGGTGTGCCAATTTTAAAAGGCTACAGCTGTTTCTATATCAATGTTCCAGATACATAATCAACATTTCATGTCTGCTGCATTTTTTAAGTCTGTTTATGTTTGTCATTTTGTCATGTTTGTGTGCTTTCTGCAAGCTGGTTTCTGCACTTGGCCAAGGCTCATCAATGAGGGAGGAAGCTCCACTCTGTAACAACACTGTTCAGGGATAAGTCTTCTCTTCACCTGGTCGTGTCAGTTTCAGGAGTCACATTCTCCTAGCTACATGTTTTTGAATAACTTATCAATCATTTAAGCCAATCAAGTAGATTGCAGAAGTGCCTAGTGAAAAATAAGGTGTGCCAAATGTATTCATAAATACTGCAGCAGATGACATGCAGTCATTAATGAGAAATTGCTTGTCCAATTATCACAAAACTCACAGGATATGTTTCATAATATCGAACCACGTGTGTGAAACTATTTAGAAATGGCTGAATAAGGAGCATGTACATGAGCCTGGTGCAAACTTTGTCATAAATCAGTCAGTTTGTCCAATTGTCACAAAACTTGTTGAATATTTATGTTGAACTAGTTTGTCAATTACCAATGGGGGGGGGGGGCACAAAACTTTTCCATATGGCTTTATAGTATATTATCTTTCTAGGGCTTTTATTTTGAAACTGTTGTTTTGTTCTGACCTAACGGCTTAATGATTGATTGATATATCAGTTCAACAGTTAAATATCCTGGGACATCGTTAGCATCTGTCGTAACGATCCTCTGCCGAGGACTGAGGTCGGCCTGTTTATTTTATTTTGAGGTTTAACGCCAGTCCAACTCTGTCGTGTGAGCAGTAGTCTGGCTGTTCACACACATTACTCAGTGATTCTGCTCCTCTGCTCTCACGTAGATAATAGTAATGACCTCATGAATGTGGGTTTCGCTTCTTTTGCAACAATGAAGTTAAAAGGACCATCATCCTTTGTGATGATCTGACAGGAGTGGCTTTCCTGTGTGTGTGTGCGTGCATGCGTGCGTGCGTGCGTGCGTGTCTTTGTCTGTCTCACACTCCTGATCATTCTGGTCCACTTTAACCCCTGTGTATTGGTATTTTTAATGGGTTACGGACACTCATGTATTCTAAATAGTACATTTTAATCTTGTCAGGTAATGGTTGGTTAACGAGCGTAAGAAAAAAAACATCCCTAGTCTGCAGTAAAACAAATCATCACTTATTCAGTGTGTTGTCAGCCTAACAATGGCAGAATACAGTGAGTCATAATGGAAACGATGTCATTGGATGGATGTTGTCTGTAAAATTTACAGCTAGTGTCACAACCTAACCTTTGAAAATTGCTGTACTGTCATTCGCCTCTCATCTTTATAATTGCTGATGAATTGCACACACACAATCACACACAATCAAGAGATTAATGATGTTACGATGAACCATATGGAGACAGTTGACTGGTAATGCATGACAGCAATAATTTTACTTTTTGCAGCAGCGAATACTTAAACAAATCACTATATCAATTACAGTAATGAGTGCAAATGAGCTTTAACTGACGCTTGCAGCATATTTAAAATATGAATTTTTAATGTGGAACAATTTGGTGAAATATGCAGATGCCAGACTAATTTTTTTAAATACTTAATAGTCTTGGTCCTTCCATTTTGACTGTTTTTTGTCAAGGAAATTATAAGTAGGCACACTAGACCTGCTGATAGACATGACTGCCTAATTTACCTGGTCACCTAGGTGACTATTGGCCTTCTCTCTCCAAGCATCACATTACAGGAACGCACTTCCAGCTGATTTGAAAGACTTTACAACAAATGGCAGTTTTGCTACAAAGTTGAAAATCTGGTGACTGGAGAGAAACAAGAGTGTCAACATGATGTATGATATATTTTCATCCTGCACTGTCCTTTAATATCTGAGTGCCATATGTGATGTCTAATAATGGCTGCCACTTATAAAGCCCCACCAAAATCTTCATCTGCCACTGCTGCAGAGGAGGAGGTTAGAAGATACCCAGAAGTCACACCACTGTCACTCACAGAACACCCACTACTCTGCTGTAAGTCACATGAGCAAGTCTGGCCTTCTCTGGACAAACTGAAAAACAGGTACCTTTGTATCCCAGGTACTAGTGTCTCAGCTGAGGGTGAGTCTGGAGACACCATCACAGCAGAGAGGAGCACCCTGACCTCAGAGCATGGGCTCCTCTCTGTCCTTCACTGTCCAAATGTCCCAAGGCCAGCAGCAAACAATAGCACATTTTATTTAAGCTACACATTTTAATTTATTTCAATTTAACATTATTTGTTTAATGTAAGACTATGTTTTTTTTTTGTTTTGTTTTTTTATTTCATTTCAATTTAACATTAATTTGCTTTCAAATTCCCCAGTTTCTGAAGGAGCTGCTAACTTTTGCTGGACAAGTTACATTGTTCAATATACCTGTAATAGTACAGTCGTTCACACACAAACTGTCTTACAAACAGTTCAGTTTATGAACTTTATCTTGTTAGATAAACATATGTTGAAAAACTACGAATAAATCGCAATAATAAATCACAACATATGTTATGATATGTCAGCATATCACTAAATGTTTAAAATAGCAATAATATTGTAGAAAGGCTTAAGTATAATGATGATATATCATGAGGCCTCTGGTGATTCCCACCCCTAATAAATACATTTGATTTAGTGTGGTTAGACAACAGATACTGTCATATGATCATTCGCTCTAAAAACAATGTATTATTATCCTCTGTGATTATAACTTAAATCCTACAGTCAGAACTGAAGTGGCAACAAGCAAAAAAATATGTATAATATTCCTAATCCCCTTCAAAATTAGTCACACATCAGTATATTTATATGCACTCTCTCCAGAATTCTTTCCATCAAGTCTGACAACTGAACAATGTTACAGATGTTTTGAGGTTAGTATGAATCATTTCATATGACATTAGCATATCTTGTAACGCTATGATAGCAACACCAGGCCCTTCAAATTATCTGCAGCTTGTGGATAGAATAAAATAAAAACTTGAGCTCATGACAACACATCCTGGGCTCATATTCACTGCATAGGCCTATTCCACATTCAGGCTGTTATTAAACTGTTGTTTGTCCACTAACAACAACCTGTTTGACAGAATAAGCACAATCAGAAAAGCAGTCTCCCAACAACACCCTGCCAGTAAACCAGTGTGGACATCATTATCACGTTCCCTCTGAAGCTCACTGCAGTGTTATTCTAATGTGTGATGGGAACATTTGCAGAGACAGGTACTGGGAGAATTAGCCCAAATAACGGCTGTGGACGATGCAGCAGCAGCGGAGCAGCTGAACCGACGCCCGTCTGCTCTCCATAGACGGACAACCACACACGACTTTAAAGGATTTCACAGACTGTCATATGAACAGATGTCTTACCGGCCCCCGCCTCTTCAGAGAGATGTTCTTCCACAGCAGGAGATGGAGCTGGTGCAGAAATCCCATTTTGCCTCCCACTTCTGCTCCAGTGTGTCCTAATTTTACCACATTAGCATACAGGCGGTGGCCTGTGACGAGGTTTAAATAACCGGAGAATCTCTATCCCATCCCCGGGCATCCATGTGCCCGCTCTGTTCCTGTGCTGAGATGTGTCGGCCTTCACTAATAACAAATAATATGACGCTTGTCTCCACAGTTTGTTGGAGAAGAAGAAAGATTATGAGCAGAGACAGGTGCTGGTAGAATTAGGCCACAATGACAGTAAAAAGCGTAACGACACTGTTTGTATTCCGTCTGTCATTCTCCGTGTGTCGGTCCATCACCGGCCAGCGTTTCCCCGGTGTCTGATTAGCTTTATTCCGTATGACAGTACTGAGTTGGAGCAGGTACCAGCGGGAACAGCATCACGTAAAGCGAGCCAGAGTAATGAAAACCACCACTTCCGATCTGCCCTTTCAAAGCAAAAGCCAGAATATTTTGACTAGACACCAAACAGGTCGATTTAAAATATATATATATATTTTTTTTTAATTTTTAATATTCTTTCAAAAAAAATTCCATTAATGGTTATGCAATATTTGCTGTAAATTATGTTTCCTGCCTTCTCCATACTGTCAAAAGTAAACTCTTGGAAAAATACTAAAGCTTTTATTTATCTATTTACTGGGCTGAAAGTATTCAAATTCACATATTGCGTCTGTTTACTGGAATCAGCCTGTAAAATACCAACTTTGTACCCACTCTGTACAGGTTGTTTGTCAGAATGTAAACTGGTTGTTAAATGCATGGAGTCCCACAAAAAATACTGTGGAGATGAACATATTAATTTGTTTAATGGTAGAGATGCATCATGATGTGGGAAAATACATTCACTGAGAACTTTAGAAACACCATACTAATACTGCATAAAGACCCCCTCCGATGAAAATTGAGTTTTTCACCTTGTTAACATCCATTTGGTTTTGTATGGCTCTGTGCTGGGCTGTCCGTTCGCTTCATTCCAGAGAATTTAATATTTCAGTAACACCACGACAGCACTTCTTCAAATTTGGCACAAACATTTACTTGGACTCAAAGATGAACTGTTCAGATTTTGGTGGATGAAGATCAAGGTTCAAGGTCACTGTGACCTCACAAAACATGTTTTTGGCCATAACTCACAAATTCATACACTAATTATGACACAATTTAACTCAAATGTCTACAAGGATAAAATTAAGTGATGACATTTTACATCTAAATGGTCAATGGTCAACTTCACTATGACATCATAATGTTCTGCAAAAACACCGGGAGGCAGTAATTCTAGTTTTATAATATATGATATATATGATATATGATGCGTGAAATAATCATCAACACCATCACTGAGTGTTTCCACCTTGAACTGCAGTGAACCAATGACAGTCTCATAAAAGCAGATTCAGACAGCCAGGGTTTCATATGTGACAAACCTAAGGAACCAATCCTGTCAACTTGTGGGGACAGTGGGCGGGGCTAAATAAACCTGAAACTTTGTCAGTACAGAGAGAGAGAGTGAGCTAGCATTAGTACAACCACTAACACTGTCTCATACACTGACAGTTACAAGCTAACAAACAACATAAACAGATAAAAGATGCTAACTACGCTAACCGTTCTGATCCGTCTGCTAGTCTCTGGTTCTGGTCTCAGACTCCTCATCTGAGTCTGGGTCTGACTGAGGCTCACACATGTGGCTGAGTCTCTCTGCTGTTTCCTCCTCTAACCATCTTCATACCCGCTGCTCTTTCACCTGTCCACCTGGAGCCAGCAGGTGGTGGGTGGGGCTCAAGGTCTGATCCAGATGTCTCAGTCAGGATGTAAGAGTAGATGTGCTTCCATTTTTTTTTTTTTTTTTTACTTTTTATGTGTGAAAACCATACCAACCTGTCTTTGCTCTCAAAACAGCCGCAGTTCTTCTTGCCATGGATTGCAAAGGATATTGGAAATGTTTCTTTGGGATTCTGCTCCATGTTGACCAGGGCTGTAGTGTTATTTGCTCAAGAAGCGTAGCGCAGCTATGACATATGCATTGGTTTGTTAGGTTGTGTATCATTAATTTACACAAAGAATCAAGGATGAAATGCTCATAAAAACTTGTTAGAAAAATAACTGAAAACAATTTGCCTTTTTAAAATAGTAAGACACTGAATCTCAACAAGTTAAACTAATGGGCTAAAACTACACTGCTCAAAAAATGTAAGGGAACATTTAAATCACATATCGGATTTTGATGAATGAATGATTCAAGTTGAAAATCTTTACTGATGTACATTGTATAATTTGTTGAGAACAAAATGACATAACAGCGGGACTGGATTCATAATCACACCGAAAATCAAAGTGAAAAATTGAAATCACAGGCTGATCCAACTTGTGTGAATTTCATCACAGCAACTCATAATGTGACTCAGTAGTGTGTATGGCCCCCACGGACCTGTATGAGGGCCAGACAATGGTATCGGTGCCTTCATCATTCAGGAACTGCCTACACACTTTGGGCTCATGAGGCCAGGTGTTGTCCTGCACCTGGAGGAACCCAGGGCCCACTGCACCAGCAGTGACAAGGACACTAGCAAAACACAAAACTAGAGAAGAATCAGTCAGGAAGGATCAGGAGAGAGCAACTGTCTGTGGCCACCACATGCAAAACCATTCCTTTTTCACAATCACTTGAGCTTCCTAAATGGACAGATTGATATCCCTGAAGTTTAACTGACTTGGTGTTAAACTATGATGATTAAGTGTTCCCTTCATTTTTTTGTGCAGTGTATAAACACAGGATGGATGACTGGTCTACTCAAACTAATTAGTGCTCATCAGTTCAGAAAACTTGTTTAAAAAAAAAGAAAATCACTGAACACTTCACAGGATACAGCAAATACTTCACAAATACTGCCAGAGGGGATCCAGTTCAACTGGTTTTGCCTTTGCTACCCTTGTCTGAGTGTCCTCAGCTCGGTGGTGCTCAGCCAAGTCCTGACATGACACATGGCACACTTGAATTTGTGATAGGTTGGATGTTATCGTCAAGTGCGTGTGGCTGAAGACCCTCTCGCATTCTGCTGTACTGCATGGAATCAATAAGGTACAATTCATCAGTGACAAGTCTCTGAACGCGTTCAGAGTGGATGGGTGAGGACGGTGGAATTTAACACACAGGTTAGTACTGCAACTGTCTCTGTATCCTGGAGGTAGAGGGTCTGGCCAGGATTCACTGTCCAGGACTCTTGTTTGTTCAAGCAGCTGAGTGTACTCCATCTGTGAGCGAACATCATTGGCTCTGAACATTTGATTCCAGATGTTGCTAATTACACTTGTCAAAAACTGTTGCAAATTGATGCACACAATTTTGGCATTGTCAATTAACTCCACCATCTCAGGCTACCTCTGGCTGCTGCTATGTTGGCCTCAAGAGTTTTGGTACCCGGTGATTCTTTGATTTGTTCAATGACTTGTATGCTTCTCCGTTTTTCCATGTATGTGGTGGCGATATTGTGCTTTTGTCAGCACTCAGACAGAAGAGCCAATTCGTTTAGGATGTTGTACATGATGGCCAAATCGCTGACGAACTACTTGGAGCACAGTTTTCTCTGCAAGCCATCATACATTTTCCTGTCACTGTGGGTTTTACGTTCACTTGACATGCCAAGTGTGTTCCACACTGCAACCACTGTGCAGAACAAGCTGGCCACCCACTGTGTATCCAGAACGCGCCCTATTTTGCTTTGTTCGAGGTGAAGCTTTTGAGGTGATCTGCTGTAGAGGCTGCTGTATATAGTTTGGAAGTGGTTCATGCCTGCTACATCTGAGACACAGTCACCCACTCCAGCTCAACTCTATGATTTAGAGAGTGCCACATCATGATGCTTCGGTAAAGGTTAGAGACACTTGACACTTCTCTCTCCCATTCTTTCCCTGAGGGATCGTTGCCTTCTCTTCTCTCTGTGATGCTCTCTCTCTCCTTCACTTATTCTTTGGTGTAGTAGAATAATACGTGAATTAGTAGCCAGTTGTAAAAGGATGAATGTCACAGCCATAGATAATCTTTTTTTAGGCTACCATATTTCCTCAATAAATTTCCAGTAGTCAAATACAATCCGGGTCTTGAATACGTTCTCAACATGAATTAATAAAGTTTGGTGCCAAATAATGGCCAGAGAAAAACCACTGTGACAAACTCCTGATGGCTGTCATATTATTTGCATGCCAACTAAGCATAATGTGTATTTTCATCCCTTTCATTGAATAAATTCAACAGTGTAATCATGCTATCTTCAACAGTGGCACAGTGCCTGTAGAATGTGTTTAAGTTTCAGCCAAACTGTATTAGTTAACGTACAAGCGCCACAAGTTGGCAGTTGCCACATTTCAAGTGCAGTATGGAAACCTTGCAAGTCAGTGACTTTTCCACAACACCTTCCAGCTCCGAAAGCCTTGTTAAGAAATGAAGTATTTCTGTCCACTGAAATGTTTGGGGGTTTTTAATTTGAAAGGGATACAGGAAGTATTGTGTTTGTATTGACAACATAATATAGTAACTTTAACAGGGAAAATGGAAACAGTTGATGTCAATAAAGACCAGTCACTATTTGAGGGAATTGTATTCATGAAAATGAATAAGAAAACAGCAACATTAACGTTACGTTTGAAATGCTAGTTTCAGTTAGCATTAGCCTAGAAGAAGCCAATCCCTTAGGTGGTCTGAGGCATGGGCCTGGTGCCAAGTAAGTTTTTAATTATGATTGAATTACATCATTATGTACTTTTAGTTACCTTTTAAGCTCTTTCAAAAAAATAAATGGATATTTTGCTGACTTAGCCCAGGGGTCGGCAACCTTTACTGTCAAAAGAGTCATTTTTGCCCCCTCTCCCACCAAATAAAATTTGTCTGGAGCTGCAAAACATATTTGGCCCTTAAAATGAAGATAACACAGCCTATAAATTTTTATTTATAGTTATACTATATATAGTGCCTACAAAGAACTATAGTTTATGTTGCATTCACAAAATTATAGAACTACATTAAAGAAAACTGTTACATTGTATTTATATTTATCTATTTTTACATTTTATTTATTTATTTTTAATTATGAATGGTTGCTCTGACATTTTAATGAACGATTCTTTCATGTATTTTCCATCCATCAATGGCTTTCCAAGCCTTACTATCTCCTGGGCTGGCACAAAACTAGCAGGAGTAGTTGAGTTTGGAGACTTGATCCACTTCTTGAAAGTATGATGATATATTTGCTCCGCTCAGCTATCAGCAACAGATGTGAAATTGCTCTTTTTCACGCTGCTCCAGCTTGGTACTTTTCAGCAAATGCTGTGTGCTCGTTCTGGAAATGTCTCTCAACATTCCATTTTTTGTTGTTTGCTAATTTCTCACCATATATCAAGCATACAGGTAAGCCAGCATCGTTGGCAATAAAAGCAAATGAATCTGTCCACACAGAATTAAGCACTTTATTTTCCTCTTAGAATTTTCTTCTTTTGGATTTATCCATGATTAACTTACCCAGGGCGGGGGTCAGAAACTCAAGACTAGCCACCTGCAAGGAAGTGCGCCGGGCTGTGGACGTAGGATGTGTAGGATGTTTAGGATATTTTAGTTGAGGAAATATTAAAACGTTTTATTTAATTTCAGTGTCACAGTATCAGATAAGACGTGTTCCCTTTGAAAGATTGTCCACTGCACAACAAAATAAATAAAAAAAATAAAAAAATACAGTTACTTCCATGTTATTTTTTGTCAAAGCTTCAGGGAGCCACTGCAGAAGGGCTGAAGAGCTGTGGGTTGCAGACCAGTCAACCAGTGGTGGCTGCTGGTCTTATAAGGAGGGGAAGCTCATTTTCGGCCTACATCATAAAATGTGTCCATTTATTTATATGTAAATTTGCAGTGACAGAAGAGAGTCGCCAAACACAATGCTGAGGATCAGTAACGTCTCCAGATCAACTCCGAACAACAGAATTAAAAACTTGAAAAATGCTCCGGTGGATGCTTATACTTCGCTGATTCGCTCATTTCGCTGTCAATCAAAAAGGGACTCAGCCTCAGACAGATCATCCAATCATCATGCAGAAGCTGAGCATCCGGGCCAGCCCACTGCCCCATAGACCCCCAGAGACGCTGAGCGTCCGATGGGCGGGACAAAGCCCAGCATTTATCCAATGACCGTCTAGTTTCGCTGCAGTGGAACAACCCACTCTGTGCTTCCCCATTGAAGTCAGTAGACGCTTGGCGTCTACACTGTGTAAAGCACTGTGGCGCTGCGGGGATGAATGAGAAGGAAGTTGTGTCGGTTACCTGTGATAAGTAGCTGATTCTGAACAAAAGATGAACGTGTTCTAGCGCATATTTAGTCAATGAAATGTACACACAACAGAACATATTTGACCACTTATTTTGTTGACATTTTAGGGGAAGCTGCTTCCCTTGCAGTCTTAGAGCAATCGCCACTGCAGTCAACATATGTAGTCTAGGGAAAAGATGATTGAATTCCCTGTGCTGCTTAAAGGTTACTGGCAGCTACTGCAAATTTTAAGGTATAATGTTTTCATTACATGGTACTCAATGCATAAGTTGACATTGTGAATCAACCAGCACACTTTAAATATCAATATAAAGATTATTCATTCACACCATTATTGACTGGTATGCAGAAAACATTCTCCACACCATAACACCACCACCACCAGCCTGGACCGTTGACACAAGGCAGGTTGGGTCCATGGATTCAGACTCTGACTCTACCATCTGTGTTTAAATTCCAGATGAGCAGTTTGAGAAACACTCAGACTTCAAACCAGCCTTTCTGACACCAGCAACGATGACCATGGTCAAAGTAACCGAGATCACATTTTTCCTCATTCTGATGTTGATGCGTACATGAACTGAAGCTCCTGACCTGTATTGATTGTATGCACTGTACTGCTGCCACATGATTGGCTGATGGGATAATTTCATAAACAGGTGTACAGGTGTTCTTAATAAAGTGACTGGTGAGTGCATGCTGATGTTTGCATCGCATGAAGGCCTTCTGTGTTCTTAGCATTTATACCAATATTTATCTGGTACTGGCTTCTTCTTGTTGTGCCTAATAACCAGTATTAAAGCTTTTTTTTGGTTATACACAAATATATATACATATATAATATAATATGGGCAGGAATATTTTTACACAACAATGTGTCTCCATGTCTGTGTTTGGCCCTTTCCTGTTTCAACATGACAATGTCCCTGTCCTCAAAGCCAGCTCCATAAAGCTGGTGTAGAAGAAATAAACTGGCCTGGATAGAGCCCTGACCTCAACCCTATTCCACACTTTTCAGATGAATACTGACTGAGAGCCAGACCAGTATCAGTGTGAGAAATCAGTAATATTTTTGTGGCTGAATGGGAGCAAATCCCTGCTGCAAGATTTAAAGATCTGCAGGAGAGCTAAAAACCAGAAGAGTGCGAGTCTGTTATGGCAGCTTATATTAATGCCCATGGTTTGGGAATGTTCGAGTGTCCACATACTTTTGGGCATGTAGTGTATCTGAGGTGTTTATTACAAGATAGCAGATAACACATTTTCTGTCTGAAGTTAGCATCTTCTTGTAGATCTTTAGAACCCACATCAGAGCCACATGATGGAGAAACAGGAGAAAGAAAAGAGCAAATAGGTTGGCACCGATTATTTTACAAAATGTCAATTTTACAGTCCATTTTGCTACAGACCACAGAGAGACAGTGTCAAATACAGCAGTTTACTGCAGAGCCCAAGGGCACTGCATAAACTTCAATGTCAACTAGTTCAGGTGTGCATGTTTTTTCACAGTCAGTATAATCAAACTTGACTTCTTTAGCCACCAAAAAATAAATAAAGGATTCTACAGAGCCCCTGAAGTCCAAAATGATGATCATCATGTTGTGAAAAATTGTTTAAATTTTTAAAATAGAATTAATAATAACTGTTATCTAAATAAATAATATGTCTAGCCATCCATCCATATTCTGCTGCTTATCTGGTGTGGCAGCAGGTTTCTCTCGCCAGCAATGTGTTCCAGCTCCTCCTCGAGGACCCTGTGGCAATCCCAGGCCAGATGAGACATATAGTCTGTCCAGTGTGTTCCTGGTCTCAACACACTGCAACTTAACAAAACACAAACAGTCAGAAAACATCTTCATCAATTTGACAACACGTGCTGTAAATTCTCACAACACAACGGGTTTCTCTGGTGGCTCCCCCGGCGGCTCCCCCAGTGGAGCGCTTACATCGCTAATATTGCTAATATGGCTAATATTGCTAATATTGATAATATCAAACTTACCCATAAATGCCTAACAAAACAGGCATCATTTTAAACTGAAGTTAAAACAGTTTAACAGTGGTGCAATCATCAGGTGAAATTCGAAATTTGTCCAAATCTTTGATTTATGACCTATTGCTGGGAAAACTCATCATCCTATTAGTGAGAATTAGCAAATGTTGGCATGCTAACAAGCTAAAATAAAATGGTGAACATGGCAAAAATATACCTGCTTAAAATTAGCATCTTAGCATTGTCACTGTGAGCCTGTTATCAGCCTAAGTACAGCCTCACAAAGCTGCTCGCAGCAAGCTGACAGCAGATACATGTTATTGTAGTAATGCTTGTGCTCTGTGCTGGTTGTATGTGTCTTCCTGTTGAGCTGTCATCATCATCATCATCATCATCATCATCATCATCAACATGCGGCTCTTCGGCCTTGGTGGCTCCCTGAAGCTTTGACAAAAAATAACATGGAAGTAAATATTTATTTATAATTAATTTTTTTAATTTTATTTTTATGCATTTATTTTTATCTTGGAGTTCGAGGTGATAGTGTGACACTGAAATAAAAAAATGTTTATATATTTCGTCAACTAAAATATGTGTTACATCCTACTACGTCCACAGCCTGGCGCCTTTCCCTGCAGGTGGCTAGTCTTGAGTCTCTGACCTATGCCCTTGGTAAACTAACCATGGATAAATCCAAAAAAAAGAAATTCTCAGAGGAAAATAGACAAAATGATGAACAAAAATAGAAAACAAGTATACAAACATGACAATATGGGTGAAAATGGGACATAAGCTTCAAAAGCTTGTGAGTAGGGGCCCAGTCACGGCATGTACAAAATACAACTTCAGCCACAAAATACCTGAATGCTAAAACCTAAAAGCCTAAAAAGAATTACTAAATGGTCGAGAACATCTGTCCCATCAGTCCTTATATCTATTTGCTAAGGCAAGATCAGCAATAAATGGTAGATAGAAATAATGCTAAAATAAATGCTCAGTAGAGTAAGCAGTTCTGAAGACCCCAGCCTTTCAGGATTTAGGCAAGTTTAAACATATTTTAGTAGCAACTGCTGCTTTAAGTTCTTTTGAAGAGCAGATAGAGATAGTGACTTTTTAGAGTGTTATGAGGCTCATTCACACCTGTGGACCTCTGAAGCCACACTGAAACTCTGCAGTTAAGTTCATGTTTCAAGTTCATTGGAATAAGGTCATTTAGGTTAAATACAACATGATACATTATACAAGCACTGTGAAAGATATCACATTCAGTAAGCTTCAAGAAACTGTAGCAGTGGAAAAGAGCGTCAGTGGGAGCGTTTACTGCAGACCATGATATTATACATATGACTTTTTTCTGTTCAATCTGTAGTTTCTCCAGATAACTAGTGTTGCGTGCCTCTGTGTTATAGTGTCTCTGTGTATGTTGGTATGACCTGCTCTACCCTCCCCTCTCCTCCAGCAGGTGATTTGGCACGGCTGTCCCTGTTCCCCAATCAGCAGCTGGGGCTCAAATGCCGTAGGAGGAGGCTTGGCCGGGGCCATTGTGTGCCATTTGTCCCGAGAGAGAGAGAGAGAGAGAGAGAGAGAGAGAGAGAGAGAGAGAGAGCTGTGTGGAGCTGTGTTTGTCGTTACGTCAGATAGTGATAAATATATATATATATCGTTACAGTTTTCCCGTGCTGTGAATAAAACTCCTCCTTATTTATTACTGGAATCTGGTTCCTGTTCTTTTTCACTGTTGCTTCCCTCTATCCCTAGACTCTTTCTGGGAACGTACCACTAGGATAAGTATTACACCATATAATATTACAGTTATTTATATGAGGCTCAAATAAGGGCTGATATAATGTTTGTAGAAAATGCCTCAAATTAGAAAATAAACCAACATATTTGGACTTTTTCATCAACTCATCAATATGGACCTTAAAGTTTAAAAATTCATCAGTGTGATCCCTCAGGAATTCGGTGGACTTCACTCTCCACCATTTATTCTAATACGAACATGTTCAACATTATATTGACCTCTGTTGGAACAAAAACAATGAAGTTTGTCTTGCTTATATTAAATGATATCTTATTGCATTTAAACTATGTATCCACCTTAACCAGTTCCTCATTTAGGTTATTTTGTAGTGCACATACATCTGAGTGATCTGCAAATAAAACCTTATGTAGAGTGCTGGAGGAGGTCACAAAATCATTTCTATACAGAATAAAAAGCAGCAGCATGTATAATCGTTGATGCATACATACTGCTTCCTGTCATACATGTAGCTACTGAACCATCTGAGTGCTCGACCTCTGACACCATAATGCTGTCCCCCTAAAAACAAACATGAAATTAATGAACACAGCCTGTGTTCTTTAGTTTATGGTTCCGTTGTGACCTGTGGTACTTATGATATATCTGGGATATTCTGATGATATTCTCAATCAATTTATTAATAATTAATTCATTCATTCATTAGTTAATTTTACCTCAATTAAATGACTGTCTGTGGAAAACATTTGTAACTCAGAATAACTGTTATAATTTCAATTTTGGGCACAGGGAAGATTTCAGTCCAGATGTTGTGCTTATTTAAACAGCTTTCAGAGGCTTTAGTGCAAATTTGAAACATTTCCAAGCGGAGATTATCTCCCCAGTGCTGTAAAACCAACACAGAGGGCTGGAGGAGACATGTCTGTCTCTGTCAGGGTCACATGCAAGTTGAATGAAAATTCTGCTGGTGCTGCTGTTGCATTAATTATATGAAGAATAAAATATATTATTTATCTGTGTCATTCATCTGGCAAGTTTATCAAGATAAGAAAGTGACAGGGTATGTGTGGTGTGTGTGTGTGTGTGTGTGTGTGTGTGTCGCAGACGCGAAGAAAACATGTGAACTCCACGCAGAAAGGCTCCAGCTCTCTGGCAGATTTGAACCCAGTTATTGCTATTGATTAATATTACTTAAAACTGAACATGCAAATGCAAACTGACGCGCAGAGTGGATATATCAATAACTTCACAATTAAAGAGTACAATTATTTCCTGCCACACAGGGGATCATTCCTTCATAAGGTGAGGGTTAGGAGGAGGATTTGAATCTTGATACAATGTTATTCAGAGTAGAACTGCCACCTTATCAAATGCGTTACACACAAGAAAAGTGTCAATAATATTTGGAGATTGTGCTCTAGAAAACAAGATATCTGGCCCTGCCCATAATGTTTAGTCTGCACAGATCTAAAGAACATCTATTTAACCTTTGTTTCCATTAACGATCAAGAATAATTGGCTAATTGTTTTACACACAGTCAGAGCTAATTTATTGCAAGATATTCTTTATTTCATTTCCAGATTAAATAACATTCAATTTAATATCGTACAAGTTACTGCATCATTCAGGAGGGAGACACTCGTCATGAGAAATACTAAAATACCATTAAAGAAATCACTGTGTTCATTGTGATTGATGTTATATGCCATAAAGGTAGTCAAATAGCTGTGGATTTTAAAAATTATGTGTTAATGGACTAAAAGAACAATCCTTGGTGGTTGTACAGCAGCAATGTGACATCATAAAGGTGGATCAGTGTTCATCTGCGTCATCAAAGGCCACACCAGTCGCCTGCAGCTTTCTGCAGGAAAGATGAAACAGTTGTTGCTTTACGTTCACAGTGAATCATGTGGATACTGACAAAAGTTCATGAGAGATATACTTTACTTTTTAGCTCCTGGGTTGATGAGTGAAGCCCCTGGAAGTCGTCTCTTCACAGTCACTGACGGAGCACTCTGCTGCTGCCGCGGCTCAAACTCTGAAGAAATAAATCATCATCTCTGTAAGATGCTGAACAACTCCATAAGCAATTCACCACATTTACAATATGGCACTGAAGATCCTGGATTCTGATTGGTTGGAAGGTGTGAATCTCGACACCTACAGACAGGTGACCAACATACAGTGTCTTAGTTAAGTGCTGGGCCACCATGTGCTCCTCTGCATTGATTCCCCTCCTCTCTGAACTCTACTGGAGGATGAACCGTTCTTCCTAAAGATATTCCCTCATTTATTGTTGTGATGATGATGGTGCAGAGCACTGTCCAACACATCCGTCCAAAATCTCCCATAAATGTTTAACTGGGTTGAGATCTGGTGACTGTGAAGGTCACAGCATATGATCCACATCAATTTCATACTCAGCTATTCATAAGAATTGGACTTCTACGGAGGCCCGAGCTAATGTTGCCTGTTTCAATCAGAGACTCGGGCAGTTTGAGATAAGTAAGGACTTTTTTGAACCGTCAATCATGTAAAGCTAAACTAGTGGAGTCCCAGAATAAAAATATAGAGTTGGAAATGAGCAGAATAGAAGAAAGGAGAAAGGAGTCACACCCCACTCTTTAGAAATATTACAATATGGAGAACATTTAGCTCAGTCTCTGATGAAGAAGATAAAACCTATGTTGATGTTTTGTGTGAATGTTCACATTTTTGTGCATTTTTAAGCGTCCATATCAACACTGGAGTCAGTTACCGTGGTAACTTACTAACCTGCTCCCTGGCAGGTTTTCTTCAACAAGCCCTGAGTTTTTGTGTGTCTCCACCCTCCTGCTGCGACTTAAGAAGTTTCTGACACGAAAAGTCAGTTTCCTCATTCATACTGTCTACGTTAAAGTGCAGATCGGAGACATTCATTTAAAGAAGTTTATGTTGGGAGAAGATTAGATTGTTAACTAAGACCTGTCTTAATGAACATGATCTCTTTTATGATGGATCAGTCAGTGTGAGGACAGAGACAGAGATCTGATATTCAGATATTACAAATGGAGGCTTCATCCTCAGATCAAATTAAAAATCTGCACTGTCCGTCTTTATAACTCTGAGACATTAAGACACCTGTCATATTGTCAATCTCTTCCTCTGCACTGAAACAACTACTATGCATTCATCACTATCACTAAATCCATTCAGATTTACTAGCATTATAAACCAGCAGCAGGTGAAGCGGTGGAGACTCCATACCTGTCCTCCGTCTGTCTGTTCCTCCATTATTTACATTCTTTTAGTTCTGAAGTAAAAAAAAATCAAAAACGGTTTCTTATAAAAATATTCCAAGATATGAATATTGTCATCCGAAGTTTGTTTACACAAGACGTGCAGAATGTTGCGTTGCCATGGTAGTTGGTGGCAAGCTGACCAACCAGAGCACACTGGGCTCCAGAGGGAGGAGGGGGGCCTTAAAGAGCCCTGAGCTCTACCAGATCGTTTCAGACAGAGGGTGAAGAGAGTACAGTATAAAATGTACAGCAGAAGAAAACTAATGTTTTCTCAGAACATTAAATCTTGTAAATCTTTTTTTAGTCCACACCAAGAATGAAATGATGAACACTAAGAATGGTCACAATAAGTCCTCTTTAAGTGAGGTTTTGCATACAGGCTGCAGATAGTCTGAAACTGTTTTAACAGCATTTCAGTAAATGTATATACATTCACTACGTGTTGGAATATAGTCATTAAATGCTGTTGAGCAAGATGTAAAATAAATGTCTGAAAATTTACACTACACTAAATAAAATGTGGAAATATAAAGAGAAATAAATAAAACAATAAAATTGGCTTTTACCTATTGCTTTTGCTTTTATCATATTGTTTTTGCTTTTACCTATTGCTTTTGCCTTTTCCATTGGAAGTAGATGGGTCTGCCTGCAGGTGGGCAGGCTGCGATACTTGCAGTTACACCCACTTCATGTTACATCCTACAGCTGGTTACATCCTGCCTCCCAGTACACACCCATGCTAACTAGCTGTAGCTGCAGTGTTGGACCACTGAATAAGTTTTAAAAACACACATTTACTAACCGGAGGATCTCATTCAGAGATTCAACTAAACATACCTGTTGGATGCCATTGGTGATTTTTCATTGGACTGACTGGCAGAGGTCTAACTGGAGGGACGGACAAAACACACTGAGCATTGATTTCAAAGTGACAGCTGGTTACATAAATGCATAAGTTCCTATAAACTCAAACCCCACACTCTCTGTGAAACAACTGCAATAAGTCACAGAAACAAAGTACATTTACTGTCCAGCTGAGAGAGAGTGTTGGCCATCCTGAACAACAGCTCCCTCAGTTCCTCTGTAGCCTGGGGGCTTTCCAGCCTGGACAGGGTCACACTCAGGTCCCCTGGATTGGAGCCCACCTGGAGCTCCACCCTGGAGTCATGAACCACAACAGACACGTCCCCACTACTACAAGCCGACCTGAGGAGAAAGACAGGAACATTCAGCCTCAGTTACCTAAAGATGACTCTTTAATCCATACAGTCTCTGGCATGGGAGCTGCTCGGTCTCATTACAAAGGATGTTCTGCTGCTGCTGACCACTGAACTCTAGTAACTTCCCAGAACGTTACACAAAGGGGTTTTAAAGGAAACCGGGTTGTAATCTTACCTGAGTTTTAGAGCATAATCTTCTGTAGATTTCAAGGCAAACCTCTGTTTCTAAACAGACAGGTACAGTTACAACCAATGTCACAGCAGGTACAGAGTGAAAATCATGAGGGGTCTGCAGGTGAAACTTACAAACTGGTTCAGCGTGCCCTCAGTGTACTCTGTGCTCCAAACATCAGCAGCATCTGTCAAACTGCAGCAGATGAACAAAAACATAATGATGACAATAGTTAAAATCCCACTTGGTCACATGTCCTTACAAAGGGGGGGGCAAATTGGCATTAAAAATGCACATCTACAACCTAATTCATTACATGGTCTCAGGTGTGTGTCCTGGTTGTTCCAAACTTCTTCCATTTAAGAATTATGGAGGGACTACACCTTCATGGTCATTCCAGATCTGGCATTTTGATGGTATGAGTCACAGACACAGGGGAGATACATGCCCTCTTAAGTTACAGTGCTTTGAGCGCTCAGGGCCACCGTACATGTCCAATCAACTGGGTTTACCACAGGTGGACTCCTATCAAGGGGTAGAAACATCTCACAGATGATCCAGAGAAATGGAAGAACCTGAGCCAAACTTCAAATAGCGCAGCAAAGTGTCTGAATACTTATGTCAGCGTGATATTTCAGTTTTTCCTTTTTTCTAATTTTGAAAAAAAATTCTAAAATTCTGTTTTCACTTTGTCATTATAGGCCATTGAGTCCAGATTGATGAATACTCTGTAGAATAATGATAATAAACCGACACAAAAACAACAGAACCCATGTAATAAAGAAGGCATTAACATTTTGAATAAGTTACATTTTCTCCATAAGGTTTAAAGTGGCTATGCCTTCAGAAAAGGATCGTCTATTGAAGGGACATTGGTTGGTTCATATTAGTGTGTACACCCCTGAACTGACTCAGTGAGCCAATATAGTGTTTTCTAGTTTAATTACCGTCACAAGAAAACTGATTTTAGGGATCACTTTTCTATAGGCCTACACTCTACTTACCACCAAATACGTTTGGAGATTGATTGATCGATTGATTGAACACTATAAATCCGACTCCACGTTTCTGCATTATGTGAGCATTTTATGCTACTTGGTGGAGTTGTGTTAAGCTGTCCTCATCAGAGGGGGACAATAATTCAGTTTAACACCAGGCTTTATTTTAAATTCTAACACAGCAGTTATTTTCATGTTAAGTATAATAAACTGTCGGATTTTAAATGGACATTGGCTCGAGGTTCTCTCCGTTCAGTAGTGAACGATTTAAGTCAATTTCCTGTGTATTTTAAGACAAGAGTTGACTCACCAAACAGAAAAGATTCCGTTCTTTCTGTGAGTATAGCAAAGAAATTTAGACTGGCTCTTTTTATCTAACACAGTGTAGTATGACGGCTGGTTCACATCCATGTTCACTTCTAACAAACAACAGAGCAGAGAGCACAACAAAACAAAACCTGTCGTCGTCTTCTTCTTCTCCTTCGACTGCTTCGTTTTCTTCTTCGTTGGGCTTTTAATGGCTGTTGGCAAACGAGCCTAACGCATAACTGCCACCTACTGGACTAATGTGTGGAAGAAAAGAAAAGAAAAGAAAAAAGAAAAGAAAAGAAAAGAAAAGAAAAGGAAAAGAAAAGAAAAGAAAAGAAAATTATTAAATTCTCTCTTCATCACCACAAGACTAACAATTTTCATAACCAGAATCATATATCACAATATCTACAGGATGTTTATTATGTAGGGCGGTGCAGAGAGTCTGTAACAATGACTGTACAAAAAGAACAATTACATTTAATGAGCAGTGAGGAGGCAACAAAATGAACTGATAAACAAAAGATCTGCTATCACCATCAAAAATGTATTGTTAACATAATATCAGTATTTCAATTTTTTAAATATCACGTCACCCATGAAGCAGTTTACCTTTAAAACTCAGAGATTCAGCGACGCTCTTCAGTGACACAGGACAGGACGTCTCCAGCAGCTGGGAGCTGAGCTGTCTAACATTTCCTCAGCTTGTTTCTCTGATAACTTCAGATCCAGACGTCCGACGACTAAAATCCTTCATCTGGTTCAAATACAGAGCTGGAAACCACCAAGGTGTCAAAAGTGTATGTGGCTTAAAACTAGATAAAAGTCAATGTTGAACTTCTGTCAGACAAACACACTGACACATGATCATAGAGGATATGATGTCACTGACAGGCGACCAATGAAACGTTACCATGATTAAAATCACAGATTTCTCTGGTTGGAGAATTGATGGAAACATCTGTGATAATGTAAGAACTCAACTCAACAACATATAGAGCAAAGGTCTAGATGTTTTTAGCCATTTTAATGTAGAAAAGTTTCAGATTATTACCACGTCATCATGTTGGAGTAATGCTGTGGTAAATACAGGCCACAGGGGTCATACATCTATACCAGACTAATGATTATTTCCACCAAGGGTGTAGAAGTAATGGAGGGAGCCACCCTTCTTCAGGAAGCAGTCGTGCTTATGGGTTCCCGGTTTGATCTGACGCTGGCAGACACCCAGCAGGTCATCAGAGATGAAATCACTGTCAAACACCTCAAGCCTCAGTATGTCGTTCTCCTGGCCTTTGAAGTGGGTGAACTCCTCCTCCCACCAGGGGTTGGCATCGTTGTTACGGATGGACGTCGTACCCAGAGTGGCTGAGCCACAGAACACCTTGACGTAGCCGTCTGTGGTTCCCAGGATGTTGGAGGGAAGACCGCTGGCCCGCAGGTTAAACACCGTCAGCTGGGACTGAGCCACACTCAGACTGCACAAGACCAGCAGGAGGAGAGGAAGACTGGAGGCCATGGCTTCACAGGAGGCTGTGGAGGAGGGTGCATGGATCTGTGAAGATCTTATGACACACTCTCAGCTTTCAGTGCCCATGACTGCAATACCCCAATGTGAGCTTTTGAAACCGTGGCCCATAACATCCAGATGAATATATATATATATATATATATATATATATATACAGTACATATATATATTTCTTAGACTGATCATACACAAATGTTTTTACCCCAAAAATAAGTGTCATTTTGAATTGAAGCAAACTCTACTGCCAGACAAAACAGTTGATACTGCACAGTTCTACAGATTCTACGAATCCTACAGGTCCCATTACTGTTAGCACCACAATGAAGCACAATGAAACACTTGTTGATCATTGCCGACATCACTAAATTAACAACAGTATTAGCAGAAATTGTGAAGTTTAGAATCATCCAATACCCAACATAATTCTTTTAGGGATTTTGCTGCTCAAGGACACCAAGGCAGGGTTGATGGGTTGTGACTTGCTCCAGTTTAAATATGAGATTTGAGCCACTCTCACATAAAACTTGATGTCACTGCCAGTAATCTGCCAACCTCAGACCTTCTGTCAACGATCCTGGTGCATATTTCATTCTGACTTAAGCAGTGTTTTTGTTTATTTCACATTTCACTGTCTTTAAACAATACACAAGAATTACAGTACATTACAGTACATAGATATTTGATCTTTATCTCATTATTTTGAGAAAATTGAGGAAGTCATATTTATTTATTTATATAAGATATAAATCATTATTACAAGAAAAGGTATATTTGAATTTCCCTTTTGTGAGTACAGTAGACTTATCATGAAGTACAGTGGCTCACCATTGCTGCTCAATAGTTGGGAACCACTGGGAGACGCACCAAATACAAATACGTCACAAATAGGATGGTTAGAACTGTTGAAAATATGTGTTGCACCATTCCCCTGATTCCTTCTATAAAGCATCTGTATCAACACTATTCACCACATGACTCATCACTTATGACTCAATGAATCAGGGAGAAGCCTGATAACAGCTGCATTAGTTTTGACTGTCACCGCAGTTATCTCTATTCGTCCCAGGAAACATATTAATCCATTTGTGACCTATTTGTTTCAGACTCACTGTGTGCTGCCATCTAATTCATTAATCTCCCAGTCAGACTGTGGATGGAGGATAAAATACTCAAACACACATTCACAATAGTATTTGCCATTAAATTAGCATTTCATTTCAAGGACAGCAGTGGAGAATAATCCCAAATGAAGGGCTCAGAGGGACAGTTTGATTTTTTATTAATTCAGAAAATGTGAACATAAATGAACAGTTTGTTTCATTAGTATTTGAGGAAATGTATATAAACATTAAAACAAAAATGAAACATAAAAAAACAGAAACAATGTGAAATTGGAGTTTAAAAGAGGAGATAAATATAATTTAATGACATGTAATAATGTAAAAAAATATTTCATTCAGCAAGTGGAGGGACCTCAAAAGATCATGTGATCAAAATTAAAGTATAAGTGGGGTGAACAGATATGGGAAATGCAAAAAAAAATGGAAAGTTCAAATTAAATTAAAATTAAAATTAAAAAATCTAAATATTCTTTTCTGAATTCAAGCTTTAGCTTTTATTTCTTCTACTTCTTTACATTTTCTGTCATTCAGATTAAAAGTAGAAATGGCCTCTGGGCACTAATTAGCTTGAATAAAATTAAAACACAATTACCAAACTGAGCAAGATGACAGTGACATATGTCAAATCTTACCTGTAGTGCTGATGACTCGTCTCTCACTGCGCTGTTGTTGAAGGTGTTTTTAAAGGCCAGCACACTCATATCAGCTTCATCTCACCCTCCCACAGCACACTGACAACCTGTTCCACTCTCAGCATTACATAATATGCCAGAAAGAGAATGTTTGGTTTGGGTCGGCTTGTTTGGCCCATCGGTCACGTTATCCATGTATGATGAGAGGACTACAGCACCACATTCATCTGATTAGATTTTTTTTTTTACAGTCTCAAAAAGCAAATACACCAAATATTCCAAACAAAGATTTCACAGTTTCTCTGAAACTTTGAATCATAAGCTTTATTTTCCTGATGTAGATCACAAGTTGACACATATTCTGTGCCCTCACCAATGTAAGTCCAGGACACAGCAGATAATAATTTAAGTGTTTTTTTTCTAATTCTCCTCTAATGATCTTATAAGCCGGCTGAATGGCTTCCATATATCTGTAAAACCTTTGTAAAACCTTTTGTTTCTGTATATATGTCAGCAGACATGTGCACAGACTGCATCACCAGTATCTATCTATAACAGTATGGCTACATCCCAGTGTCAGGGCTCTGTGTCAGTGTTGCTGATGCTGGATCATTGGCAGACATAAATAAAATGGAGCTGTCTTTGCTGTTGTTTAGAATGTCTTGTTCTCTTCTTATTGTCCTCTTTTATTCATGTATTGCTTCTTTACTGTTAAAGGTTCTTGAGTTTTTGACCTTTAGTATCAACGTGATGTTTTTCTGTGTGGGTCCCTGTTTTGTTCACGTGCTCAGGTTTTAACAGCAGTGGAAAGTACACATGCATGCAAGCAAGTGATCCTCTATGATGGCACGCCGATCAACAGGTGGTAACACGCTAACACATGGGGGAAGACTGCAAGCTAGTGAATATGGATGGGAACAAAGCTGGAGTTCAAATACTAAATAAAATCAACTGTTTTATGAGGAAGGACATGTTAACCTGAAGAATACACAGTGTGTTTGAATTAATGTAAACACAACTGTTTGATGTTTGCTCCTTTAAGTCAGCAGAGGTCTATTCCAGAAAACAGGTTTAACAAACTCTGACTGGAACCCTGAACTCTGAGCTGATGAACCCTGCGACGGGAAAAGAGTCAATTAGTTCAAACTGTTACAGATTATTCAGCGTCGTCCACTAGACCACATTCTTTATCAGACTTTTATTTGTGGAACAGCTGGAACCTGCTGTTTGTTAAATTAAATGTTCACATGTAACCTGATGTGGAGCCAGTTCTGCTGCAGCAGAGGACGAAGATATAGATGAAACAGATCAGACACAAGTTTATAGATATAGATGAAACAGATCAGACACAAGTTTATAGATTTATGATTGTAACCTCAGATTTTGAGTTAGGTGCTTTTCAGTTGAAAAAGAGTCGAGGTTAAAGCTGAGTGTAAATTTTCAGATGTCTACTATACATTTAAAAATCTTGCTCAACAGCATGACTATTTCAGTGTATTCAAAACCTGACATTTAAACTACATTTAGTCGAGTTTTTAAAATGTTAAAGTATTTTCAGCTGCATTACTGTCATCCTCACTCAGAAGTATCATCATCTACAGCGTAATATGACAGCTGTGATAGGACTGTTCATCAGTGCGACCAATCAGAACATGAGAAATAATTCTTCATAGACCAGAGTCATGTGTGTCTAAAGCTTTTTTTTACAGTGATGAATGTTTCGGTGCAGAGGAACTGATGCCAGTCTGACAGGTGTCTTAATGTCCACAGAGTCTCAGAGTTAGAAAGATTTGATGTGAGGATGAAGCCTCCATGTGTAACATATGAGATCTCTGTCTCTGTCCTCACACTGACTGATTGACCAGAAAAGAGCTCATGTTCATAAACACAGGTCTTGGGTAGCCTAACAAACTAAGGACCAATCGGGATTTTAATCTTCTCCCACATGAACTTCTTTACATGAATGTCTCCGATCTGTACTTTTACGTAGACGGTATGAAGAGGAAATGATTGGTGTCAGAAGCTTCTTAAATCGCAGCCGGAGGGTGGAGACGGACAGAAACTCAGAGTAAAAGGGAGTTTCCCTCATCTCAGGGTTAAGAAACTCAGAGTTTTCACTAAACCTGGAATAGACCCCAGTGGATCAACTGTTAGCCAGCAGGAGATCACAGTCACACACTTTAACTGATGAGGCAAAGGGAGAATATACTGCAATACCCAAGAATATACCATCTCACACCTTTAGCACGGTACTTGCAGCTTGGTTAAAACACACAGAGATGACTTGTAGCATAAAGTAATCTATTGAGTGTGCACTGATTTGTCAGTAGAGACAAAATGGCAGTTTATCTTGTGGCTCTTTTTTACCTACATTATATTATGCATAGAATCACTTAGCAACCTTCTGTGCCCACTTAAACTGATGTTAACGGTCATATTTATACTGTATACCCAATTTTCACAAATGTCTATTGGTTTGCAAGACCTTGAGCAATGTTTATAAGGAGTTTCAGTCTAAGAAGGTAGTAGTAAATAACAACGGTAATCTTGTAACTTCTGTTTCACTCTCACAATACTATGTTAAATGTGTGGGAACATGATATAAAGTTTGGTTGTTGCAGCACAGTTTATTTTCATGGTCATCCTTGGAAAAGGGTAAAATAGCCAATAAATAAAATGTGACAAAGGAACAACAATAAAGTTTATTGATTGAGTTAATTGACTTTGAGTATTTTTCTGGTCTAATTCTGATGAAATGATGAATCATAGATTTGGAACAGAGAACCTGAGCACCCACAGTGTGTTACACACATTCCCCAGAGCCAGTCCGAGAGATGCAGGTTGGGTGTAAAGACTGAAGGTCTCGTATATCTATACATGCTCAATGATTCAGCTGAGGGTGTAGGTGTAATGGAGGGAGCCACCTTCCTTCAGGAAGCAGTTGTGCTCATGGGTTCCCGGTTTGATCTGACACTGGCAGACTCCCAGCAGGTCATCAAAGGCAAAGTCATGGTCAAACACCTCAAGCCTCAGTACGTCGTTCACCTGGGCCTTGGAGTTGGTGAACTCCTCCTCCCACCAGGGGTTAGGGTTGTTATCACGGATGGATGTCATACCCAGAGTGGCTGAGCCACAGAACACCTTGACGTAGCCGTCTGTGATTCCAAACAAGTCGGAGGGAAGACCGGTGGCCCGCAGGTTAAACACCTTCAGCTGGGACTGAGCCACACTCAGACTGCACAAGACCAGCAGGAGGAGAGGAAGACTGGAGGCCATGGCTTCACAGGAGGCTGTGGAGGAGGAGGAACAAATCCACATTGTATCAAGGGAAATGTTTTCTCTTAATTTTGTTTTTACTCAACCCTTATCTGTCATTAATATTTCTGAGGTGCTACTGTTTTTATACAACAGCTACCACTCAGTTGTCAGACCTGGCCAGGTAAGGTCTTCCATGATTGACCACATCTCTTCCTGCTTTTCCATCAGTCAGAACAGTTCTATACTGACTAGCCTGGCAGGCCTGATGCAGCATCCACCTGCAGTTCATCCTGATATCATTCCTGTGAACGTCTCTATATCTGAATAATGAGATGTTATTGGTTGTTATTTTCAACAGAAAAAGGGAAGAAAATATCTAAGCCTCTCATTACACCACATTTCTCTTCGTTACTTCTGGTGTCTACTTTCAGAATAAAGTGACCAAAGTTAAGCATTTACAAAACCAGAGCTGTTTTGATTCTTTTATTTAAAAGATTCCACTGCAAGTCTTGATTGGTTACAGTCTGTCTTGAGGATAGATGGAGTGAACAAAGACATATGTATTTAGAGTCATGAGTTTTCACTGCCTTCCAGTGGGCACATTGTGGAACTGCAACATGATTAAATTTGTTATATACTGATAATATCAATATATGTGTTAAAGAATGAGGCTGGTGCTATGTTATGTTTTCCTTACTGTCAATGACAACCAACAGTGTGTTAGTACATCTTTCGATACTCTCTGACTTCATGGCTCGACAGCCTCATCATGATTTGCTCCTAGATTTTAATGTTTAAGTAGTTTCAGTTCCATTCCTTCCCTTTTTTTTTTGGAGACTAATTTCGACTGCAGATGAACACGTGGTGTTCTGTGAGTATTTTGGGCAGCAGGACAGTGATTTAGTTAAAACTATATGAAGGTATGACTTTAATATACAAATCAAGTACTTCTTATACTGAGTGCTGAAAACAAGACTTTTAAATGAGACCTCAACATGCCACAGAGGATTCTGTCTCTGTTGGTCCAGTACAGTGAATCAAAGTCAAACCTATGATGTTATATTATTCTTTGTAGGACAGCATTTCCTGCCCTTTGTTCATTGCTATAGGAATGATTTTTTTTTTCTATGCCATATATCTCATAACACAAACAAATAAAACAAATTACCCAACATACAAATAAAAACAGTTTTTTCTCTGTGTAGCTGCTCAGGGATGCTGCTCATTTCACAGATCAGGTCCTGAGGGTGAAATCTTATGTTGACTCTGTCAAGTCTGAGAAAATAATTGTCATAGTGGTGTCATCAAAGTTATGTCTGGTGAATAAAAATTCATCAAAGAAAACCTGTGTGACAAACTGTGGAGATTGAAAGACGTGGGCATTTGAGAGCCAGTGTTTTAGCTTGATTGAGTTGGTTTATCTCGGGACTAAAAGTCAGGATATCTCAGCTTCTACTGCTTCCATTTTAAGAACTTGAGAACTTTATTGAAGTGTAGTATATAGATATCTGGAGTAGGCTACTCCTAATTAAAGGCCATTATTGAACATAAGTAACTGTGACTAAAATCTTCATACAAAATCAATGTACTTTAAACTGGAAAAGGAAACACATATTGACTCTGTAAATAGAATCTGTGAACAGGCCATGTTGCACATAAAATCTCCTCCCGATAAAGATAAAACAAACCTCACTGTTATCGTCTTTCCACACACGTGTTGAGTTAAACATTCAGGACATGTTATATCATCCTCTCTGAAGGTCACTGTGAAAGTTTAGCTCCAGAACAGCTGGATGTGTTTGGACTGTTGTTCCTATCACAGTTGGACTTTAATTCCCAGTATGTCATGGAAATTTGAGACACTTCACTGTTACTTTCTACAAATAAAAAGCAAAGCTAATTAGCTGAACAGAAAGTGTAGATATAAAATCACCAACAATACTGAGCTAATAGATTAAATAACAGCTATAGAATGTGTAAAGAAGATTAGAATGATTGTGGAAACAACAAATTAATAGATGAATTAATGGATGAATTTTGCAGTATGTTATATTGAGGTATGTGACAGCAGATGCATGTATAATCCTCTACAGAAACTATACTGTCAAACTAAATAATTCCTTTTTATTTAAGTGTGAATACACTTTCATTCCTAATGTTATTTATATTGATTATTAAATTATTATTATTTATTTTTTTTATTTTCAAGTTGTTCATTGGATTGATTTACTAAATTAAATGTTATTTGTTGTGTGTTTGATTTATCCCTCTATATAGACTTCCATTTATGGAGGATGACAGGTGTCATGTTACTGCTTCTTTTTATTAAATATCACTACATGAAATACCTAATAATGTAATCACTTCATTTGTGGAATAATTTATCACTTCGACATTAACACCATTGTCTCCACCAAAGTTAAGACGGGCTAAACCAAAACTCTTTGTCCACTTGGCAGCCGCAGACACAAGTTGTGAAAACCACTATGACACATCATCGCCTTTGAGGTTGATATAGTGAACTTGTTATTGACACATCCAGCAGTTCTGAAGCAACATTACAATTAATAAACTGGAGTTGTGAGTCCAAAAGTCCAAAGTCGAAATCAAGCCTCTAGCAGCTGTATTTAACTCCCAAGGGAAATATGTGGCTCTTTAGATGCTAATTGCTCCATCATGTTCACCAGCTAGTTGCTAACAGTTAGCAAATCTACTGAATGCCACAAGCATTTAGTGGATTTTTCAAGCTTTTTTCTTCTAAGGATGCTGAAAACAAGCGGGAAACTAAACAATGAGGTGTGGATCTCTGTAAAGGTCCATAAAGCTGAGGGGAGATGCCACATGGGGTGTTAATTCTCTATGGGTTCAATCCCTTTTACATTGTCTCATTGTTTTCACATTTTCATGTGATTTTCTTATTTTAGAAATGTTGATTATAGTTGCTTTAAAGCTGGAAAATCATAAATAGGCAGAAAATGAACTGCAAAGTAGCAGTAGAGACAGTAGGAGTGCTCCTGCATTAGAGGTACTGGTTGGCGCCAGCAGTATTATTGGTGTACTACAGTCATTACTTATAAATGGGGACATTGGGGTAGAAGTTACCCAGGAGGATGGATCAGTTTGAAGAAATGAAAAGGGAAAATGAAAAAACTCAACTGCCCCTAACTAGAAGATTATATGTGAAAGTCTTACCTGCAGTCTTGATACCTTGCTTCTCCCCTCTCCATCTACAGGCCCATGTTTTAAAGGCCAGCAGAGCTCATATCAGTTTGATAAAAAAAAAACCCTCCCATAAAACCTGCCACACTCTCAGCATTACACAACACGACACACTGTTATACAATAATGATGAGCGGACTCGCACTCATTTTAAACTGAATTTGCTTTATTGGCATTACCATAATAGAGTGTTAGAGTTAGAGTTATAATTAAGTGCACTAGGTACAACCAAGCAGGGGTTTGAGAGATGCAGTGTTTTTTAACAGACTCATTGATACCGTCACAGATGCCTGAGGTAGGTTAATCAAAAAATAAACCATTAACTGAAAGTTAAGGCAAATGGATAGGGAGCCAGGGGAAGCTAAAACGGGTGTAATGAGGTCAATATGCTATAGGCTTGTGCCTGCATAACATATTATACCCATAGTTGGCAGTATTAAGCTTCACTAGACTGGGCTGGATGAATGAAAATGTGCTCCTTTGCTTGCTAGCTTCTTTTTTTGGACACCTACACAATTAGCAGGCCTGTAAAAACAATGTAGAAATAATCAAGTCTGGATGACACAAAGCTGTGAAGTAGAGTCTCTGCGTTAGCCATGGTCAGAAGCCAGTCATGGTGATGTCTTTAATGTGCTGATCAAAAGAGAGGGGAGTATCAGACCTAACACCTACATTACTGGCTGTCAGACTTTGAGAAGTCATGCACGAGTCAAGAGATACTGATACTTGATCGGGTCGGCTCAATGACCTGCACCTCAGTTTTATCTGGAATTAGGTGCATGACACATCGTGACATCCAGCTCTTCACAGCAGACAAGCAAAAAGCCGCACTTCCTGTTAACCGAGCAGGCTGTCTAATCAGCTGTGACCTGCCAAAGTCTGATTTAAACACCCGTCTATATTCCTGGAAAAAATAGCAGCGTCTACTCCAGTAAGATGAAGGCCGCCCACTTTCCGCAGGTCACGGTGGTGCCAGAGAGTCAGTAACCAACAAAACCAAATCTCTGCTATCTACAAAGCTGAGAAAGCCACAGTTCAGTGAAGCTCCACTACCTCGGATGGTCAAGGGACGAGAGAGGATTCATCGATGCTGAATCATCTTTCTGACAAATTCAAATGGCATGTTCATGGCAAATCATAATGTGCATCACAGACAGCCGCAGTGAGCATCACCAAAAATCACTTGGATGTCCCAAACAGCCCTGCCCTGCCCACCAGACCATTTAAGGAATCCAACTTTTATTTATATTCATCAAACATTTTTAAAACTTGCACCATAAAACATTTCAGTTGGGTGACTTTATGCTGGTGGTTATACACGGCCCATTCAAAATGCTTGACAATTCAGAAAACCTCCCTTACCCACGGTGTCTACCAGTGGGTCTATGATGCTGCCACGACAACAGCCAACGGCCGTCCCACCACAACTATTATAACACAGCAAAATTGCAGACCCAGAATTTCTGATCCATACACAAAACCAGGAACAGACTAATGACACAGGGGAGGGGGGAAATGGGGGAGAACATAGGGAGTGAGGGAGAGACAGAGTGTAACCGGTAGCCCCCCCCCCCCAGTTGGTGCCTCCAGGTGACCCACCAGGCTTGTCAGGATGAGTCTGATGGAAATCTCTCATTATCTGAGGATCCAGAATGAAGGAGCAAGGAATCTATGAGCCCTCCTCGGGCCTCTATAGCCCTCCCCGTCAACCAGGTGCTGCAACCACCTGCCTCTGCGGCACACATCCAGGAGCCACCGGACAGAAAAGGCAGGGTGATCGTCAACGATCCGGGTAATGTTTCATTTTTCCACTTTCTAATGTTTGTAATTTTACAGGTGTGTGGTTGAAATCAAAATGAAGGCTGAGTTTAAGGACAGATGTGGTCTGACCCATGAGTTCTGAGTACACATATAACAATGTGGTTATAACTACTGAGTACTCAAGGGTCAGAACATCAACATGTTAATGACATGGATTACTGCTGTGATCCCATCAAAAGATGATCTGTAGTTATTTTTAAATATTTTAAATTCTTTACTTCTGATGACAGATTTGATCTTCCTTTGTGTGGATGATGCTGTGGAGAGATTTTCTTCCTTTCTTCACAGATGATTCTTTCAGCTCCTCTTTGTTTGAGGGGTTAGGTGCCACTGTTCAGCAGGTTTCTTTGCGTGGTCTTTGGCGAAGTTTAATCTGCAGTTTTGTGTAGTTTTGTGAGCAATGGTTTTCTTCCTGGTACAGATTGACTTCATGCAATGTCCTTCGCACTGTCTGATCAGTCACTGAAACACACAGTCCCACAGAAAAAACACTTCAAAAGCACTTGTCTGTTTTTCAGTGCAGGGTTGCATAAATAGTGAATTGTCCTTTCACAAGGACAGTTACTGTTCCCTCTGTTATTGGGGGTTAGAAAGATACAGGATGAAATACTGAGAGGGAGATGAATCTTCTTAAGCGCTCATACACCTCTGTTGCCTCTGCACAAATAACATTGGAAGACTATACAATACAATACACAGAAAAAAAGAGAAGGTCACAGAAAGGTACCACTTGGTGAATTGGCCCCAAGATCAGATGCAGTTGTGACTGAGGGAGGAACTTTTCTCCTTTTCTTTGAATGTCAGTGATTAATGTTATTTTTACTATTACCAAGAAGTTGACATCTAATTAACATTAGGAAAAGTGAAACATAGTTTTGTTAAATTGTTAATGTTAGATAGCATCATGGGTTAAAGACTGCCGGTTCTTTTATTTTGAAAACTCGTAACCGGGAATGAGGTTGGTGTTCCTGCTACTAACTTGACTTGTGTAAACTCGTGTTGTTACTGGTTGAGGTGAGTCACGGATTGTTGTCTGTCTTTCCTTTGCCCTAGTATTAATGAGTTGTTTTCCACTTTATGTTATTTGGAATTTAAAGTGTAAAGACGCCAACAAAATATCTTAAGTGTGCTAACTGTTTTCAGCTACGCTTCGTGTTTCTCACGGTAATCCAGCTAGCTAACATTACAGATCCCAGTCTGCTCATCTTTACTCTGGTTCAGCATCCGGACTAAAGTCAAACCGTGGCTGTAAAGTGGCGCTAATTGACGGTAACGCTTTGTCCGCAGGGCGATGAGTGACCGGACGCTGGAGTACTTTCTGAGTCTGAATCAGATAACGAAGAAAGACGCTAGCGAGGTGAAATGGTCGCACGCAGTGAACAGCAGGAGCAGACTGACAGAGGCTCTGACAGGTGTGAACAGTCACATTTTTACTTGAGTTAAAGTACTGGTACACTTGATTTTAAAAATACTGAAGTATTCAAAAGTACATTTTTCTTATTGTTGTATTGTTCCACTTTTACAGAACCTAATCTAAAACAACTGACTGACTGACTGTAGGACCTGTACAATAAAAAGCTTGTAGAATATGATACAAAGACTGTAGATATGGACATAAAAACACAAGTGAATCAACAAGTAGCTGTTGTTTTCATTTTTCTTTTTTTAGGTAGTGATAAAGTTTGGTCATGGTAAATACAGCAAACATTTTAAGCAAAATACATCTCTCCTTATTTCTGGCTGTGATTGTTTTTTCTCCTGTGAACACAGTGTTTGGGCTATCAGATTTTCAAAATAAAATACAATTCATTCACTGACTAAAAGCTCTGTTTCAAAGTAAGAGTACTTCATAGAAATGTAGTGGAATCAAACTACAATATTTGTCTTTTAAGTGTAGTGGAGTAAAAGTAATACATTTAAAAAAAAATAATACTCAAAGTACAGATACTGGAAAAATATACGTCATTACAGTACTCAAGTAAATGTACGTCTTTACTGTACACCCCTAACACCACCTAACAGACACACCTAGTGATGTCAGGTCACTTGATTTAAAAATGTAACTTGAAGCCATTTGTCATCCCATTATCTGTGTCTTTAAATCTGATTTCTAATCTAGAAATCCCTCTGTTTAAACCAGAGTATATGCTGTAACATGTGTACAGTGTTTCAGATTAACAGACTCATGTTAGACAAATCATGCTCCTTATTTCTTTTCCTTTTATTTTTTCAATGTTTTTTAATTGTTGCTTGATCATCTGTCAAACCTCTGCTTCTGCTGCTTGTTGTAGAGTGATTGCGGCATCTAAAATGGTTTCTTTTCTCCATGACAGGACGTGAGTCACCCTTTTATTATTATATTGGTGGTGGCAGTAAATCATACTCTACTCATAATGCCAGTTTTAAGGGAAAGGTTCTGCCACCAAGTAGCACAAAGTGCTCACTTGTAGTGTTAGTGGAAGTTACTTGTGTCACTCACACACAAGTGCCCAGGCCGCCTGGACTCCAAAATACTGCCTGTTAAGACTGAGACTGTGGAGTACAGCTGAAGTTAACAGTTTGACAGATGGATCGATATAAAATAAATTTTCAAATATTTTGATAACTGATTAATTTCTCATTTTAAATCTAGAATCTTTGTTTTTTTGGACTATTAGTCAGACAGAAGACAATTAACCCATGATCACCTTGAGCTAAAACTGTGATGAACATTGTGATGAACTACTTTGTGATTTTATTTGATTTTTGATTTTTAAAACACTGAAATAACACCATAGAAAGTATATTTTCTATTTGAAATATATGTTTTTATATACAGTATCTGCTTGCCTTGTGCTAGTGATGGTGACATGAAGCTTCATGAAGCACTGAACCAGTCCAGCAAAGTGGTTTTTGAAAAGGTTCATTTCTTGATGCTTGAAATTAACAGAGCAACATCTACTGGACAGAATGAAAGCAAGAGCAGACAAATACACGTTTGCGTGTTATAAAATATCAGTATAATGGAAACTATGATTGTATCTTCATTCTAAACATAACTTTATCGTAATGACTGTAAATGCAAAAAAGATATATTTTCTATGCATCCAATGTTAATATCAGTCAAGTTAAGCTCAATGTATGTATTTTAGTTGAATTGAAGATTGAGTAGCCTCTGAAATGTGGGCAAATAACATAATGGAAAATGATTTTTGGAAAAAACACTTAATTAAAAGCTTTACATGTCATCAGTTCTGTCATACATCTAAAATGAGATCAGTAGTATGGTGATTCTGATGTGGGTGTTTTATGAATGAGGTTTGACTGACTGACTGCCTGACTGACTGACTGACTAACTGCTCGACTGCTCCCATGCTCAATATCTGGAGACACTCTGGACAGGACGCATAGACTTGTATGATATAGATATGACAAAAATATCTATCTCTCAGTTGAGTAGCTACAAAAGACCACACTGTAGGATATTAGAAATTTATACTTAGATCATTTTGGATAAAACCACATGTGTGAACTACGTGTAGTGGCCCAGTTGTTTGACATATGTTTGGCAATTTCCATACTGTTTTATGTTATGTATGTATTTTGCATTTCATTGTCACTGAACATTTTTTTTAAATGATGATGATTTTGTGAAGGTGATTTTTGTTGTTCTTGTACCAAACAAGCATGTTCCTTTTCGTCTGGAGGATATGAGCTGTAGGCTGGGGCGTCTCTGTAGCAACACAATGCTTATGGTGCTAACAATGCACAACAATGTTGTCTCACATTTTTCTTTATCAAAAAACATGCAGATTTGGATATTGCACTTGGCCATATTGAGATTTGGATTATATTTAGATTGATTGTGCCACACTAGTCAGAATTAAGAAAATAAGTTGTGTTGAAGTGGAATCTGGAATCTGGTCTGAACTAGACAGACATGATCACAATGTAAATCCACAGCTGTTTGAACAGTAAGAGACATGTTTCTCTTGTGTTGAGTTCTTCACTGACCCTTTTAGGTCCCATGCATATGTTGGAGGCTGACATAATCATAAGAGGTCGTGACCCCAAAGAGCCAGTCATGGCACATCCCCCTGACACAGACAGTGACATCACACTGAAGGAGTGGCTGGAAGCAGTGAAGGCATATGACAAGGGAATCAAACTAGACTTTAAGAGGTGAGACACAATTAAATTCCCTCTATTGATGTGTGAGTGTGTGTGATGATGACACTGGTTTACTCACCATGCAGCCTGGAGGCAGTGTCTCCGTCTGTGGCCCTGCTGGAGGCGGTGCTGGCTGAGACGAGCCGTCCTGTGTGGATCAACGCAGATATTCTGTCTGGTCCTGGTGGACAGGCCACACCGCTGGAGCCTCAGGCTTTTCTATCTGCCATCAGAACTCTTCCCACTCACACCGTGCTCTCCCTCGGCTGGACTACAGGATGGACTGCTGGGACAGATAACCCAGGTGAAGAGACTTCATTACCAGCGCCTGTGTTTACATTCTACTGATGACAGAAGAAAAACATCATGTTAATACCTCAGTCAGAGAATTCATCGTGAGAGAATGTCACTCCCCTTCTCTCTCTCTTCTTGTCCCGTCTATCTTCATCCACTGTCACTGTCAAATAATTGCAAGTTTCCAACTTGGCCTCCAAACAAATGTTTACGTACAATGTCACTACTAACATTCTGAGGTTGAAGTGTAGGAACCATTCACTTGAATAGGAAAGTGATTTCCACTGTACATACTGCACATTAGAGAGAGAGAGAGAGAGAGAGAGAGAGACAGAGAGAGAGAACATGCAGGATCAATGTGGTTGGTCTGGAGAAGCTGGTGGGTCACACACAGAATACTTACAATAGGACCCTGGTCTCACTGAGCTACAGTACCAGTCATTACTGGGAACACTATTCCGAATGATTAAACTGATAACTGTAAGTCATTGATTCGAATGAAAGTTTACATGGGAGAATGTGACTAACCCTAACCCTGTTTTGGCCAAGTTTCATTTTGGCCTGACATCATGTCACAGCTGATATTATCATTTTAACCTGAGTGACGGTCAGTGCTGGCTACAAATGAGAAACTGCTACAGTAGGAGCATTTACAAGTCTCATACTATTCCAGCTTTAGGGAAACAAACATGCTACAATGAATGATAGAAGAAACTAGAAAATTCCTGAAGAAATATGAATGTGTCTGCTGCTTGGTGCGTATCCATCACACACGTTTCAATCTCTACAGAGGACGTTACTTTGAGTTTCATTCATGTTGTAGAGAATTATCCTAACTCTGACCTCAGTCACTGCAGGTGTCCATCAACAAGCTCTTTGAAACTGTGAGGACTGGACAAAGTGACCTCACAATGATGGTTTGGGACCTAAATTTGTCCCCACAACCACAGCAAGACATGTCTACACACATACATGTACATGCCCCAACAGAAGCTGATCTGCAATAAAGCTGCTGTGATTTCTCCTGCTAGAACATGGACAACAGAAAATAATGCCCTGACTTAATCAGTCTAATTAGCCAATCGATGTCTATCATAGAGTCTCCAAAAAGCTTGTGTTACCAGGTTGAGACACTTACATAGTTAATATCTATAAGGTGGAGATGGTGTTTGTGTGTCTGTCAATGTAAGTGTGTGCGTGGTGTTAGAAACTGCCAAAGCTTAACCTTCAAACAGCACTTTGAAGTTGTCAGGACCGACCAAAATGACCTCACAATAATGGGTTTTACCCAAATTTGTCCTCACAATTATAGAACGACATGTACACACACTCAAAAAGCCACACAACAACACGCACACACAAGTACACACAAATACAACATGTTGATTTAGCTTAGAGTTGCTCTCATACCTGAGTTAAACGGCTAAAGAACCAGTGCACAGTGCAGGGGAGTCGCAGAGGACAGAGCAGACATAGGCAGAGTTTTCACTATGAAGCCGGAAGCTTCCACTGTGTTTACAGTCTATCGTTACCAGCAACAAAGAAGTATCTTCCGAGTGCTAAGAAACTAGCGTTAGCACTAGCTAGTTGTATTCTTTCAAAGGAATAGGAAAATTATATTTAGTCATAAAATTCTCATACGACAGAATAGATCCATGTTCATCAAAAATAACTGCAATATTACTGATATTTCTTTGGCCCTAATTGGGATAAAAAAGAGATTGTTTTTAAAGGTTATATTTTCATTGTTCCATAAGAAGGTTTTATGTGGAGAAAAATTGTGGATGAAGCATAACTTCCAGGCAAGAAGATATTTCTGATAAAAATTACATAATGACACAGGAAGTTTGTTAGGTGAGTAATTACATGTTAGAACAAAAGAGAGACCACCAATTTAATCAAAAATATCACAGTGCAACAGTGTGGCTTATACTGATGTGTCTTAAATAGTTTTTGGACAACAATTGAACTCTACACAGTAGTTGTTAGTAGGACACATTCGTGGTTGGTTTGGGTCTGCATATGGGATTTATTACCAGCCATATCCTCAAGAGTGTTACACCTGGAGTAGATGTTAAACCTGTAGATACTGTGAGAAGGCGGTCCGGATGTTGATATGTTTTCTTTTCTTTCTTCAGGTTACAGCTGGGACATGGTGCGTGTGATGGAGGAGATATGTAGAACCCTTACACATCCTGTCACTTTCCCAGTTCGTGCAGCTCTCCTGTCCCAGTCCTTCTCCCAGCTCAAGTGGCTGCTGCAGCAGTCAGACAGGTGAGGTCACACCAGTGAGGCCAGTCTTTCACATCAGCATTTACTTAATCTCTGCTGAGTTCCACTTAGGGACGGGTATCATGAAGATTTTAACAGAACTACTATTTTTATCGATACCACTTATCGATTCAGTTCTTTAATGGTTCTCTCATCGATCCGGTACTGTAACAGTACTCTTATATATCTGGTACTTTAACTGTATTCTCATCGATCCGGTACCTTTAAGGACACAATCCTTAAGGAGTCTGGCAGCTTTGGTGTTTTAAAAGGTTAGTTCAGATTCGCCGAAGTCACACAAACAAACTAACCGATTGAGGCAGCGGTAGACCAGCAACTCCGTGTTCTGCAAGGTAAAATTAGAGTCGGGCAGAGTCTGGCTGAGTGAGAGAGAGTGATGTCTGGCTTTTTTATAATAACAGTTTCCCACCAGAAAAGCCTGTCTGACTGCAGAGTAAAGTGGTGAAAAAAAAAGTTCTAAATATAGAGTACACTTAAACTGATATTGATATTTTTGGTTGGACCTTTTAAAGTGGCTTATATAAGTTTTGCCTTCCACAGCAGTGCATTGCTTAGCTTCTGTGCTGGTACTCCTCTCTGCTTCTCAAAGCTAGGTGTGTGTCGACCTCCCTACCTCGTACAACCCCACTTCAAATAGTCCGAACCATCCCTTCAAGTACTGTGCACGACGCAATGCCTTGAAATTCATTTCATTTGGCCTTCAGTAGAATACCTGCAGGATCCTCTGAGGATTCATCATTGTGCTGTCTCCTGGCAGACTTCAGCAGGCTGCAGCACTGGTGTGGTGGTGCAACTAAAGAAAAGAATGCCAATAATTACCAGCCCTTTAGTGTCCAGCAGCAGGTGCTATAATAAACGTTACGTTCGTGTGGTCTATTTGAAACACTATAACAAACGTGATTGAGTAGAAGTTAACGTTAATTCACCTGCACACAGTTGATTCCGGGACATGAGTGATTAACGGTAATGTTAAGCGCTGTATTTTGCAGACATAAACCCGGGACACGGCCATATCAGTTGAAACTAAGTCAGGAGAAGAAATCGAGAAGAAAATAACATAACAAAAGCACATGAGTTAACCTGTGCTCTACAAAAAGAAGGGCAATACTGAGTTTGATGAGGAAACAGTCATCTAAAGCTCCATCCAGTCAAAAAGTAGATGTCCAATACTGTGAAAGTATCAAAGCCTCAGTCCACAGAGAAATGCTCACAGCCTGTATATGATGGTGACAATTGACCATACTGGGCCACCATAATCAAATGTGCATATTTTAAGTATTATATTTTAAGGCCACCCCTCCCACACTCTTTGTTCAGTTTACTTGAAACTTGTCATTTTGGTCTGGATTTTCTTATTCTTATCATTTTAGCTTTTCAGAGAAATTAAAGAACACATTTCCAAAGATCTGTGTCTCTTTATGCTGTGGTTGAATTCTGTGTGCCACATAATAAATGTTGGACTGTTTGCTTTGGAAATCCTCTGTCACAGTAAAAAATAACTAAACTCAGTACATCTTCCACAGCTGAACTTTACAACAGTCCAAACAGCTCTAATCCAAAGCAGAACCTTGTACAGGCATGATGGTGATGATCCTTCAAGTCAACAGAAGTGAGAGCATTTTTATTTTCATTTTTGTATTGTGATGTGAAACTGAGTGTGTGAGCAGGGTTTAGTTACCAGAGGGATTTAAATCAAATCCTTCAGATGTGATAGGGTTGGTGATGGCAAATATGGTGACGTGATACAGAGCTGAAGAGAAATATGGAGCTAAGGAGCTGCAGAGGCCGTTAGCGTCCACACACCTGCCTTACCTGTGTGTTGTTATACCAGGAGAAGGAGGACAGCAAACCACATTCTTCACATTCTTTACCTGCTCAATCCAAACCATAGTCTGTAAATAAAGATGGACATGGCCTCCGTGACGTCACCCACAAGTTTCTGAAGAGCTGTTGTGAGCTGTTCTGTCGTCGCTGTCGTCGCCTTTACCTGACTCCGCCGAACGCCAGGCTAATACAAAAATGGGCAAAGAGGAGGGGCGCAGTTGTCATGATGGAGGAAATTAGCCGCAGGGACCAAAACTGTTTTTTTGTACCAGGCTGTAAACATGTTTATTTCTGCTGTAAAGTTGGACATTTTAACATGGGAGTCTACAGGGATTGACTCCTTGTTGGAGCCGGACTCAAGCGACCAGTCGAAGAAGTGCAGTTTTTGGTATTCCGTGTTGGCTGCATGTTTCAGCCTCAGAGGTTGCCGCTTCATCCAAACACACACCTCCTACTGCTCTGCTAGCTGCCCACTAGCTCAGATTTATATGATGGGCAGGGTTATCTCTTCATCTGTGATCATATAAATTTATGACTGCCCCTGAGTGCAGAATGAGTCATCAGAATATTTTCACATTTTGCAGGAAGAGGAAAGGGAGGGATTATATATAAAGTAGATTTTAAAAAAACCTGATACAGCATATAACAAGAGGTAAATGACAGTTAACACAGGGAGCTTGGAAAATGTAGTCTTCATTTCACACAGTTGCAATTATCTAGTAGGAGAATCACATCCACTGTAGATGGTTTCAGCACCATCTTCCTCTGGTCACCCACAAGCCCCTGCTACAGTGAAGTGCTGAATGCATTGTGGGCAAGTTTGGTTAGCAAAGGAACAGATCCAGTTACTTTTCCACCAACTTAGTGCATCTCAGTCATCCTGCAGTGAGTGTGATTTCTGGCGGTACTCTGCTGGACTGTGGCATGTCTGGAGAGAAGCAGCCTGCGCTCTTGGTGGATCACGTCCTCCCTCACAGTGAAGGATAGGATTTGAAGCTGGCGACATTTCTAGCCACAGAAAAATGGCAAGTCTTTGCGATGGCTGAATGACAACTTATCAGTTTATCCACTCTATATGTCTCTCATCTGTTATGTCTACGCACTGAAGGCGTTACAGGAAAGGCAAAGAGCAAGTCTGTTCCTGCCCACAACTGTAAACAGCAGAGTCGTTATTTGTTGCTCTGACACATGTTAATATCTTTGAGCTGTTAATGAAATGTTGTTGTTCACAGGTACACTCTAACTGTGTGGACTGGCAGGAATGACGTGGTAACACTGCAGGACTTGCTGCCCTACAAAAAAGAGATCCACATCAGCAGGATCTACTATGACCTGGACTTGTGAAGGACAGAGCTCAGCGTGACGTCCGCTGTAAACACTGAGAAGCTGTCTGGCTGTGGCTTCTTCAGGAGACTGTCACTGCTGGAGAGAGGAAAGTCAAACCTGTCTGTCTTTTGTCTGGAGTGTAAGTTAAATCTTACGGATCATGTGATAAATAAAGTATTTTTGCTCCATAAATTGTGCATATATTTTTTCTGACTTTTCTCTAATTGCTGCCTGTTCCTTGCGAAATACTGAAGTTACCTCTCTTCTGCGCTGTAGCAACAAGTCACTTGTAACACTGCGTAACAAGTTAAAGTGTTGCATTCAAGTACAGTTACAGAACTTAACACCAGGCCAAAAAGCAGTGTGTTGATGACCTCTGTTGTTTTAAAGTCTGTTTCACCTTTGACCATACGCAGCATAACTGGTTGGTTGAGGTCAGAAATGTGCTGTGTTGCACCTGTAACCACACCCAGTGATGTCACAGGGTCCTGGAGCACACCTGTACGTCACTACAGCTGGAGGTCAAAGGGCAGATTTTCAGGGCTGTTATACTCTTCAAAGTATCAAAAGTAAAAGTTCTCATGCAGAAAAATCTTCCTAGTATTTTATTATTGTATTTTATTTTAATTGATCAATGGATTATTACTGATGCTTTGATGTTTCAGTAGTGCTTTACTGTTTTAGTTGGTTGATTTGGAGATGATTTGAACTATTTTATACTTGCAAAGTAACTAAAAAATGCACAGGAATATACACAAAAAATATACAGGGACCTGAAATAATAAAGTAAGTCCTCCAAATATTTTCATATTTCAGTACCAGTTCATACAGCCTTGCTGAATAATCCATCACATCTGCTGCATTTAGGTTTGTTATTTGTCTGAACACAGATTTAGAATTGCTCAAATAAGCCACTCAATGAAATGAGATACTAAGACACTCATATATTTGGTACAAGGTTTATTGAAAATACAGAGTTTTACAAAGAACACTGACAACTTGCAACTCTGTACATAGTGACAAGAGTATCAGAGAAGGTTTTGTGTATTCAGGGTTGCAGATTTTCTAACTGGCAGTTTAGATAAAAGGTTATTCTCAGAAGGTAAGCTCCTCCAGCACAAAGTGAGTGAACTGAAAAAGAAACCTTGTAAGTGCTGGGCTGCACTCTTTTCTTTAGTGTGCAGTTTGTGTTGATAATTACTATTTAATTCCAGCAGTGCGGAGCATGTTTCAAATCTAGTTAATTGATATATTATTTAAACCTTTGTATAGAATAAATTGTTTTAATAACTTCTTGTAGAAAATTGGCAAAAACAGCTGGCAGATGAAAAGTGGATGAAAGCTGTATTCACTCTGGACTGTCCTCTCTCTGATGCAAGGTCATTCTCAAAGATGAAATCTTCTGTAATGTCACAGCCAAGTCTCAAATCTGTTTGGCTTTGAAAAGCAAATGTATCGTTTCTTCATTACATAGACACATAAGTTCTGTCAAAAGTCTGAATCATGAGAAAAAAAGTCCACATTCAGTTTCACTAAAAGGGGTGACATGGCTCAAGGTATAGACTCATCACATATGTTGTTTTTAATTTAGCAGCTGTGTAAGTTTAACATTTGTTACTCAGAGTTTTTACCTGAGTTCCTATGTAGATGTTGACAGTGACGGCCTCAGTTCTGAGTCAATTGGCTTTTCTCAACATGTAAATGAATCCACTCACTGTTTTAATCAAGCCCTCCATCTTGTTCTGACATGAATTGAACATTTAATAATATATCCCAAAAATGCTCTGTTGTCTGATCATTTTTTACTTGGACTTTACAATAATGCATGACAGCATTTGATGAAAAATTCTATTACAAGAGGCATCTATCTGATCATGCTGTACCATATTTAAGGAAAGAATCCCTTTGTTATTTAGTCCACTGCCATGTGTTATACAATGTCACCTGTCTCAACGTTACTCCCACACAGGGTGATGATCTTGTTGATAATGCTGCAGTCTCATCGCGTACAACACCTCTGAAAAAGAAGGTAGTGAATTAGAGGAGGTTCCATGTTACAATTCACATATACGCATGCTTTAAAGCATCGCGTAAGCTCGACAGAAAGTGGCGTTCCACCGATCTAGAAGAATTTAACCTTGATAAAGATCTGGATGACCTGTAATTTCTTACTTCTAAATTCAGGCAAGTTGAAGTAAATGTACTGAAGTAAACACCTCAGAAAAACATCATCTAATCATATAGTCACTTGCATTACCTCAGCCTCCAGTGCTACCATCAGAAAGCTTGGGGTCATGTCTTTTACTTACGCATAAAACAAGTTTGTAGGACAGCCTTCTCCCACCTGTGCAAAATTATGAAAATGAGAAACATCCTGTCTCAAAAGGATGCTGAAAAACTAGTCCATGTATTTGTTACCTCTAGACTGGACTACTCTAATTCTTTATTATTAGGATGTCCCAATAACTCAGTGAAAAGCCCCCAGCTGATCCAAAAATGCTGCAGCAGAGTACTGACAGGAACTAAGAAAAGAGATCACATCTCTCCTGTGTTGGCTTCTCTGTCCTACTGATGAAGCTCCATCATATCTTAAAGAGCAGAACACTCCGCTGTCTACTTGTGGTTCCTAGAGTTTCTAAGACTAGAATGGGAGGTAGAGCCTTCAGCTATCAGGCTCCTCTCCTGTGGAAGCAGCTCCCAGTCTGGGTTCAGGAGGACTTCTTTTTATTCACACAGTCTGCCAGCTTTACCACCAGAAGCATCCTAGTGGGGCACCCATACAAGACCACATACAGAAAACATTCATTCATTCTAATAGCTACTTTCCATCTGAAGTTCCTGGGCAGGTGACAACACCAGACCAAAGTCTCTCACAGCATTAACTGGAAAGAGATCACTGACCAGGAGTCAGTGGACAGCTGGAGTAAGATCAAGAAGGACATCTGCCGAAACAGGGTTTACCATCATTTACAGTCCCCTCTTATCATGTGACCAGAATTCCATACTTTGGTCATGTGATTAAAACAAAATCATCTCACAGACAATTAAGCAACTCCATTCACTGAGGAGGGAAATTAAATGTTGAAAGCTTTGTAAACAGAAAGCAAGTTGAACCTTGTGTTAAGATTTTTTTTTTTTTTTTAGTCAAGTCCTGTAGTCCTTTTTGGAAAAGTACTACAGTATATAAAGTTTCACATTGAAACATGAGCAGGCTATTACTGCAATGTGTGATACTGCTAAGGGCAAACACATCTTCCCCTGATACATGCAAAATGTTATTCTAGCGGCCAAAGGTTTCCTCGAAGTTGCCGAGCTGTTTCATCTGCTCACTCTGCATTGAGTGGCGTCTCCACAGCATTTTCTTGGTTTGTATATTCTTCAGGAAAACAGGTGCACAAGGGGCAAAAGGCTTTGACCCTGTAAGAACACCGTTCAGTGTCTTGCTACTTCCACTCAAAGGGTAGGAAGAGCTAGAGCAGACCCCAATGTGTGGTATTGGAGCATGGGGGTTCAGAGGAGGAAGGTATCCAGGGCGAGTGTGGGCAATGTGATCTAGAAGTAGGGCCCCTGAGCCTCTTCGCTCCAGCCAGGCTGCGCCTCGTCTCTGGACAGAGCTCTCCAAGGACTCCCTGGATCCTGACAGAGTGGAGGACCTGATGTTGATGAGCTTGTGCCTTTCTGTTCCCACTCCAGCTCCACCACTGTTCTTGGAGCTATTGTTTCGGCTGCCAAACTGTGATAACTGAGAGTCAGAACTGTAGTGGTTAATACCAATATTCTGCCGACGGACCACATTTTGCAGACTAGAAACATTCAGTTGTCTAAGACAGTCAGCGGAATCTTCATCCACAGGACTGGATTCATGGGGAAAGGGGAGACTGTCATGATGCAAGTTTGGGTGGGAAGCAGAATGCAGTGAACTTGCAGCGCTGTCATATGACATCTTTCTACCAAAGGCTCTTCTTCCACCTCCCCTATTCTCATTTCCTGACATGGTCTCTAGTGCTTTCAGAAGCCCTGGTGTGTCTTGGACATCGATACTGTGGTTGCGTGAAACAGCAGGAGGTCTGCTGCGGCTGACAAGGTTACAGACTCTGAAGGACAAGTCCTCCTCAGGTGTAACTTCCACTGGCTCCTCTGTCAGAGAGGAATCCTGGCTCTGCTGGAGCAGCAAGGAAGGACTTTTGGACCACTGCTCTGAGTGAAGTCTATGAAGATTAAGTTGCTTATCCATTCCATTAACACGTAAAGGACTAGGATGTTGGATTGGAGAACCTGGTTGAGATGTGACATGGCCGGACCCTGAGCGAAAACACTGGAAATCCCTGAGGCCAAGAAGGGGGCTACCGGGCTGGGGAGAAGCACTTGCCGAGGAGCCCTGTGGAGGAGTTTGTAGCTGGAGCTCATATGCAGACATACAACAAGTTGTTGGGGTGTAATGCAGGCGCTCCTCAAGGTCAGGGGGTGGAGGGACATTGAGATACTGTTTTGTAACATGATGGCCAGATGGCAGTTTGTTGGTGGTGATGATGATAACCTCCTTACCCTTTGCTTTACAGGCATCCAAGAGGACCCTGAGGACATCCCTGTTTCCTGAATTGACTGCATAAACCAGTGCTGATAAGCCTGCATGATCCTCCAGAGTTGGATCAGCTCCACTGCTCAGAAGGAGTGACAGTATTTCAGCTCCAGCTTGTTCAAGGCATGCATGCATCAGAGCTGTTTTCCCTGTCTTGTCTTGGATGTTTGGATCAGCACCATTTTCCAGAAGATACCTATTGGGAGTGAAGATCACATTTATTACACCAAGTGGCAGCTAGTAATTCTCAACAAACACATGCTTTCAAGAATCAACATGTGCCCTGATAGAACGTACCGAACCATCTTGTGTTTGGGTACACTCTGTGAATCTGTATGGTGTGTCTTGCAGGCCACCATAAGCGGTGTCTCGCCATGTTCATTACTTTCGTTTATGTAGGCCCCTCCCTCCAAGAGCAGCCGAGTCAGGCGCAGACGACTCAAACAGACCGCCTTTAGCAGAGAGTTGCCATCGGTTCGCACTTCTGTTGACTCATCCATTGTAAGGCTCTTGGCTGACTCTAATCCACCTTGTCTTTGATGAAAAATTGTCACTTATTTGTCCAAAGGTGTACACAGCCGAGTGCCTGCAAGAAGAAGAAGAAGAAGACTAAGTTCTCAGGTATAGTTCATCAGGTGATCAACAGTTGGTGGCTTTGAATTGTTGGTCCTCAAACTACAACAGAACTTCAGATGAACTGCACGCTTTTTGTTGGATGCACATCTTTTTTAACTCTGACTCATTCAAACCCATCCCGAGTCTTTTCTGCATGTTATGCATGTGCACACTGAGATATTCACATACTTACTATAAATGTAGACATTAATACTGTATATAATATGTCATACAGCTGTTATATATACATAACCTTGGAGGAACAAACTGGACCCCAATGGCACAACAGAAAATGTAGTGTAGACCTGTGAAGAAGAATGACTGCAAAGCTCCACATTAATAGACCTTTGTCACTACAGGAACTTAAGGGCCCATAACTTAAAATGGCTCCATCTTTGTGCAGGTTCTTGGTGCTTAACACAGTGATGCACCGCTGAACTGGTATTTTCCTATGGCGCACTGAGGTTATTTCCTAACTAATCACACAACACCGCTTTATGTTTTGCTGTTCTTCATGATTATGCACCAGATACTGTAAAGATTAATTAGTGATTCTTAGCAGCTCTGTGATCTATTAAAGTTAGTAGGTAGTCTATGCTCAGGGCATTGTCTTCAATGTTGTGAGTCGGGTTGATGAAAATAGAGCCCAAAGTGCAGCCATTGTCAGGTTCAGGTTTTGTTTCCACTGTACGAGTTCCTGAATCAGAATTTGGGCCCTGTGCAGGAGATGGTACTAACTCAAAGTTCCAGGTACTCTTGAAGGAAAGAAATACAACAGCTGTTTTACAACACTGCAAACACAGCGGTTAATACACATGACATGTTTAGATAAGCACTGCGGTTAGTTTCAGTAGTCAGACATTGTTCTGGTTCAGAGTTCCTTATGTGTTTTGCTTCTTCATTCTTCATTTGTAATTGTAAACTGTAGATTGTTTGGACCGTGTTGGGGAGTACACTGATGTGCTAGTTGAATATGGTTTATTTCACCTGACACTAGCATTTTAAAAATCAGTACATTGTAAGTAGTGACCTATTTGTTCCATAAAGTAGTGCGGCAGTGAAGTGCTACAAAGCTACATCGCCATATTTAATTTTATCTTGAAGAAAATAATGAAAAGAAATGAGTTTGCCGTGTTCTGCAGTCTGTTCTCCTCCCAGTTTCTGAACATCACCTCTGTTGTTTTATTGACATCACCGTCTGTCAACCTTTCCCGAGGAATGCACCTGGCTTTGGGAAGCTGGTCAGCACGGTGGTACCTGGTCTGGTCAACCTCCCACTGCAGGTGAGCGTGAACATTACTCATCTACACAGCACATAAAAACCCTTCTGTTTTGTATAAAACAGTGGAAAACGACAAATACCTAGAGCCTCTCCCTCACAGGTTACTACAAGATCAGGTTATGGGAAGCTCCAGGTTAAGGGTTGTTAAGTTCCCATAGTGAAAAAGAGCTATAGTCTGGAGGACTCTACATTAATAGGAATGTTAGTGTGAATTGTTTGCCTTTCTGTGTATATTACTTTTGTGAGTCCTGTCCAGGGTGTACGGCACCTCTTATTGTGTGAATGCTTGCATAAACTGATTAGCAAATGGATGGGTGGTAACTATAGCAACAACATTTGATGTTCAAAGTAGGTGTAGTGCACTCACAACATAGGTCTATTGTTAATGTCTTAGAAAGTTCAGAGCATACGGAACTGAAAGAAAACTGGGAGGAGGAAGGAGAAATGCTGAAAATCTATGACATTATGACACATTATCAATGTAAAATATACACTAGTAAAAACATACAAAAGCAAGTGCTCCTTGAAACCAATATTCTGATGAGTGTCATTCAGTGTTCAGTGCAATCACAGTTCCTGGTTTGGCATATGTTGTCATGACATTTCTGTTTGGATGTTGCATAATTTTGCAGTGTTTGTCTGTCCTCTTTGGACCTCTGTGAGAAGCCTTGTGTTGCCTTGAATTCTCACAGTGATGATCACTTCTGATGACGATGACACACATGTCTGCATTTGCAAAATACTTCAAGATTCACTTGTATAGTTGCCACTATAACTATGCTTCACAGTAGTTGAGGTTACACGGTGGCAACAGTTAAAAACATAGACATCCCATTAGCTGCTGTATGGATGAGAAGCAAAGTCAGGCATTTATTCTAGCTTCAGACATAAGAACATAATGTGTTTTTCATCCTCTCCTGGACAGCCTGTATTCACTACTGCTGCCTATTGTGTGTGTGGCCTTGTGTTTCTCTCTGTCAAACTGTGACTGTGAATGAACTAGTTTAACTGCAGCACACTGCATGTACAAAACAGCAGATGATAAATTATATAAAGTGGTCAAAGTGTTTGTTTAATGTACTTTTATCTGTCTGTACTTCAGTTCATGATTTGACTGTAGCTAAACAAGAGACCAACTCTTTTAACCAAAAAGATCACGTCCAGTCCCCCCACATCTGTCACATCCTAAAGCTGGACTTTACCTGTTCACATCACCCCTGCAATACTAGACACAGGTGTTGTATGTGATATACCATGCTTTAGATTCTTTCATACTCTGTGATGCAGTGAGAAACACACATAGATTTGTAAAACTGGAGTTATATCAAGGTAACAGACATCCCCACAGGGACACGACAGGCCACCAACATCGTTAGACAGGTTGTGACGTCAGGTGACCAAAAATCATGTCAGGACGTCTGATGCCAACGTTAATGTAACGTAGGAATAACTGACGACAGCTGACGTTGATATTTTGTTGGTTTTAAGTTGTGCTGTTAAGTCACCAATATCCAACCTTCTCCAAACGTCTCATACCAACGACATCTTGACATATAAAATACTAACATTCTGGTCATGAACAAAACCCAACGTCTGCTAAACGTCACAATGTCAGTTAGCTAACGTTGGGTTTGATGTCAACCCAATTTTCACTTCCTGTTCAATGTTAGAGTCATTAGAGCCCAATGTCCCTGATGTTACATTGTCAGCTGGGATTATTTTACTGTTTGTCAGCGTCAGACAAGGAACTAAATTTAGCCCTTACAATTTTCATTTGGACTGGGCCCATGTTCATCCAAAGAACACACTGCAGTATGAGGCCGTGTTCTAAGCAATAATGTCAAGTTGATGTGGTGGTTGTTTCTGGTCCTCCATTAGCTCCGCTACTTCTATACTAGCTTTGTTAGCATTAACTCCGTTATTATCTCCACGAGCTCTGTCACTGTCTCTACAAGCAGAAGAACCTACGAGGCCATCAGGTCTTTTTGGGAACGTCATCCATTTTGTATTTTTGATTTGTTATCTTAGCTTCTTTCTGTCTTATTTTGATTATTTCCCCCCTGATCTCTGACATTACTCGGATGGACAGATCTACTTGAAGGGGTGGGGGAGGTGATGACGGTCCTGCACCTGCCTTGCAGTATAGGCTGTTCCAACATTAAGCAGCCCAGGGCCGGCAGGTGGTGAAGATGGAGACGGAGACACACCTGTTTCATGTACATGTTAGGCCCTGGGTGCAATGAGGGGAGAGGAGAGACCCCCACTCCTCCCATTTCCAAGAACCACCAGCAACAACATTTATAGCCCTCAAAGCTTTCAACAGGATATTTAAGCTTGAGGGTGAGCTACCAACTAACCAAATGAATCAACCTAACTCTCCCAACTCACAAAGAAACAATCAAACAGCACAGTACCCCCCCCTACTGGCCCCAGAGCATGACACCGTTTACAGTGTTTACAAAGGTGTAGACCACAGCGTGCTGTCTGGCTAACAGGAAGTGGAGGAGAGCCATCCTTTTAAGTTTGAAGCTGTCAGGCTGGAACCAATCAGCTCCCTGGAACAGCCTACACACTCCTTTACTCACTCAGCCAATCAGAGAGGCTCACCTGCTCCAAATAGGCACAACGTTGCTTGGGTTCTAGCTTACTTGTGCTGAAGCAAGGTATTTATAATGCTGTTATCTCACTTCCAAGTAATGTAAAAAAATAATATTCACATGCTGCAGTTGGAAACAACATGATAGTGGAGTTTGTGGGCTGTAACATCAAAACCGGCGAGTGGTGCAGCTTTTAAGCATCAGAAGTAAAAGTAGAAATTATACAGATTGGCTTCTTTTATACTGTCATACGTATGGATGTTATTATTTGGTAATTATTAATCATGCAGCAGCAAGTTGGCAACATGTCATTGTTGTTGCTGGTCTGGGTGGAGCCCATTTTAACTCCTGTGTGTACAGTTGGGTGGTTTAATGCATCATATTTTAGAAGTTGATCATTGGTCTGTGTGTAAAGTAACCAATAGCTATAAGGTAGTCAGACAGTACTATTGTCTCTCAGACATGTAGTGAAGTCAAAGCAACAAAGTATCAAGTATCATAGAATGTAAATTCTCAAGTAAAACTGTGCTGCACTTGAACAAATATATTTACTTTCCACTGCTGGAGCTTGGAAACTCATTTAACAGAAAGCCTGCAGATTGGCTGCTTGGTGTTTTTGAGACACTGGTGTTTACCTGGCAGGAACAGTCTAACATAAAGATCCTACTGATACTATATGCATTATGGGAAATGTAGATACTGTAGCTAATACACATACCAGCATCTAAAAATCAAGGTATCTGCTGAACATTCAATCTGTGGGTGATACTAAATGACTGGAGCACTATTTTAATCACTAACATGTATGTGTGAGGACCAGGAGGTTCTAACTTCTGTCAGCAGCCTGTTCTGCCAGGTGACATTCAACCCCATCTGTGTTTCTTTGAGCGCTCGGGCCTGGCCTTCAACCAGCATCAAAACAGACAGAATAGCTAATGATAGAGACAGGCAGCAGAGAAATGTCATTCCTCAACATTTTACCACTCCACATCTTTTTTCATTCCATGCTCCAAAGTAGAGACAGAGAGCTTATGATGATGATAATAATAATAATAATAATAATAATAATAATAATAATAATAATAATAATAATAATAATAATAATAATAATAATAATAATATAAGAACTGCTTATAGATGAAATCAAGTGCAAAGCAAAACATAAGAAACCCATGTAGTCGCAGGCAGCTGGGACATGCTGTCAGTGCATCACAGAAGCATAGTTCAAAATATGACCTGATAGGAATAAAATGTTTCTTTGAACACAACTGAAATAATCTGCTGCCTGTCTCCTACTACATTAATAAATTCCAAGTTATGCTCACATATGGCTTTTAGGTGAAGCAGCTGATTTCATAAATGTCTCTGCATCATTTATATATGATGTTGTTGTGTCTTACACAGAATGAAACATCCACACTGATAACTCCTGTTTCACAGCATGAATACAGTAAATGTAGCAGGAAGCAGGAGATATACTTTAACAAATACAATAGTTTTACATGAATTGTGCCATCTGAGGTGTCAGCTTTCTTTAAATATTATTTCTATTGTCATTAAATAACAATTCTAACCTTACAAAGAAGAAGAAAGATTTATGGCACGCAAAATGCAGCGACAAAATGGATCTGAATATGTTTTAAAGCACAACTGTTGTGAAGACATGAACAGTAACACCATCTGTACATTACATATAAGTTATTGTTGGTATGTGCAAACTTACCTGAATGTGTTTCATTCTTTACCATGAGAACTGTTCAGACTGCAGGCCCCCTCCAGTCGACGGGCTGAGGAGAAACCAGTGGTGGGAGCAGACATCCATGCAGGAGAATGACTGATGAAAGGAGAGTGTGAAGACTGATATATGTCAGATGACAGCGGAAGGCTGGCCTATGGCAGCTGAGAAGCAGGAAGCACACAACCAATGACAGCACATCCCATTGTGAGCAGCCACAGCGCAGACAGTGGTCTTTGGTGAGGCACTTGCGCAGGTAAGACTCATTTCTTTTCACCTTCAGGTATTCAGACGGTTGATGTGTGGAGTGACAATAGTGCCACTGACGTCACCAGAAGGTTCAAGGCTGCAGACAGATTTATTTTGGTAAGATTGCACAACAAGGATATTCATTCCGACGTATCACCATATTCCGAAGTCAGTGGTGGAGAAAAGAAGTCACCTGAATGTTTGTTTAATTTTCTACCTTAGAGAACTTTCAAATCTGGTAATGTTGCAAAAGCTTTTTAAAGGACATATCCAACCTGATGGATTTCCAATGTGTAAAAACGGAACCGTCTGTGTAGGTATCAGTGGTCAGTATGATGAAGCAGATTTTACTATTTGGGTGCACTATACTCTTTCCCCCATACTGACTCATCTTTTACAGTTTTTGATTTCCTGTTTACTGTGCATCCATAGAGAACACTCAGCTCTGCAGTTACGGCCTCAGTATGACTCGAACTAACAGATTTGTACATGTTTTCAACCACATGGAACGGAGAAGATCGCATCATCACCTTTTCCACTTCTTGCCCGTTGCAGTGGGCAAGTGGGTTACAGCAACCATGGCTGCAATGTTTATGATACTAGTGAGCAAAACCTGTTATATTCATTGTGTGATAATACTAACCATTTCCTCTAATTTAAGCTACAACCCAGACTAATTATCAGCGTGATGAAACTACAGAAGGTGATAGCAGCAGCCTCTTTCTACAGGTTGGTAGGACCAGAGGCAGCCGGTGCCCTGCAGCTGCTTAAATTATAGCACACCATTAATAAACATGGGCCATCACATAAAAATACACCAGTGCATATTGGAACACTTGCCTACCTCTGTCTGATATTCAATGTCCAAAAAACTCCGGACCGTGAGGAGGAGATTTAACAGGGGAACACAATAGTTTCTTTTGGTACCAAACACATCTCACTCTTGTACCAGAACACTGACATCTATCTCTCAAAAAGAAAACTTTGTCACTCAAAAGAAACATAAAAATAATAATGTCAAAGTTAAATAAAAGTCAATTTGCTTTTATTTTTCATTTATATTTTTATCTATTCATTTAGGAAAAAACAAGATTCCATTACAATGACAAGAACTGCACATCTTAACTGCCTGGATTGTGCTACTTAAAATCATATGTTATAGAAATGAGTCAGAAAAGCTGCAGTATGCCTTAGTAGGCTGAATTTTTTTTTTTTTAAAGTTATTGCAGTAATGCAATTCAAAACAAACCAGTTGGCCACAAGGTCTCATCTCTGCCAATTTGTCCTCTCTTGAAATACCTGGGAAAGAATCTTCTTCAGCTATGTCAAGGCGTCCAGCATTCATTGTATCCAGGAGAGATAATAACTTTCCACCTCTGTGAGGAGAGTCATTCCTCTGTGCGATTGGCTTTTTATGTAGATGTAGCAAAATGTAGCAAACTGCAGTCTAATTGAGAGTAATTACATGTTGTGTAAGGTTTTGAATGTAAATGCTTGACACATTTGTCACTGTCACTACACTTAATATCCAAATCTATGGCCTCGATGCTTGTAACTTTCCATGCGGTCTAACCTGTTTAACAGTGACCACAGGGGCACTGCTGTCCACTATACTGCCATGGTAGTAACAATTTCCATAGTGAGACGTGTTCTGAAGTCATCTGGCCGCACACGCCACCAGTCCTACAGCACTCATAAAAAGACAATAAACACCTGCACTACAATCATCCACCCATAAACTTGTTGGGGGAAGTAATAACTGCCACTGACGGCTAAAGAAACCACTGATGGTTAACCTGATGGGCAGCATACCATTTAAGTTCAGTCTTTACGGTAGCAGCACAGCTTCAAATCCAGCTTGTGCCATTTTCTGCATGACATTGCCTCTCTCTCTCCCAGCTTTCCTGTCTCTTGCTCACTGTCATTATCACATTAGGAAAAGCCAAAACTGTCCAAAAATAACTTTAAAAGGGTGAATGATGCCTGCATGAAACAAGAGTGATGAAGCCACTTTTTGTTCTGCTTCACTTGCTAAATATGTGCTTCAGTTGGGAATCAAACCCAGGCACTCTAACAGGTAGCAGATATAAATCTACCTTCCTTAAAATGATTGATAACCTTGGCAAATCATTTAGTGGTCATTAAAATGTATTAAGATTTAGCCTATCGATGATGCATATACCTCATAAATCACCACACTGCTCTCCCCTACAAACAGACCATGCTTTTAGCATGTCACAGAGATGCACAACCAGATCATGGGTCAGAGGGTCAGCTCCAGAGGATCAACCAATGGACACCAGGCAAACTGGAGAGCATAGGCAAAATCTCCAGTTGTAACAATAAGACTCTGTCTATTGATATTTGATTGTTTCTTATATCAGAATAGTAACTGGAAAAGGACTGATTAACACTTAGATGTGATTCCTGGACTCTCTTGAATACATGAATACACACACGCGCGCACACACACACACACACACACACACACACACACACACACACACACACACACACACACACACACACACATACAAACACACCAACCTCCCTTCCTCTGTCCCTCTTGGCCAATTGTCATAAACTACAACCCACATCCCAATCCTGAGCAGTGGCCAGCAGAACAGACTCACAGACACAGAGCTGAGGAAGAATATATGATTAAATATTATTCTGTAAAATATACAATGCTTCTATGTAATAAGTCAATTCTCAGTCTATCCTCTAGAATGGCAAAAATACATTATAGGTTTCAAGACAATATCTTCCATGTGATCATACTGTCAGCATCCTTCACACACCCACAGTGTCTTTATTATTACTACCATAGGCCAGTCAAAGAACTGCTGTGTAATCCACATGTATAGACTTTAGCTTTAGGGTTTATATTGTTGTTTGATCAGTTAACCACTTGTATTATAATTAATTCCAGGTTTGAAGGATGTAATATGAAACCCACACTTTTTTTTTACAGCCTCCTCTAAAGTTATCCAGCCAGAGATCGAAGATCGAATTTTCAACCGACTAAAATGTATAGAAATACCAACCGGGCTATGTGAACTGTATATTTTATTTCATCTGGATAAAAAACAGTAGCGGAGCGTCGTTCCGGTGGCTCCGGCAGCTCTACACCTGTGGTCCCACCACAATGTTGCACGCAGTATAAAATAATGTATCTCACTTTCCTGCAAAACACCGGGGAATTTCTTCACACGGTCTTTAACAGTAATTTTGTTGGTAAATGTGAGACGTTCACGTGACACGTCTACAGCATCACAAGCTTCAAAACTAGAAACAAAGAAGTGCGTTTGGTGACGTACATCCAGGTTTTGCAGAGGGACCGGTATGATTGGTCCAACTCGCCTGCAACTTTGCATTTTTGATCAAATTTGCGAAAAAGATGCGATGCGGTGATTGGTGATTCACGGGGGGTGGGTTGAATTTTCGTTAATTATTGTGATCGCGACATCCTGCGACTGTCCTGCGGTTAATAAACCTCTTTATTTACACTCAGTCGTCCTGTTGTGTTCTTTAGAAGGAGAGACTGGAGATCCATTGAAGAAGAAGTCGCAGCTTCTGATATGAGATTGATCACATTAATCAATGACATGATTCATTGATGTCCTCCCTGAGAACTCAATGAGAGCAAATTCTAAATTGTGGTGTTCACTACACTGCTGTTGTGGGTTATTGTGTGTAGATTGATTTTACTTATTTAAAAATAAATGTAAAACACAGTAACGTGCAAAAAGTGAAGGGGTCTGAATACTTTCTGAAGTCACTGTATGTGCGTCACTTGACACTTTGAGTTTATAAATAAGTGGCAGGTGTACTGAGAAAAAGAATATCTGATTCATTTACATTCTTATATGGATGTTTTCTTCTGTTAAAAATGTTATTATAGCTAAAATCTATTTTTATGTTCCTCCTTGACAGCTTTATCTGTCCTCTCTGAGGCACCTTGAGCTGCACTAACCTGTATGAAAAGTGCTATACAAATAAAGTTTGATTGATTGATAATGAAAGAAATGGTCACCATTATCAGACTCCATAACTATCCGTCCCTCATAACTGGATGCCTGATAAAATATGATTATGTCAAGGATAAACCCTTTTCCTATAAATAGGTGTTTTTATATTCCTCCACCTGTAAATAACTATATAGCAGGAAATCATTGATATCTGTGTTTATTGGTATGACACCACCCAACTGTAAAAATGAAAAAAAAAAATCCAGCATTTACAATGTTGCAGTGTCCATTTACAAAATCACAAGGATGTTTTTTTTTCTCCTTGTTGTCCTCCACATTGATCTGTGCTTTCATAGACTTCAAATCTGTACTGGATACCATTCTCCTCCTGCAGCTCCTGTGGCACTCCCGGAAACCTGTGGGAGAAACGAGCCGTACTACACATTTCAGCTGGTACACACATCAATGTTACAGGTTCAAAGTGGCGATCCGGAAGATTTTCACCTAAATAAATATCTATTAAGTCACTATCGCTGAATGAGCTAACACTATGGTGACTGAGCCACTGGCCCACTGATGAAAGTACTGTAACGTTTATGACAAAGAGCTGACCAACCTGGGGAAAATCACATGCTTTTGCACCACTTCGCTTTGCACAAAGTAATTTCCCCACTCACTGCCAATATCAAGTTGTGAATTGCATTCAAATATTTAATAAAAACTGAAATAATGTATTTAGTATATTACCTAGAACTTGTGTTTTCATTTTCCGACAGTCACATTGGCTGCTATATTGTACAGACGATCTCCCACCTCCTCTCTTAAGGCCGGGCATGTGTCTGACTGTATGTCGGGATGGGGCAACAGGTGTTCATGTGTTGTGTTGTTCTAAAAGTTCAGTTCCAGGTTATTACAACTGCTTGGGTTTATGAGTGGAGATATGACTGTGTTCCAAGACCTCAGCAAAAGACATTACAGTCAAAACTACCAAAGTTGTAATAAACCTAAACTGACCCACAATAATGTGCTGAGCATGTCTACTGATCTTACTCTGGCAGTAGATGATATTTTCCTGGACTGATTTGAGGGAGGAACGTGTCACAGTCAAACTGCTTCAGGATTCGCGTGACAAACAGTCTCTTGGTCCCCGGGCGCTCCATCAGCTCCTGGTAGCCCAAAGCAATCACAAGAGTAAGTAGAGATAGACTCAGGGTGTATATGTGCAAAAGTGTGTGTATGATTCAACATGACCATCACTAACAGCTGCAGCCAGTATGACATAATGACATAATATAATTTAGATATATAATGGTGATCATTTATATATTATTTTTATTGTTATTTGTCTTCATTGGTTCTATTTCTGCAGCCGTTCTCCACGAAATCAAAGACAAAATTGAAAATTAAATAATGTAAAAATAAAGCAACTGTAAAAGTAAAGCAAAATTTTCCAGCGCTGTCAGAACATTTTTAAAGATTGTAAAACAGACATAACGTGTGAGCAGCGGCCACTCCGGGTGCTCCACGCAGTACCTTGTAGAGAGAGCTGCCTCCTATAATCCACACCTGGTCAGCCTGGTCTGCCAGCTCCGACTCCACCAGCCTCAGAGCTGAGCTGAAGTCTGCTGCTAAGTGGTGTGCTCCTGCAGGGGGCGCTCTGGGGGAATATAAGTTATGTAAGGTGATTGTTAAATATGAGCAATAGTTAATGTGTAGTAACATTCACTTTAGCCCCTGTAGGCCCTACATAAGAGGTTCCTGAGCAGTGTAACATAATTTTCTTCCTAACCTCCAATGGTATCAATCCATGCAGATTTTTTCATTTCTTTGCCCAGTTGTCTCTAAGATTTCTGTCTCCAGCCCAACACAATAACGGTAAAAAGAATTTAGTCTTAGTCAACATCACTCCCTCTCGTGTAATATTGCTTAATTAATTATAATAATCATGAAAAGAAGATGTGGTGACGGCCTCCCATTTGGGGGAAAGTACAGCACTCTACAATGCTCTGTTCTCTTTGAACTAAAACTTCACCAGGGCCCAGGTTTTTATTTTTTGACATTTCTTATCAAAAGGTAAGAGAATATACAGTTCAGGAAAAGTTGACAGAAACTTCATATATAATGTGTTTATTCACATTTAGCCAAAACCATCATCTTTCCCCAACCTTAACCAAAGTGCTTCTGTTGCCTAAAACTAACCAGACAGAACTGTGGTGGTGAACCCTGGTATTAGTCCACCCCAAACACTTCCTGGCAACGACACTGCCGTTATTAAGTGTAGCGTTCATTTATTTATTTATTTTTATTAGTTTAACAGGGAAATAGAGTGAACATTCATTTGTTGCTGCAATAGAAGTTAACAACAGAATCTGAACAAAATGAGCAACAGCTCCCTCAAATAGAAAACACCTACAGTATAACATTTCATTTGTGCACTGTTGTGTGTCAGCGTCAAGTGTGTGACACATACTTGCACTCTCTGCTGAGGACGATGTTGATCCTGTTGTTCAAAGGTCTGTTCTTCTCTGGGATGGAAAACCACGTCTTCCTGCCCATGATCACCACATTCTGCTTTCCTGCAGGACAGCAACGTTATGCTCCTCTTCTTCTTCAGATATACAACTTCAATACTAACTTTTTCATAACATACTGTCTTATGTGTGAGTCACACTGCTGATATACTGTAGCCATTATCTTCTTGCTTGACACAGATAAAACACAGACAGGGGGTTGGGTCAGGAGTATAGATTATAAGATGGAGGTAATGCTGTGTTAACAGCATGGGCTTCATCAGTGTATTACAAAATCTAAAGGGATACTCCACTCAAAACATGATTCTACCTCTTTTCACTCTATTGGCAGCAACAGACAACATATCTTAAGAATGTGGGTTAATTAGTAAATGTAATGTGATTCAATATACATTTTAGTAATAACTGTTAGTGATAAATGTATTGCTGAGCAACCTGATCTAAGCAATAAAGAATATTTGTACTGCTGTTTTATCACTTTATATTTTTCACCTCTGAAAGAAAGTTGTTGTGACATCATTCGTGATGTAACATACCACAAAGAAACTGAACGCTGACATAACCTATTACATATTAACCCATATGAAGAAAGTTACTCAAAGAGTCCAGAACACGACACCCGTAGTATAATATACCATACTGAACAATCAGTGTTTCAGTTACTAATAAAACAATGTATAAGGGCTGCAGGTGCCAGTACCGAGTTGATGCCAAATTTCTGAAAATGTGACTGAACTTGTTTTTTTACAGGACTGTAGGTAGGAAGGTACCGAAGATGTCGTATGTAAAGGAGATGTGATTCTTCCAGGACTGATGAGGGCAGTCTAATAAAACTACAAAGCATTCTAGTCTGACATCAAATCCAGAGAGAAGAAGAAGACAGGCACAGTAAACAATAACATGTTGAATGACAGTGGCAGGTACAGGTGCAGCAACAGGTCCACCATGACTTGTAAATAAAACACACCATGACTGGTGTATGCACACATTTAGTATTTGATGCAGACCATCAGGGACGAGTTATCGACACAATCTGATTGTCAAAATCATAGGAGACTGAGATGAAAGAGAAGAAAGCACTAGAATATAGAAGCTATAGATCAGCGGTCTCCAACCTTTGTTACTCTGAGAGCTCCTCTGTCACCACTGAAGTTCAATTGTGACAGTGTGCATGTGGAACCCCACAGTTCAAAGTTCTCAGTGTCAAGACGGAGCTTCCATAGAATAAACCGACAGCCAAGCCAGTTACAGGCCACCATAAGCTCAAGAGAACGTTCCTAATAACTTTGGCTGTAATGTTGCCGTAAATGTTTAACTGTGATTAGTAAAACTTGTGAAGCTGGAAGCTCTGACAGTTTGTTTTTAATTAACGCCGTAACAAAGTGAATGTAAGTTACCTGTCGCAGATGAAGTCGCTGTCATCTTTCGGAAATGTTTGAATTCGTTACTATAAAAGAAGAACAGTTACGTCACAAGTGCTGTGTAAATAAAAATGCTGACCTGTGGTTCAGAAGCTTCCTGCAGCTTTCACTCAAGCTTTAATGTTTCCACATCAACAAACCAACGTGACTTGCCTGAGTCGAACAGGATGCCACGGCAGGTTTCCATTGTATCCAATGCCCAGGTCCGGACACACCGCCACGATACCGTTAAGAATGCGGGACATTGTGAGTGGACTGAACACTGGACCACTCTGCTCCGTGTCGTTTGCTGTGTGTAACCACCAAAGCTTCCCGCCAGTAAATATTACAAAAGCATCGAGAGTGATTTGTTAGATTTCCTCTTCCGGCTTTGCGGCAGCGGACACAGTCGTGTCGTTACATCACTGCCATCTTATGGACTTAAATAATATCAACTTTCTTCCACCAGTCCTCGCTGTTATCTCTAAATATCACACAACCGTTACCTGCATTCAGTCAGGATTTAAAACATGCTGAGGTCATGGTATAAAAGTACTACGACGGATTATTAGGGCCACGTTGAAGGGAAAAAAAACATTACGAGAATAAAGTCGTAATTATGAGAATATTATGTGAATAAAGTCATAATTTTACAAGAAAAACGTCATATTATGAGAATAAAGTTGTAACTTTAGGTTCCGTGTTGTTTTAGAGGGGAAATATCAGAGGCTTTAAAATGAGGAACGTGGAGCATCCTGTGAAGTTATACTGCAGCAGAGGTTTCACGAACAAGGAGATACTTTGTCTTTTGGCTCATCATCATCATCATCATCATCATCATCATCATCATCATCATCATCATCATCATCATCATCATCATCAGCACCAGGACATTGAAAAGATTGTGAAGAAACGGAGTCTATTCTATTGTTAGACAGACAGACAAACAGCAGCTGCCAGAAGCAGCTCAGGCTGCCACTGACTGTCCTTTCACCCGTTTGATTGGTTGATTGTAATATTCCTAAAAAAATGTTTTTTGCTCTCAAACTTTTACATTTTTAATTCTCTATTACAACTTTTTTCCTGGTAATATTATGACTTTATTCTGGCAATTTCAGATTTTTCTTTTCCTTAATGTGGCCCTCAGTCATACAAATGTATCAATGCATCCTTATTACATTTTATATATTCTGACCTTTCATGTTTTCTTGGGTTAACTGTTTCATATTTGATAATCTAAATGCAAACTCAAAGCCTTTTCCACATTGCCAGGAATAATACTCTGGTTGGGAAGTACTGAATCTTTTATTTATTTGGTCTACAAATATCCAGTGTGAATTTTACTGTTAAAATACCTGCTGTATAATCCCAGAAAAATACCACAGAATCTCAGTGTCCTCAAAAGTAGCAACAGCCCTCTGTCTTACCCTAAATTTAGCATAGCAAGTGCAAGACCAGACAGCAAATTTCAACAAGTAGAAAAATCAGTTTTATTGTAACTAGCATGTCACATTCAGAACTGTAGTACAAATCTATAAACAATGCACAAAAATATTTCTGACATAAAGCATCTCAGATGAAGTTGTCAGAGCAGACAGGAGCTTTGAACCAACTCAGCACCATCTTTAGGAAGAGCGCAGCTGCCTCCACCTTCACGATCATCCAATATTCTGTGCCGATCTTTAACATCTTTGAAATATGACTGCAGTCTGACACATCAGCCCAAAATCTCCCATAGGTGATATACTGGACTGAGATCTGGTGTCTGAAGGTCACAGCATATGATTCACATCATTTTCATGCTATCAAACCATCAGTGATCCCTCGTGTCCTGTCAACGGGGGCATTGACGTCCTGCTTCTCCACTCATTTTTTTCTGGCCTTTCTTTTCATTTGACACCCATCTGAGTTTGTTTGAGTCTCTGTCTGACGGTTGGCCTCTCACCTTCAGGGTGCAGTCTGACTGTGAATACAGCAGGGGCAGCAGTGGAGCGAATCATGAATGAAGAGATCACACTCCACACAGAACACACTGTGGCATGATGTACAGGTGAATATCTACAAAAACAGAGACACAGAGGAAGAGAGAAGATGGTTTAGAAGTTGCAATGAATAAATGAATAAAAATACAAAGTTTAACACTTAAAATTAAAATATTTCTTCTTTTTAAATCAAATCAATCAACAATCTATTACTGCAGTCCCATATATATATATTGAGGGCTCATAGGACAGACCAATGTATGGGTCAAGCTACAAAGACAATGGATCCTACAGTTAATTGAATTGTAACAATAAATTTGATAAAGATCAGGACATCCTGGTAACCAAGGCGTTATGGCATATACCATGAACCACGATATCCACGGTTCACATCTGCCCAGGGACCTGCATGTCATTCCCCACTTCTCTCTTCCCTCATTCCTGTCATCCCTGACACTTTATAATGTGCCAGAAAGAAAAAGACTGAAAGATCATCACACTAAATCGTAGTCCTATTTTTGTGTGATTATCTCCCTCCTAAAAACAAATATGTAGATATACTGTGTATATGTTTCATCAAATAATATCATCAAATGATCTAAGCTATCTGGTGGACCAAGTACCTTGGTCCACCAGTGCATCACCATGTTCTCGGACGTGACAAAGGTCCTTCAGTTTCAGAAGATATTTTAACTGTGAACAGTTCATTCTGTGATGAGGGAATTCAACTTGTGTAAAATTGGGAGAGTTTCTCTTTAATGGAAAAAAGTATGTTCTACATCTGATAGGCCCCCCACAGATTCAGACATACACTCACTGTACTTACACTTTTATCCTTTAGTTCCCCTTGACAGGCCTGGCAGCACCTGAAACCAGATCACAACAGCTTCAGATACATAGCAGCTCAGAATCTGTGTGTGAGAGTGTGTGTGTGTGTGAGTGTGTCTCAGTCACCTGTCTCCTTGGAGCTCCTCCACAGGACTCTCTGTAAAAGCAGGGAGGGGGAAGAGGTGGTGGAAGGATCTGGCAAGATGGGGGGCCGACACCAGAGTCAAACCTTGGAGACAATACACACACGCACCAGTCAAGAACTGCAATACTTTTATGATGCAAGAGGAAAAAAAACACTGAAGTTTGATTGAACCTTACAGTGACACACGCACACATCAGACATACCGCAGACTTTGCACTCCACAGGAAGTTCTGTGTACTTGGCGTGGCACTGCGGACAGAAGTATCCTCCCAGAGACAGACCTGGACCACTGCTGCTGTCCAGATGACTAGGAGACACACACCAGAAGCAGCACATTACACAGGCAGTTCACTCTAGTAACACACTGGCTGCTCACAGCCCTGGACACAGGGTTTACATCACAGTGTTTTCTACTCACGACATGCTGAATGAAGGCTTGGCATCTTGGTCAGTCAGAGCAGCAACAGTGTGTTGAGGAAAACCTGAGGAAGCACAGGATTCAAATTAAGTGGGTCTGACACAAATATTCAGTTGATGCTTTTAACTCATAAACAATCTTAATATTTTAATGAAGAGCAAGAATGGCCATTATGAGTGTGAACGTTCACATATTTTTTAATGTTGGAAAAAAAGGAACAGTGTCTCTAGACTTCAAGTATATTTCTCTCACTGTCAGTAAACCTCATGAAAAGACCAAACCAACAGTGTGTTATGCTGTCTCACAACACTGTCTGACCTCTGTAACCTATCTGGGCAGCAAGTCCATCCTGCATTAGAAAAGGCTCAGTAATTCCACTGTAGATTTAAACAAACATTACTCAAACAGGAGGAAACAGTGAATTAGTTGGGGACTATTTTCAGCAGTGCTTTAATCTACATTTAGCAGCTCTGGTGAGTATGTGGAGCAGCAGGACAGTGGATGTGCTGTTAGAGTTGCTGTTTTTAACACTTCCAGTTGGGTTAGAAACATTCTTTACCAAAGATAGGGAAGCATCTGTCTACTGACCCATGCGTATTAAAGAGCATTCAGACGAGGAGCTGGCTGGAGGAGGTTTGACGTGCATCATCAGAAGCTCTTTGAAGTGACTCTCGTCCAGGATAACGTGGTACAAGCCGCCCGTCTCCCTGGTCAACACCGTACACACCCGGACCTCTGCTGACAGGCCAATGACTGACACGCGCACCTTCAGAGATGTGAGGGTCTGACAGAGGAGGAACATGTTATACACAACAAAGAAGGAGACCAGACATGCAGCAAGAGAAAGAGTTACTTTTAGTTACAAGCTACATAGACAAGAAACCTTATCAGCTATTACGTGGACACTGATGACTGTGATTTCACCTTGATCAGCTCATAGATGTTGGCTGGGTCACATGTGGTGAGGCTACTGAGGATTATCAGGATCTCCCGACTCGTATGTCCAGGCATGTGCCTTCATACAAAAACAAGCAAGATGTGAGTGACACTCAGTAATATGACAGAAGCCAGTCTACAACATGAACACTGCAGAACCTACTTGAGGGACTGTATGGCCAGGTTGAGAGAGTTGTACAGGGATGGCTCTCCTACACACACGGTGTCTACTGCTTTCTTCAGAGCAGTAATGTGTTTCTTTGGATTTCCTGTGGTGAAAAAAGACAACACATCACAAAATATTAAAGCCGCACCAGGGAGGTATTCCATCAACGTCGCTAAGGAAATCTGTGCTTACTTGAAAAAGCCCGGTTAGAATTAACATCGACTTTCACTTCAGGCTCAAGCCGTTCCATTAATTAAAGTATCAAAGTATCCTTTGACCCTAGTGTCTGAACACAGACATGAAAAAGGTGATGCGAGCGCAAAAAGACACTTGATGGAACTGTTTTTTGAGATTCTGTTTCCGGTCGTTAGAAATTCATTGAAACACAGCTATGTTAAGCTTGACAAGTTAGCCTGCTACGGAGCAGGCTAGTTCAGCAGTATAAGTTACCATGGTTACTGAGTAGGGAATCCTATAAGCCACAGTAATGGAACGGAACTCTGACTTATATTAGTGAGACTTAACAAAATAGGCCATGGTTTTCCTTTATCTGCCTTCATGCAATAGCGCTCTGGTATCTTCACAGACTAACAATTTAACACCAACCACCAGTGTGACATTCTCTGCACAGAGTGACGCCCACTGCTGATTAAAAAGATGGAGACACATGGTTCATTATGGCCTCATTAGTATTAATGTGACATTTTCCTCTGTTGCACTGACTACTGTTTTAAATGAGAACCCTAACATCGATAACATGTCTTAACATGTCGTTAAAAAAAGATAAAGCAAAAACATTTTCACCACTCTGTAAAGGGAGCTCGTTACACTGAGGGGTGGAGTCTAACATCAGCAGGTCATGTGACACTCACCTGTCAGGTCAGTCAGCTTCTCAGCCCTTTTATTCTTTGTGGTGATGATGCCCACCTAAAGACACAGCACATGTTGTTAGGTCACATTACAGCCACTGACAGTGTGTTGAGGTAGAAACAGTAATGATCCATTTCTTTGCTGTCTGAACACTTCACCCACTTAGCTGATGTAATGTTTATGCTTGTTGGAGAGCTAACAAGTGGACAACCAGCTACTCTCTGTCTTGTTGTTAGCGAAGGTCGTGAGACTTTCTTTTTACATCAATAACATATGAATCTCTGAAAGAGTGATTATTGATTTAGTTAAGAAATCTAATTAAAAGGTTCTGTAAATGATCATCACTGCCTCTAGATGTCGCACTAGACCACCACCACCTCAGACCAAAACAAATGCTTCATCAGCCGTAACTTCCAGCCAAAGATCCTCTATAACAGAAGATGACACATTACAGGCAGAGTCAATGGTAAGACATGGTCTACACTTCCTGTCTCCTAAGGGGGCGTGGTCGTGATTGCTTGTTCATGTCAAAACATAACAACGATACAACACTAGATACAGTATGAATTTAATCCTGATTTTGCTGCTTGTTTTACTCTGTTATCTTTTATCTGATCAACCCAGAACAAGATCGTATCAGTCTAATACTCTCTGTTTTCCCTCCAAAAACAGTTAAAGGACAATAACAATAATAGTAGTGAAAATGGCATTATTAAGCAAAGAAACATGTTTTATTTCAGATTAAACTTTCAATTCATTGTTAGATCCCTCTAAATGTCTGTGGTTGGAAATCGACATCTGCAGCACCGCAGCAGTGAAACCAGAACCAGAACCAACAGAGAGAAGAGATCTGTGTTGAGAGACCTCAACTCTTTTCTCTTGATTCGTCTGAAAATGACATTTTAATGTCAGAATGTTCTGAAGATCTGTGGCTTATGAAAAATGTATCCAATATTTATTTCATGACTTTGAGCAAAAGAATCACAATGTGTGATCAGGTTCACTTCTCCTGCTGGAGTGAACGGACTCAGACCTGCTGCTGGTCTCCTAAAGGGGCGAGGAGGAGGAGGAGGAGAAACCCACATGACACAGGTACAGCAAATAATTGTGAAAGCGCCATCTTGTTTCTCAACTGCTCTGGCCTCCATTTAGCCACAGACCCTTTCCCCTTCCACTCCCTTCACGTTCTCAGTCAGCACAGTGAGGATGTTTTGATGGTCCACCAGCCCACGGGATTTGAACAGACAGGCCCCATGTTCAGTCCACATGTGATCTGGTCTCATCTCTTTCTTTCTTTCTTTGAGGCCTTTTAGACTAAAATGTTGTTTCTTTTTCAGTGGAGGAAATTCTGTATGTCACTCTCACCTGAATGTGACATCTCACCTGTGGGTGGAGCCGGTGTGTTTATAAACATTGGGAGGATCAAGGGATTAACAGGACTGACTCATGTGCACTAACATGCACACGCTGTCAACCCAGCTACCAAAACAAAGACCAGAGAAACACACACACAGAGGGGGTGTGACTTGGTTCTCTGTTCAGGACGCCATTACTCCTTTATATCTTTACATAGAGAATAGCTGTTTGCTGCTTTATTAATGTTTACATTCTCGTTTACAGAACCTTTAAAATACGGTCAAATCACACCTGACTAGATATGTAAAAATGACGTTATTGGCAGTGCTGCGACAGGGTCAGGAACTCTACAATTACTCTGTACTCATGATGGTGCTACCCTCACTACTTGTGTCATTATACAAGAATATAATAAAGTCACGTCAACTTGTGTTTCAACAAGAGCTGAAGGGATTTAAATGTAAAGTCTCAGAACAGTTGAGTGTAAAACATGCATCGAACTCATGGCTGTATGAACATACCTGACTGATGGGGTTCTGGTCAAAATACTCATCAACAAAAGCTTCCATCAGCTGCAAAGTGAAGGTGAAAGGAGATGGTGCTTTACAGATCGTCATAATGTCTGCCTGCTCTCGTACAGTGTGATGGGTCTGCTACCGATTTTACCTTTAGCGTCGAGGTGAGGCGGTTTGGTTTCAAGTCCTGGTCTTCCATGCTTCTGGAACAGTCAATCACCACAAAGAGGTGACGCATCTAGAGAACAGGACATCATTTAACATCTTCAACTTTTTTAGTAATGACACACTAAACATGAGATTCTATTTTCATAATAACAAAGAACTTCCATTTTATACTAACACTGTGTGTATTCACAAGAACAGTCAGTAACACTGACCTGCTGCTGTGCTGCTGCATATATTATATTGCAAAACAAGAAATGAAAATGAGTTCTACGCTTTCAGTTTTTTGTCTGTTGATGATGAGGATGATGATTATGACAATGATGATAAAATCTCTAATCTATCAAAGAAATTATGTTATACACCACATTATCTGTAAGTGTAATAGAGTATTTTGGTCCCTATAAATATGTAAAACTAATGCTGTGTAGCAGCTGGCACCATGTTGATCTGACAGACAGATAAAGAGAGAAGCATAAGACTGAAGTCACTCACCATTCCAAGCCGCACTTGTTCATGGCTCTCTATCACCCTATGAGATAAACAAAGCAGAAGATTTGTGTGTACTGTGTGTAGTGTGAGAACTGTCTTCTTCTTGGGACTGACCAGTGAAGAGATTTGATATATATAAATACACACAGAGAAAATGTTCCACAAACAGTATAGTAGCGCACACATTACTCTTAGGGTGTAGAGCATGATATGTAACATGCATTTACCTAATCCATTCAACACACTGAATATGTTGTAGTGTTTGTTATTACTCCAACAGAGAAGTATGAGCATCATTTACAGTACATCATCACAAACCAGTAGAATTCCAGCACTATGGTTTTAGATTATTAAGAACAACAAGTTATTATTCATTCAGACATCCGCATGTGTCTTTGTATTTGTCACATGCACACACACCTTTTCCTTTTGGATTGGAACAGGATCTCTTCCACTGTAGCTTTGAGTGAGCCAGACTCATCCTCCTTCAGCACCTCCCTGCAGGAGAATACATGTTCAGTCACCAAGCACCTTTAGGTACACCTGTACACCTGCTTATTGATGTTTATTGATATAATTATCCAATTAGTTGATCATGTAGTGGCAGTGTGATGCAATAAAGCATACTGATACAGGTCAGGAGCTTCAACTAATGTTCACATCAAACGTCAGAATGTGGAAACAGAAGAATTCAGTGACTTTGAACATGCTGGTGTCAGACAGGCTGGTTTTGGGTATCTCTCAAACTGCTGCTCTCTTAACAGCCTTACCATGTCCTCTCATAGCCCCCTTCCCAGCGCTTGGCTCTCTCTGGTTCTTCATCCATGATGTCTCCCAGCCAGAAATTCAACGCACGAAAACAGACAACGAACTGGGAAACAACAGATTCACATTAACACACAAGTCTGCTGTAAATCTCCATTCATAACCGAGGAACCGCAACTACCTCTGATTTAATATTACGGTGAGTCTAAACCTGGTTGGTGAAGTACTTATATGAAGAACACTGTGTATGAGAAGGCATGATGATTCCTAACAGACTGTGCTCTTCGAAGTGACCGGTAAAGACAAAGCATTATTCAGATGCATACCGAATAGACTACGATATGACCCCGCGTCAAAACAGAAGTAACTGCAGTGGGATGAACAAGGCGAGTTATCTGCTGACCTTTCTCATAACATTATTATTATGTACATCTCGTTATTTCAAAACAAACCTCGCATACCCTTAAGTGACAACCTGAAGTCATTACCTTTACAACGGTTAGCTAGCAAACCGTTCTTCTGACGGACGTTACTGGAAGAAATTAACGGTACTAACGTGAAGAGGCGTATCTCCTTGATAGTTAATATAATTAAGATGGTTAATATGTAGTTATTGTGTGTGATACGACTCACTATCTAACTACGCCGAATAAAGACAAATGTACCTTCACTACTAGCGGTGCAACAGATTTATCTTCCGGGAGGAAACATGTGCTGTACGCTCAAAGATCCACTACATTTCTCTACTGTCTCTGCTAAGCTTCCTATTCTTTTTCGATGGTGTTTAACGGCAGTTGGCATCCAAGTAGTTGCATTACTGCCATCTTTCGACATCACTCAGCTCCTAAATTGTCTAGTCTGCTAAATCTTTTTCAGTAGTCCCGTTTCCCGCAAGAAGTTACTTTTGCATCCTCTCCCCTGCTTACTTGAAGCCCTTCTTCAGCTCCCTTCCTCTCATCCACAAACGTTCCATTTCCTCCATCATACCCTCCCTTTCTGATTTGTCTTTACTGCAGTAGATTGTGACATGTTCCATAGTTTCTGGCAGGTTGCTGTGTCCTATTCTTAATCTTGACATGATGACCTCTTCTCTCTCCTGCTTCCTCCCCTGTACCTTACACTGCCACCTCTGTTTTGCTGAATGTTAATGTATTCCCCTTGTCTCCTGATCCCAGTGCTGTTGCCATTCTATGTGAATATTTTTTCCTTATATTACTTTTCCTCTCCGTTTTAGATATCTTAATTCTGATATCTATTTCTCTTCCATAGAGCTTGTTTAGCCAGTTTGTCTGCTTTTCCGTTCCCTTTTATGCCTATGAGCTGGAATCCATAAGAATATGACTTTGGTGCCCTCGCTGCAAACCAGGACTTTATGTGGTTTGTTCTTTACAATCCATTCCAGGGCCATGAAAATGACATACATCTAAACTGTGTACACAGCTAGGAAATCAGAAGTTAGTTTGAATATTTCAGTTCTGTAATCTGGGATTGTAATTGCAGAGCCTTTCCTGTGTGTGATTGAGTCTTTTGAGCCATCAGTAAAAATGTGCAAAAAATCTGAATATCTGTGCTCTGTCTAGCAATGGAATGTACTCATTAAATCTGCCTTTTTATTTCTTGCCTTGATTTGCAGCAATTCCATACCCTCCTGTGGAGTTTCCAGCATCCAAGCAGGGATTACTGGCCAAATGACAGTTGGGCAAAATTCTAGCTCCGACACTCCTAGGTTTCTTGCTGTTGTTTTGCCTGTCTTGTTTTTGTTGCTCTCTGCTTTTCCCAGTCTGCAACATTTTTTTAGTTGGATGGTTATACTCATGATCTTTGAGATTTATCCAGTAGTTAACCAGTAATTATTTCCTGCGTAGGCACAAAGGCATTTCTCCAGTTTCTACTTGGAGGACACACACAGGGGAGGTTCCTACTGTGCCAATACAAACTCTTAGGGCTCTAGCCTGAACTTCTAGTCCTTAAGAATTGTTTCTGATCCGAACCATATGCTACATTGCCATATTTTTACCCTTGATCTGATTAAGGATGTGCTTCATTGATATCATTTCTACTTTTCCCCTTTTGTTGCATTATCCCAATACTGTTGCCACTATTGGTTTACCTCTGTCCACGCTATGCCCTTCCCTCTGATTTTGATCATTTAATACTGACCTCAACACCTTTTTTAACTGCCTCCTTTTCCAGTTTTTCTGCTCTCTCATGTAAGATACCTGAATGTGCAGGAACTGACATGAATGTGATATCTTCCCTTTGACTAGTTATTCTTGAATTAGCTACCAGTATTTCATAAAGCAAATCCTGATGACTTCTAGCTGTACCTGTTTAAATACTTGCAAGGGCTGACACCAAATCACTACTAATGACTATATTACAACAACTAACCTGTTCAATTCATTCTAGTGCCATCAACATGGCATATACAGTAGTTCCACACTATAAACATTCAAGCAATCTGACGTTCTATTATTATATCCCATTTGATAGCTTGGCACAGCAACTGCAAACCCTGTTGCATCTGTCTCTGGATCCTTTCATCCATCTGTAGAAATATGTATGTTGTCTTTATACTTTCAGTCCCTATAACTATAATATTCACTGGCTAAATCGGTTTTCTTATTCTTATACTTATGTTTAATCTTAAGTAGTTCCATGTCTACATGTGGATTTTCCAATATCCAGACAGGTCTTACATGACACACCACTGATGCTCCAAACTCTTGTATATGCCCATATCTCTTGCCAAAACTTTTCTCTTCTCTTTCCTTTCTGTCGCCGTGGTTACTATAATAATGGTCATGGCTTGGTTAGGTTTAGGCACAAAAACTACTTGGTTAGATTTAGGCATTAAAAGTACTTGATTAGGCCACAAAAACTAGTTTAAGTTTAGGAAAAGACTCTTGACACTTGACACGTCTCTTGACTTAACTGCATCCTAAGTTCATCATTTACTTCTTCCCATTTGAAGCCTACCATATCCAAACAGTGTTCTAGCTTTTACAATGATCTGAATCCTTCCAGTTTTAGATTTGATCTGTTGCATTTTATTACTCCTCTATTCATGCTTCTTCTCTTCTTCTTCTCTTGCTGTCACTTGTTCTATGTTACATCTTTCCTCCTTGATCCTGTCCTGCAAACTTAACTGCCTCAGCATATGAGATTTCTTCCCTCACCCTTCTCTGTTGCATCTCCACCTCTTTTTTCAACATTTCACAACCCCCCATAAGTTACACTGTGATCACCTCCACTCTACAACAATTTGGCTTCACTCCCTCTCCACATTCCCTATGCTCATGTTCCCCACCACACCTAGCCTAGCACATCTTTTCTTTCCTTTGCACTCTTTGGCTACATGCCAAAACTCCTGGCATTTGAAACACCTCACAGGTTTTGGTGTATATTCTCTTACATTATTCCATAGAATTCCAAATTACACCTCCTTTGGCAGTTCACTTTCCTCAAACTCTATCTAGATGGTTTCAGTCTCTATTTATCTACTCCCCTTGTCATTCTCTTCACACTTTCCACTGCACTATTCCTCACCCTAAGGGTCTCCACCATTAAACTGAGGGGAACCCCAGAAATCACTTCCTTGTGACCACTGAACCTCTTTCCCCAACTCTTACAACCATGGACACTTTGACTTTACCAACACTAGGCATTCTCTTTACCTTCTCCACCTGCACTTCAGTGCTGCATCCTATTAACAAGTTTCCATCTCCCAGAACTCTCGCAGATTTCACTTCCACAAGCAGGGGGAGAAACAAAGCACAGAGCTAAGTGTAGCATGAACGTCAAACAACACTGCCAGCTGCTGCTTAGTTGACTGCATAACTCCAGTTTGGGCTAAAACAACAGATGTATTTTCTACAAACCAAAGCTTTTCAAACTCCTTGAAGCAAATGTTTGACATTTTCAGAAACAACGGTCTGCTACTCAGTGTGAGAAACCTTAAATAGGGTCAGTTACTTTACTCAATATTGTAATGTTTCCACAAACTAATGTTTTTACACCTATTCCTCATAATGTAAACTAGTTACAATAAAAAATAAAGTTCAGTGATTTTCATGACCTCACAGCTTATAGAGTTTTGTTTTTCTTTGTTCTGAAACACAATAACTAGTCTACAGCTAACTCAACATCTGCTGTTTACTTGATGACTGAAGAAGCCCAAGCCCAGACTGCAGCTACTTAAACCTGTGATGCTGCTGGCTCAGTACTGTTATTGAAAACAGAAGGTTGGTTGGTTCCCCTCCCCCGAGAAGCAAATAAACACTTGAAATACTACCTTCAGAAAATCTTTATTTACCACAAAAATAGGAATTTCAATTCATGGAAAAATAACTACAGAGAAAAGTTAGTCCACAGAAAACATTACTAAAAGAAAAATAAAGGTTTAGGGTTAGTTGATCACATTAAATGACTGCTGTTGCCTTCTGACATAAATGATGTCTGCTATGAAGAACAAAATACATTTATGAAAGATCACAGTTTTACATCACACAGCTAAATTAATGCTAGCTTCCAAGCTCCAAATGACATAAACAACAAAATCAACACTTAAACAAACGTTAATAACACAAGGTATAATTTGGACTAAATATCACATAATTAAAACATGACTGAGGAGACCGGCTACACGATGTATTGATAAAATCAACCTCAGGGTATAATGCTTAGTTCACAAAGTTAGTTAAAAGTGTAACATGTATGAGGTTTTTAAAATAAGAGAAATTAAAATAAAGAGTGTTAATATTAAGACCTGAGTTCTGCAGAGTTGCAAAGCAAGAACAAGTTATACATTCAGTGCATTCAGAAAGACCATGTTTCACATTTTATGTTGCAGCCTAAATTCATTTAACTTTTTCCCTCATCAATCTACACTAAATACCCCATAATGAAAAAGTGAAAACAGAATTTTTTAAATGTTTGCAAGTTAATACAAAAGAAAAAAGTGAAATAGCACATTGACAGAAGTATTCAGACTATTTTGTCAGTACTTAGTTGAAGCAGTTTTGGCTGGGGAATGATGCGACAAGCTTTGCACACCTGGATTTGTGGATTTTCTGTCATTCGTCTATGCAGATCCTCTTAGGCTCTGTCAGGTTGAATGGGGACTGCTGGTGGACAGCCACTGTGAGGTCTCTCAAGAGAAAAGTCCAACACTCGGACAATGGTGTAACTTCATCACTCACTCAGTCAGTCACTCAGTCATTTGTGGATGTAGTGCTGGTCTTTTTTTCAAAAATTTCAAAAATTCTCTTTTGGCTTTGTCATTATGGGGTATTGAGTGTAGATTGATTATGGATTAATTAAATTAAATGATTTTTAGCATAAAGCTGTAACGTGAAAAAAGGGGTCTGAAAACTTTCTGAATGCACTGTATGTGCATAAAACATGATCTTCAGCCACTTGACATTCACATTTTAAATGAAATATAAGAAAATATTTACAATATAAAAATATTATTTCGCAACTTGTATAGAATTCTTATTAAAATGCAAATTATGGCTTTTTAAGAAACAGTCAAAAGAAATTCAGTGTGGTCCCATTAGATTTTGTTCATGTGTATTTGTATTTGTGTGAAGAATCTCTGCTTGTAATCAAACCTGGTGTTTTAAATGAAAAAGTCAATTGATGATTACGTACAAACCAGGAAAAGGCAAAAACACCTAAAAAATTCTTATTAATAATGAAGTTGCTGAGACACAAGACCTTCAATAGTGGGTCTAAAATATATTTCTTTGGTTTGGGCAGAGTTTATACAGCTGTGGCAAACTGCTGCCTTAAACAGGTCAACTGACATCTTAATGTCTGTAGAACCTCTTTAACTGTACATCATAGTCTTCCAATACTGAAAATGAATATTAAAGAACATTTCTAAAGAAGGTTAGGATATGCTAGGATCATCAGATAATACTGTAAGACAACTCTGGAAAATGATCATAGCGTGCTTGGACATATTTGGTTAGCCAGTGTATTGTCAAATGATGTTATATTCAGAAAAAGTCAGGTCCAACCTTTTAGCCTCTCCGTCACCGACCCCAAGAGGCTCCATGCACTGCTCTCACAGGATGTCACTAGATCTCACTGAAATGAGGAGACTGGATTTTTTGACTGTTTTGATTGAGCTTTGTCAGTGTGAACATGGCTGCACTGTTCTGAGGATTAACAACACACAGTGACGGTGGTGTTTAGTTTCTCCTGCATACCGGTGACAAGTATATCGAAGATCAAGTCTGAGCCATTAGGCTCTTTTAAAGGCATATTATGTGAATTTTCATGCAAATGTAACACAAATTCTGAAAATTTAAATAAATTCATCGAAAGAAAATGTGAATGAAATTATGTTTCCATATGAGAACATTTGGAGTGGGTTCATCAAGATAAACAGCTGGTGGAGTTAAACCATTGTAGGAGGAGTGTGACAAGATTATGCAATTAAAAGAACAACTGTCAAACCTTATGAAACAAAATGTAGAGAACATGATGGAAATATAGCGTTTCTGTTTGCTTTGTGTTCATTTGAGGAACATTACAATCTCATCATCCCGCACCGCTCTGTTTTGGTCTGTTACTTTTTTTTTTTTGTCTCTTCAGTGGAAGTTCAACATACATACATTCCTCATGTATGTCATGATCTGCTTCCTTTCCTTTGCACACTGTCACTTTGTGCTTACATTCATAAACCAATTTTTCCACCTCAACCAAGCATAAGAACTTCCTTCCAATTTATATTTGGAATTTCCAGTGTTTCCACTCACGTTTTTTTATGAATAATTTGAGAATGCTTGGAAGCACACCGATTGTATACAATTTGTATTTGATCATAGAGTCCTTGATGATCACGATGGCGTAGGTTTTGGTCTGTCCCTGGGTCAGGTCCTTGTTCCACGCTCAGAGGCAAATTTTTTAAATTGTAGTCATACTGGCTTTAAAGCAAGAATCTGTAACTTTGGCAGAGCAGCCACTCTGGACATAATTAAGTCACAAGTAACAATTACAAAATAATGCCATTCATCATTATCTATAGCCACTTATCCTTTGCAAGGTCATCGGGGGTTGGAGCCTATCTCAGCTTACATAGGACAAGAGGTATGGGTACACCTGGACAGGTCTATGACAGCCTATGTTTAACACTAAAACGTAGTGCAACAGTAGCATAAGTAGAGAAAGGTCATCGAATCCATGAGCTGAATCAGTAATGCCAATTACACAGCATTATGTACAGTATCTAACATTTTTGCTACTGTTCATCCCAAACCAAGTGAAACTCTTGAGTGTACATTGTGAGCCTGCCTGCATTAAAACATTACATATGTTTGTTTTTTGGGGGGTTTTTTTGCCAGTTTTATGACTGTACTCTTCTTCATGTATTTTGGTGTCAATGTCAACCATAGTATTCAGAACACCCTAAACTCTGCTGTGACGCTTAGATTTGCGAGTTGGTGTTACTTCAGTACATTTTCTCTTGCGAGGACGTCTCTCCTGAGCGGATTCATGGCTCTTTTCTTTATCAGACTCCTCTGCTTTTTGAACTTTAACACTGCGTCGTCTGGGTTTAGACTGGGGTGTTATAATTACAGAGGGAACTGACCTCCCTCTTAAAACTCTCTTGCTAATCACTATAGGCTCCACCTCTTCCTCTGAAATATCCTGCTCATCATCCTCATTCTCCTGGTTTAAAGCTGCTGTCTCTGCCTCTTCATCTGTATCTAATTCTAAATTGAGGATATCCCCCTTTTCACTAGTGCACTCAATAGCCCCTGTGTCTTTCCCTAAGTTTTCATTTTTATCATCTTCCTCGAGCTTCTCTATCTGTTCATGAGCAGAACATTCAGCTTTCTTGTTGTCATCATCCTCATCTGATTCCACTTCAAGCTCTACCTCCCTGTCAGTGGCTGCCTCAGCCTCACCCCCCTCATCCTCCTCATCGTTTTCCCTGTAATCCACTATTGGTCGTATTCGTATGGACCTTCGCTTTGGAAGTTGGATTTCTTCTGCTTTGTCCTCTTCTTTGTTTGCAGTTTTCATTCTCCTGAGATTTCTGACTTCTACTACGGAGTCCACAGTTTGACCTTCTTTACTTTCATCTGAGGAAGAGTCCTCTTCTGATTCCATATCTTCTGCTGCTGGGTCTTCAGCAGCTGGTTCTAGCACTCTGCTGTATATCAATTCAGCTTTTTCCTTAGCCTTGTTCTCTGCAGTATCTTCAGCTGGAGGCTTTGCCTCCTCTCCTGTAGATGATGTTTCTTTCATGTCTGCTTGTTCCTTAACGTTTAGCTCTCTGTTTTCAGCTGCATCATCAGTCAATGGATCCACTTCTTCCAGTGTTTCCTCTCCCTGCTGCTGAGACTCCACTCCTCCTTGGTCTTTCTGTCTCCTCGATCCTCGTGATGGTGTGGCATTTGAAGCTTTTGTTTTGCTCCTAAGTGCTCTTGTTACAACTGGACCTTCAACTAGTGCCTCTTCTTCTGCAGTGGTAGTGTCAGATCCCACTTCTGTAGCAGCAGTAGATTTTTCTATGACTGCAGAATTTGCCCCTTCTACTTCAGCTGATGAAAAGTGGACTGTGTCGGTACTGGTCTCATCCACAGCTGTCACTTTGCTATCCTCCTTTTTGAGCACTGCTGTTTCCTCTGTCAAGGTGTCTATCTTTTCTGCATCTCCCACAACAGATCCTCCACCAGCTGCACTCTCAATGTCTTCCTCTTCCAAACCTTTCTTTTTCTCCACCTCCGTTTCTATACACTTCCCTTCTTCCTCAGCCTTCTCTCCTCTCTCCTCAGGTGATTTCTCCCCTGCCTCTTCTTCCTCTCCTTCAGCCTCCTCTGCCGGAGAAGTTACTTCCTCTGGCTGACACTGTGTGCGGGCTCTTTTGGATCTATGTCTAGGTGTGGCAGGAGCGGACCTCCTCCCCTTCCTCAGAACTCTTGTTTCTGCTGGTTCATCCGTGCTCTGTACCTGTACTCTTACTGCACTCTTGCCACCACTTCTAAGACCTGTTGGTTCCACAGCTGGTGCTTCCTCCTCATCAGTAATATTTCCCTTATTTGTAGTGGGTGTCTCTTCGTGACTTGCCCCAGCAGAAGCCTCTCCCTGTCCGTCAGCAGACTGTTCCTCCTGCTTGGCGAATGATTCCTCTGGAACTTCTGGCTCTGTATCTTCTTCTTTCTGAGCTACAACTCCCTCATCGTCCATTTCTTCTATTTTCTCATCACTGTTGTTTTCACTCTCATCAGCTTTAGAGTCCTCTCCTTCAGTCTCCTCGGCTGGAGTAGTTACTTCTTCTGCCTCTTCCTCTGGCTGACACTGTGTACGGGCTCTTTTGGATCTATATCTCGGTGTGGCAGGAGCAGACCTCCTTCCCTTTCTCAAAACTCTCGTCTCTACTGCTGATTCACCTTCTTCTGTGCTTTTCCCTCTGGCTGCCTCCACCTCTTGCTCATCATCTTGTCTTTTAGTGGCTTTACCTCGTGGTGTAGCTCTCACCGCCTTTTCCCCACCTCTAAGGATTCTCGTTTTAGAAACTGAAGCTTCCTCCTCCTCAGAAACACCTTTTGCCTCGTCATCCTTTGCCACCAACAGTGTCTTTTGTGCATTTTCTCCAGCTGCAGTTTCTGCGATTTGTGCTACTGCCTCCGTGTTCTCCGCCTGTCCCTCTTCTGGAGCATCTTGTTGTGTGACAGCTTCCTCTGCCATGGTATCTGCTTTCTCTACACCCATTTCTGGTCCTATATTTTCTACCTGTTGAGTTGTGTGCTGTTTCTCAATATATTCCTCTTCTTCTTCTGCCTCTCCTTCCTGAACTCCTGTAGATCCCTTTATTCCCTCTCCTTCCTCTTTCTCTTCTCCCTGGAGTTGCTTTTGGGTTCTTGTTGTTGTAAATCTCTGAGCGACAGGGATAGACTTCCTTCCCCCTCTCAGAACTCTGACTTGAATTACTGGTTCCTCTTCTCCAATTTCTGAAGCCACTTCCTCTTCCTCTTCGCCCTGTCTCTGCCTGCTTCTTCCTGATCTGTGTTTTGGTGTGACTTTGGCTGCTTGTTTTCTACTTCTCCGTTTTCTCATCTCAGTGACTTTAAGTTCCTCCTCCTCCTCCTCATCAACATTTTTAGCTTCTGTCTCTTCAACACTCCCCACACTTGTGTCTTCCTGTATTGTGACTACATCTTCCACGTTCTCCTCCAACCCTTCTTCATCCATTACCACCTTCTCCAGCTCCAGGGGGGAACCAGGAACATGCTCCTCTGCCACCGTTTCTTCCTCTTTCATTGTTCCTCCCCTTTGCTCCTCTTCTGCCTCGGCATCAGCCTTTTCTAGCAGAACACCCTCCTCAACAGCTGCCCTTTCTTCCTGGACTTCATGATGGACTTTTTTCAGGTCCACTAATACCACAGTCACTCTTTGGAGATCAGAAAGCAGGGATGTCTTTTCTTTACTCTGTTGATCCCCAGTTGAAGGTATTGCCTCCTCTTCACTAGGTGTAAGCAGAGCTGAGTCAGTGTCAGGTTTGGCTAATGGAGGGTCAGTCTCTCCTTGTACTAAATCATCTGCAGCAGCTGGAACTCCAACGGTGTTTTCCTCCTCTTCAGTCATTGACAGTGTTCCTTTTTCTGACACTCCTTCTTCCACTTCTACAGTAACATGTTCCTCCTTCTCCACCACGATTCTACCCTCTTCTGGGGCTTCTCCTTCTGCCAATGTCTTGGATGTGACTTCTGATTGGTTCTCCCCTACATTTTCTCCTTCCTCTTCCACAGCCTTCCCTTCCTGTACATCCATTTCTGACTCGAAACTCCCCTCTCTTTCAGAAGCAGCTTCCTCAGTAACCTTTGCTGCTACCTCCTCAGTTTGTTCCCCTCTCTCTTCATTTGTTTTTTCCACAGCTGCTTCCTTGACTACTTTTTCTTCCTCTACCCCTGTATCCTGAACGTCTGCGTCCGTATCTGCACATATCTCCTCCACTGGAACTGTTACCGTTACTGCATCCTTTGCCACAGCGTCCATCTCTCCTTCAACCTCAAAGTTGCCTGTGTTTGTTTCATCCACCTCCTTTTCAATAGTATCTTCACCTATGTTGTCTTCCTTCTGCTGTTGGTTGCTTCGCCCTCTGGACTTGCAGCTTGCTTCAGTGGTCTTTCTTCCACTTCGGAGTACTCTTGTTTCAATAACCGGTGCTTCCTCAATATTTTCCTCAAGCTCTTCTTTCCTAACAGTCTCTACCTCTGCAGTGACATCTACAGATTCTTCTGTAATGTTTCCCTGGTTCCCTCCATCCTCCTCTTCCAACATTAGCATTTCTGGGTCTGGTGTTTGTTCCTTTGCTGCAATCAGCTCCGTCTGTTCCATTTCTGGAGCAGCACACTCTCCATCAAATGTTTTTTCTTCTGCCTCCGTCACACTAAGGTGATGCCAAGTTGATTTTAGGTCCACTAAGATGACACTGGCTTTCTGGAGCTTGGGGATTTCAGAGCCAGCCTCCCTGTCCTGAGGCTCCTCAGCTCCTAGCACGCTGGCCTCCTCTTGAACATCATCGGGTATTACTGTTCCTGAACCAGAGACGCCGTCTGCCTCTTCCTCCTTATCTGCTTCCATCGCTGAAACAATGTCTGTCTCTTCCTCTGTCTTTTCTTCTTCCTGCACCTCCTTGCTCTCCTCCATGTTCATCTCAGTTAAAGCTAAAACATCCTCTGCTGCTTCCTCTGCCTTTGGAATTGTAGCTTCTATCATTACAGAGTCACAAAATATCTCTTCTGTTTTGTCAACAGTCTTCTCTTTTTCTACCCTGTGGCGCTCCTCCATCTGTTGTCCATCCCTCTCTTCAGCAGAACCTCCTGCACTCAGGCCAGCTTCATGTGTGTGCTCTTCTTCTTGATTCTGATGGGTTTTTCTTTGTTTTCTGGGTCTGCCTCTCACAGCTCTCCTCTGTACAACAGGGGGCTCCTCTATTTCCTCATCAGAGACCTCTTGTTTATCCTGTATCAGTGATGCTTCTACCTCCGCATCCTTTTGTTCTGTTACTTTTTCATCCTCATTTTCCTTTTGAAGTGCAGTCTCTGCTGTATTGGGACACTCGGCAGAACTGTCTTCCAGCCCCGGCTCCTCTGGATTCTTAGTCTCCTCTTCATCTCTCAGTCGTTCGTCTTCCTGATGTTGATTTTTATCCTCTGATAAGTCTCCCACGGCAACTATATCCTCTTCTATGGAGGTCACTTCTTCTTGTTCTTTTCTCTCAGCTACAGCTAACTCCTCCACTACTTCAGTTGTAGAACCTTCATTCTTCCCTGCCACATCATCAATCTCTTTCTCTAATTCTTTACATATTTTCTGGCTGTGTCTGGTATACTTGCGTTTGGGTGTGGGAGCGCTCGAAACAGTTCTTCGCCTCAAAATTTTCCCTCCTTCCTGGGCTGTAGTTTCCTCCGTCACTGCCTCCAGCAGCTTGCTGTGCTGTTGAGATCTCTGTCTGTGGGTTTCATTCTGTACACCTTTTGTAACCTTTACAACAGTTTTTTCAGCTTCGATGTCCCCTGACGTTGTATGTGTTGACAGACTTAACTCATGTTGTGCAATTCTTCCTTCTGACTTTTCATCAGAAACCGTCATTTCAGTTCCCTCTTTCCCCACTTTCTCCAGAGTTTCTGCTTCCGCGTGTTCCTCTAAAAGTTCTTCGGAGGATACCAGTACTTCCACGTCTTCGTCCTGACACTCTTCCTCAATTTCTGATGCCATATTCTCAACTGTAATTTGTGAGTCATTTTTCAGATCCTGTGTGGCATCGTCTGCTTGTGGCTTCTCAGTCACAGGTGTAGCTATAACATCAGCTTCTTCTAGGTCTAGGACAGTGGCTGGTTTGTCTTCATCTTCAGGTACAGTATCAACTACATCCTCACCTTGTTCTTCAGCGGCCACACTGAACATCCCCTAAAAATAAACATACAAACTGCATCATGAACAAGTTGCCGCATTGGGTATGGAGACGAGCATGCCGATAACAACTAGCTCACCTCAGTCTGCTCCAGCTCAGGGACATCATGTGCCTTCTTCCCCTGTTGCTCTCTGGGAGTTTCTGCTTCAATATCCTCGATTCTAAAACATGTTAGATATCACTTGTTAATTTCAAGCATTGTATAATTTATTTTACGGTGTGACGACCACACATAACAGATCGTCTATGAGAAGATGACAAAAATAAACCACTCAAAATGAGATACTGGCACGATGCCTTTCCACAGTCATGACAGATTAGAAAGTCGCTTGGTATCAGGAACTAATGTGTTCCTTTCATTCTCTCTTTTTATTTTTCCCTGTTGAAAGTGTTCGTGCAGGAAAAACTACAAGAGAAAAAACTCATGAAATTTAATAGATTGGTTTCAAATTCCACCCACTGAGGCACAAAAACTAGTAACATAAAACTAATTGTGGCGCTATAACAGTGCAATAGTGCAATTTTCTGGAAAACGGCTTGGGCTACAGTCAAACTTAATGCTGATGAAAAGTTATTAAAAGAATTTCATTTAGTCAATGTATTTTTAAAATGTAAACTTTTAAACCTGTGTTGTTAAGATCAATTTTACACAAATGCTCATAAATCAAAATTGGCTGATGCTATTGTGACCAGTGTGAGAGAGTCTTGGAGTATTCTGCCTCTAGACGTGCTACAAATGCTAAAAGTTTATATCTCAGATTCAGCTGAATGGATTCATACAAAATTCAGTTCATATGATCTATGGTCATTACTCGGTCTATGAATAAAATTTGGTAATGATTGATTAAAGTGGGCGTGACTAATTACAGAAACGTCCTTCACAGCTGAGATGTTTTCAGCACATCCAGCGAATGATGATGAAAGTTTGCTTCACTGTAACTTATGGTCGATTCAAAAGTCCATCACTCTATATTTTTTTCAAATATGTAAAATCAATGAACAGATATCTCCACAAGTCTTCATTCAAATGTTACCAAAACTAATAAGACAGACATTCTCTAGATGGTAGATATCAGACAGTGTTTAAATAGAACAAACAGTGAGTCCTGAATGATATTCATAATCTTGCTATAATATTTACTGTATGCACAACATTTCCAGGTTAAACAGTTTCAGTCATGATTAAGCAAACATTCAACAGCAGTTAAATTCTATTATAATTACTCTACTCTATTGAAATGCTCACGAGCTGCTTGGACCCTGATAATTGCAGCTATATTTCTAATTGTTTTTCTTACTGATTCAGGTGTTGTGAATTGAAATTTCAATGTATGCATCTACTCTACAACATAGTATTTTATTTACAGTGTCCCAAACCATTTTTCTTCACTTACGCTGTGTAACAAAAGCAGACTCTTCAAGGATGGGTAATTTAAATGGTAAAAATGGCCCTAACACAAGACTACTGACATTTGACTTTGGATTAAACTCAAAAGCACCTAAAATGGAAATTCTTAATTCCCGAATGTAAATGCATTTGTGATGTTTTTGGTAGCCATATGCTTTAATTCATAACAGACCTGATGACTTTTTCTGATTTGTCCTCTGGGGTCTTTTCTGTGATGTTCCTTTGTTTTGAGCCACTACTCCTGCCGCCGACTGCAACAGGCACGTCCTCAGCCTCTGAAACTGTCCATGATTACATTAAATGAAATACATACTCTAATACACTCACTGGGGAATCCAAGGGAAAGTTTACAATGTAGATGTAAAATGATGAAACGCTCACCTCTGGTAACTCTCAGTACTGTCACCTCCTCCTGCGAATCACGATCACACAGATTACTTTCACTTGTAAAAATAATTTGTTTCTCAAACAAATGTTTCTCAAATTGGAAGAAAATGAAAGTACCACAATTTCAACTGTGCATTCCATAGATTCAGCTTCTTTTATCTGTCTGCTAAGTGCCTCCCTCTCCAAACGCTTCTCAGTGACTTCAGTAATCACAAGTGATTCCTCTGTGAGTGAGAGGCTCTTGGATACAGCTGAGAAACAGAACATGACATGCAGCAACTGAATAAGTGCACTAACGGAAAATGTGTCAAATCATTTTACAGTTTTCATTTGAACATTTGAGAATTTTACGACGGCTGAAAATAAAAAAAATAACCTATACGGTGTCAAATCATAACGTCCTGACCGAGTTATTGGTCCAGCTCTATAGTGCAGTTTTTCTTCTTGCTTACCACTCAGGGCCATGGTCTGGATCCTGCTGGCGATATTGGTCCTCTGGTTGAGTGCGCCTACGCTCTCCACCTCCCACAGCAGGTCTGTGTCTCCTGGGTACTGACACAGGTACTTCTCACACACTAGGGACAAAGAGCAGTTCATAAAAAGAAATAAAGTAGATTCATGCTTCTACATATCAGTAAGGTAATGCAAGCGGAAGGGTGACCTGACTTGTGTACCTTTATACATGGATTTTGTGATGGGGTACCTCAGCCCCAGACAATCCTCTTTGAAACTGAGCACGAAGTCCTCCAGCATCTGAAGGCCAAAGCCTTTACCACGCTGACACTTTCTAACATACATGGAGTCCATCACAGGGAGCTGGTAGCTCCTGGTTGAATAAGAGTTAAATAAACTACCTGCAAGAGAGAGAAAAGGGTTTAATCCTGAGGACACCGGCAGAAAGACACACTTTACCGCACAAGGATTAAACCAGGTCTTGTGTGGATACAAATGTATTTAATACTTGTTGGGATGAACAGTCTCAAACAGTCTTGAAACAACTGTGCAGTAAGCAGATTCAGCAGAAGGATCATCATCAGCACTCACACTAAACCCCTTAGGGAAATCTGGTTGTTCTTCACTATAGACACCAACAGGAAGCCAACTACAGACCAAACAACAAAACAACATTTGAGGAACAGTAGGGTCCAAAAGTCTGATACCACTTTCTCAGACTTTTGGACCCCACTGTATCATCTATGGAGATAAATGTATTTAACTTCATATAAATTACCTGAGGGTTTTACTGAATAGAAGCCAACAGCCTCTCCATTACTCCAGAGGATTTTTGCATAATCTTTTTCTCCATGGCAGAGGAAGGGAAGCTCGTCAGAGCTCATCTCCTTAGCTCTATAGATGACACGATTAAGGATGTATAAAACTATTCTCTCTCCTACTGTCTCCACCTGAGGGACACACATAGGAAAACACGTTATTCCTCACATAAAAAGTTCTCAGTTTCTGCTTAATCAGTCTAAAACAAGAAGCCATTTTGAAGCACAGAAACAGGGACTCCCAGAAGTACACCCTGTCATCAGCAGCATTAACCGACACATAACTACCACTAAATTCACCTTGGTTGCAGCTTAATGAAGAACCTGAGGAAACACAGAGATGTTCTGAGATCTTCTTTTTCTCTGAAAAGACTGCAGAGTGAGGCTGTGGATGTTGTGCTCCGTCTCTTAGTGTGTCACAATAAGAAACAGTAAATGCACTGCATTTATATAGAGCTTTTCTAGTCTTCACGACCACTTGCTTTATACTAATAGGCACATTCACCCATTCACACGTACATTCATACAGTGCATACATATCACATACTGATTCAAAAAAAAAAAAAGTCAGTGAGAGCCTTTTAGGCCTCATGAATGCCTTTTACATTTGATGAGACATCACGGTGCTGCTCCAGACTTTACTGAGTCTAGTGAACTCCATTTTCAGGAGGTCTTCAGGAAGTCTTTCTGGACTGCACCTGGACTCTGAGGGCAAACAGCCCAACACTGACAGCAGCTGGTCTCTCTGATTAGAATGAATGAACACAGCGACAGTGGATTTCTAGCTGATAAAAATCTCCTCATACCTCCATGGCTCCATCTCGAGCGGCATCTGTCGTCTTGAGAATATCGTCCACTGTCCACCACTGGTCGAGCAGGTACAGGGCCACTGCAGTGAGTGGATCCCTGGGAGAGAAGAGGGCCAGGATCTTCTGTCTATCACTGGATCCATACAGAGGGATGAAGCCCACGCTAGAAATGTCTATGGTGACCTGAGGACAAACATCAGTCTTCAACCATGTGAAGGATTTAACTGATATATCTTGTTTCTGCTGAAACAGTGCAGTCGGTGGTTGGAAACTAGCAGAGCTTTATCAGTATAAGATTTAAACATCCTGTTCTGAGGTGTCGGCTGATGTTAAATGCATCCAGTAACCCAACTTTGAGATTTTATTCTAACACAAGGGGTTTAGGTTACAGGACTCACACAAAGATACACTGATAGCACTGGTTTTGATTATAGTACAGAATCCAAGGGCCATATTTATAATTCTATAATTTATTAAGTATTACTTCATTCTAATCTTAGCCTGTTTCTTTTCTTACACTCAGAGAGTGTATGGGGGAGTGTTTTAATGTATTGTAATGTAAACACACTTGCTGATGAATCACAGACATTATCCACCATCTCTGTGTTCACTTTGTCATTATGGGCTGTCGAGTGTAGACTGATGAGGGAAAATGTGAATTCATATCATTTTCACAGCAGGCTGCTACATAACAAAATGTGATAACAGTGAAGGAGTCTGAAAACTTTCTGAATCCACTGTAGATGTTGTTTCTGCTTGGTCTTGATAAGCAACTACTCACCTACTATACAGTTAAAGTTTATACACACTAATGTTGAAGTCACTGAAACTCATTTTTAACCACAGATTTCATGTTATCAAACTATAGCTGTGTAAAGTCAGTAAGGTCATCGTCTATTTTCTACACGACACAAGTCATTTTTCCAGACAGATTGTTGAGCTTTTCGGAATCGGAACAACTCTGTAGTGTAAGGAGTAACAGCACGTTGACTGTTAAGTATACATGGAAGTATATCCACAACTAAAACGTAAGATAGATATTTGAGAATTGATGGAAGCATTTGTGGAAATGTAAGAACACAACTCAACAACATATAGAGCAAAGGTCCAGTTGTTTTTAGATGTTTTATTTTTGAAAAGTTACAGATTATAACTTTAAGGTTGCTAAATGAGGGAAAGACAGGGCTAGGACAGCCCTGCCACGACAGATGTCCAGCCTGCGTTGTGTTTTACCTGGGTGGAGTCAGAGAAGGCGAGGTGCTCAGGAGAATCAGGGCTTCTGTAGAGGAGGTTGTTCATGTAGTTGTGGGCTGACCGTTCCAGCTCTGCCTGACCGACATCAGCCAGGAGATCCACAGGGAACTTCATCTCTGTACAACACACAACAGACAGCAGTGAGGAGCAGCGACCCCCCCCCCGTTCAGCCATTACTGCCATCCGTCACCACACCAAGACACCTGGAGCTCTCAAGAAGGCAAAGATGAATGGATACATTTATGCCTTTCTACAGCGCATCCCTGCATCAATAACACAAGTCAAAGACGCAGGGCTCTGTCTAACAGATGGAACATCAGAATACAGCCTCAGAAGGACGCAGCTTCTTTGAGGCATGTTGTGTGCTGCACAACTTTGAGAGACTCCATGACGCACAAGGCTCCACAGAGAAGTGTTCTTTCTTATTACCTGCTAAATCACCTAAATTTGTCCACAGTTACATGAAACTGAAGACTTCTCCTCATATAGGCCTAATATAAAATATGTTTAATGTTGTGATTTGTGCTGTTACTTCTTTACAGAGCTTTCAGCAGCACTGATTCCCTCAGCCCTCCCTTCCCCCTCAGCCACATAATACGCAGGCAAAATCAGTTTTTTGCAGAGAGCATATAAGGCAAGGATTAACGCACAGTGTTGAGACAGTGATATGAAAAGCAGCGCTGTGACGGTGTGAAGATACTGTTTAGAGTCCGACTCACTGTGTTGTGTTCAATAGCTGTTTGACTTGCACAAAAAGGCCTTAAAATGTATGGGGGGGGGGGGCTCACTTTTCCACACTTTGAAAACCCCTACCCTAAGGGATAAATAAAGTATCTACCTACCTACATGTATCTATCTATCCATATAAAGTGAAAGAACTTATGGAGTTCTGGGGAAGTTCCTAAGTTCTTTCAATTTAGATCTTGCATACTGTTTGTATTGGTGCTGATGATGAAAAAAAAGACACTTTTAGCTACTTCTGAAAGCAAGTGTAAGTTTTGAGCATGAGGATAAAATGAAAACGATGTCTGGCCACAGAACAGCAGCACCGTCTGCTCCCTGTTTGAACGCTATAAATAATGATGTCAGATAAACTGTGCCCATCATTTTGAACAGACTCTGCACTATTTCATGTTAAGTCATTAATAAAGGGTTGTAATCGTCATACCTGCAAGTTGTAAATCTGCAGTCGTTTTCTAAAAATTAATAACACAACAGTTTTTATTTGTCTTATAACTTATCTATAAAGCATCAGTAAATGATTTACTTATAGTTTTGCTCTCTGTCATTTCATTAATGTAAATTATGTCATTGAAGCATGTTATGTTGATGTGTACCTTGCCTTTAGTAGTAGTGAGATAAAATGCTTGTTTGCGAAATGTATTTCAGTGAGAAACTAATAAATGATCAATGTCACATTGATATCCTCAAAAATGCTCTAACCAGATAAAGTCATAACTCTCATACTCCCTGCACATGCGCCTAAACCAAACAGTGGTGTGTTCAGTTCATAGTTTCTCTGTAGGATAAACCAGAACCGAAGGAGGTGGTAATCTGATCCAATCCACCTGCCACAACGAAGCCCAGGTAATCCTCAGTGATCTCCTCTAAGACTAATAAATTGTGAAAGTTACCTTATACACTTAGCTTCAGTTAGGATTAGAAGACAACTTTAGTTTCTTCTTACTATTTCTATTTATTATTGTTGTTCCTGGCATACAGGCAAGTCCTGTTTGGATTGATTATGATTCAGTGACAGTGAACGAGCACCTGGAGCTAACACGGCTAACATGTCAAAGCACTTACCTCTGGTCAATTCAAAACACGTCTAACTGTGACCTTAACAACCAAACTGAAACTTACAGCAGCAAAAACCCAGGTCTGATTCAACAGCAGAACATGTTTTTCACTTTGAGCAACAAAGAGGCAACTTTTATAGAAAACTTCTGTCTGTTCTATATCATTCACTTTGGACATGAACAGCACAACTAAATAAAAGCCTGGTTTTTGTCAAACTGAACTTACTTTGATCATTTTAATGAGCATAAGAATCTAATGATATAGACACTGTCACCCACACAGTGACACTAACACCGTTACATTGCACATGTCCACACAGAGTTACAGCTGTGTTCGGATCATGACACTAAACCTGAGGGTGTGTTTGTAATGTCTTTCCCTCAGTGCCATTTATTGTTTAACATGCCACATGTTTGAATGGATGAGTCCTAGGGTAGTTGTCTATGAAAAGACTGGAATGTTGACCCAGTGTGTGATGTAACTGAGTTGGGGAGGGGGCTGGGCCATGGTTTGAGCCTGTGCCACAATCAATCAGCTTACTCTAACAAGTCATTGAATAGTTTTGAAATTAACTAACCCTCCCTTGAAAAGGGTTTCAGTAGCTGAATCCTGTCATAAACACAGCAACAGTCAGTAAGAGAGGAGACCATGACTGTGACTGTGACATGGTCATGCTGAGGTTCACATTAACTGAATGTTATAACTGAATTAGTCTTTGATTTGATCGTTGAAACTCTGACATGAGTCTGTTTTCTTCACTTCATTCAAGGTGGCTTAATTGGTAATATGGTGGATAAGGGATGTCATGAAAACTGAGACTTATCAAGTCACATTATCAAGTCGATGCCAAAATCCTGAAAATTCTGCCAGTGCTTCTTCTTCTACAGTACCATAGTTACCAAAGGTACTGTTGATGTCATAGGTGCTGGAGATGTGGTTCTTCCGGGACTAACAAGGGCATTATTAAACACTACAAGTCTTCCAGTCTGACATCAAACCCAGAGAGAAGAGGAAGACAGGCACAGTAAACAATAACATGTAGAGCGACAGCAGCAGGTACAGGTGCAGCAACAGGTCGGCAGGGACTTGTGGATTAAACACACCATGACTGGTGTATGGAGACATTTAGTATTTGATGCAGACCATCAGGGACAAGTTGTAGATGACCATGAATCAGTATGTAAGCGGTGCCGCAGCAGGAAACAGCTCTGACTGATCTGAGCAGCTCAGAGACATCAGATACTGATAAAGACATCAGATCTGTACACAGAGTTCCAACTGATGAGTTTCACTTTATATCAACATGTTGTCAACATGTTCATGTCCTGAGGCAGCCTTGCCTGGAACAATATGGAGGCGAAGATGACGTATCTCAGCAACGGGCTGAAGCGACAAATGCAGCGTCTATGTATATATGTCTATGGGCACAACAGCTCTGATAACACAGGCTTCATAAATAATACCTTAAATACAGTAACTCCTCTGACACAGCTCCTCACTTTGGCAAAATGAGTTCAGCCAGTTTCTACACTGGTTGTAGACCAGTTGACTCCTGGTTTACACTGTGATGTAAACTGTTTAGTTCATTCATAACTCTAGGTCGCACTTTAAGTGCACTTGCATTTAAAGTGCGATCAAAAACTTATTTAGAACATCTGGGGACAGTTATAAATATCCGATCAGCTGCAGGTCCTCCTCCTACTCTAGTGACCCCCCCAACAACACACACACACACACACACACACATACACACAGTCAGTCAGTGAGCATCACCAGCCAAACAGAAAATCCAGTCTGTCTTTTGTGAGGGTGAGAGAAAGAAAAACAAACCTGGCAATTGGCTGTGTGTGTGTGTGTGTGTGTGTGTGTGTGTGTGTGTGTGTGTGTGTGTGTGTGTGTGTGTGTGTGTGTGTGTGTGTGTGTGTGCATGCCTGGCTCTGATGAAAGTAGGCTCAGTGTTCCCTCAGGGCAGGGAGTAGTGCATCTATAAACTAGAGGCTTCAGCTCCACACTGAGCACTGTCCTGACACTCTCAGCCTCACAGGAAAAGTTGTTCAAAAAACAAGCTTGTGCAACATTTCTGTGATTGGTAGGAGACAGTGGTGGCAAAATGGCTGCAAAGCCGCCAGCGCTGCAGCAACGCCTAAATACAATACACAGTGAACACTAACAGTACAGTTACAAAGGAGCTACACACATTTTCATCATGTTTCCCTTAACAAACACCTTCAGTGAAAACAGGTTATGTAGCTTCATAGCCTTCAGTACCAGTAGAGATAGATATGCAAAACTGAGACACTGGGCCTCATTCAAGAACCACTGGTACAAACAGATTGGTTCTTATGTGGTTCATGGCGGTGATTCATTTACTGGTATTCACCAAGCCAGATGTCTCTGAAATATGTCAGCTCTTTAGGTTAGAAACTCATTCACTAAACACACAGTCACTTAGGGGGGATGCTATTCCCAGATACATCACTGACTATAAATGAAGGTTTAATATCTATATATCTATCTATCTAATACAAAGCTCACTTCACTCAACATGTCAAAACATGTTAGAGTCTGTCTTCCCTACAGATAAACCTGGGGTTGGTGGACAACATCATGCTTGAAAATGACTTCAGATCCTTCTTAAAGGGCCTGTGCAAAGAGTTAGAAGATAGATGATTATGATTGCTGTTATATTATGTTTCCCTGATGTTTACCAGCCTAATATTATGTCACTGTCTTAGCTTGACTCCTGAGGTTACATTGCCCACCCACAATAGTGAGACATGAGCTCATGAATCTGGCATGTAACCCTGTATTTACACAGTTTGACCTTTAACCTGTTGGTCTTTAACATCCCGACCATCTACCGACAACACACACGGAACTATTATTGTTTATTATTTGAGAAATAAATAAATAAATAAATAAAGTAAGGTTTTTTTGTCTTTGACGCTGAACACCGCTGAGCTCTCGTATGGAACAAGGCTACAGAGTTTGACTTGTGGTACATGATGTTCTGATAACAAGAGCTACACAGACACATGGCAGGGGGCTGCATTGTTTGCACATTTAAACACTCAAAGCTGAAAATCACATGTGAGTAAAGACTCTGATCAAACTGTACATCAAACTGAACACATAAAACGCTGAATGTGCAATTCTTACTTCAATAAGCACAAAGTCTGAGAACACACACACACACACACACACCTCTGTGTCAAAACCAATGGGCTGTTTGAGTGTTTTAGGGTTGTTTTGTTAAAGTTTGGTAAAGAGGGGTTAGGGAATACATTATGTCACAGAGTGTCCTCACAGAGAAAGAAGTAGTGTGTGTGTGTGTGTGTGTGTGTGTGTGTGTGTGTGTGTGTGTGTGTGTGTGTGTTCTCCAGCAGCCACGCTGATAGTGATGAAGCAGGGGACAGACAGGAGTAGAAACAAGTTTCCAACAGATCTGAGACGTGCAGACTTCAGCTCTTCAGTCTGTCCCCTTCAACTGAGTGAAACACAAACTCTGTGTCAGTGATGTTCGGGTTCAGAGCCTCTACAATAACACCAGCAGCCTGACCGAGAGGATCTTACTGGTTGTTGGGTGATTTTACAGCACTGGGTTGACTTGGGGGTTCGGGACGGTGAGAGAGCAGCAGCTTCACGTTTGGACCCAGAACATTATGTTCCCGGTGGAGACGCCGTCACTGTGTTGGCGTGTCGCCTCCAGCTATAGGTGTAGCGGCGGTGTGAGAGCTGCTCTGCTCCTGATAGACTTCATTTAACACCTGCAAGATCTCTACTCCATCAGATGCCCCTAATCCCGTAAATGCACAGAGAAAATAGCCAGTAACTCGCGCATGTGTATACTAGGCCTACAACACACACCACACACACACACACTCAACAAGCAAAACACAACACACACAGAACCGAGGCGTGCCAAGCAGCAAGGACGCACACTCACCTCCTCTCTTCGCGGGAAGCTGTTCCTTTCCTCAAAAACTCTGTGCACTTTCAATCCGTAAACTCGCTTTTCTTTGTGATGTTGTTAAATGCGTCGCTGTGCGCATGCTCGACTCGAGCCACCAATCCTGTGCAGCTGCTTTATGTAACTAAAGTGTAATCCAGTCTAACCCCCTGCCGAACATAGTGAGAGCAGAATTCTGTCACATCAGCATCTTAGAAGTGTTGTGTTCAGGTGCTGAGTTCTACCTGGGGACAATGACCATCATTCATGTTGTGTGGAAAAAACTTTTTAATTTTTACAAAGATACATAAATTATGGATTTTTGATGAAATAGTGCAGCCAATCTGAATATTTCACACAGAGCAAATAAAACAAAATTACAGAATACACATGATACTGTCTGTAAATGTATTTTTAAGAGATTTGCATAAATTTAAAGGGCCAAAAAATGGTTCTGCTGCTTTCCCCTCCCCGCTGTGTCCTGTTCTTCCCCTGTTTTGTCTGTGTGTGTGTGTGTGTGTGTGTGTGTGTGTGTGTGTGTGTGTGTGTGTGTGTGTGTGTGTGTGTGTGTGTGTGTGTGTGTCATAGTGGTACTATGTTGACTGACTCTTCTGCAATTTGCTCATGTTGTCATGTTGACCTGGCAAACCTTGTTTCTCCTACGTTCCTGGCTTACCTGCTACGCCCTCATCCTCATTTGTGTATGAGACTTTAGGGTGTGTGTGTGTGTGTGTGTGTGTGTGTGTGTGTGTGTATGTGTGTGTGAGTAATAGGGTCTTCTAGTAAAAGTTGATTGTACACAATAATAATAATATTAATAATAATAACAGATAGTAATGATAGCAATGATATTGATGATAATAATTGGAATGTTAACAATGATATATAATAATAATAATAAGTGGTATTAGCAGCAATTTACATGTGCACATATATATATACAGACAGCATAACAAACTGTCACTCGGTGAGGTCAAGTTGGGGTTTTTGTCCTGTCTCCATGTCTTGTCATTTCCTGTTTTATTTTGAAAAGTAACTCTCCTCTTGTTTCAGGTCACTTGCCCTTCCTCATGTGTCACCTGTCGGAGTGTCTTCCCTGATTCCTGATTGTGTCCACCTGTTTCCCATTGCCCTCATGTGTCTTATAGTCTGCATCTCCCTTTGTCTTGTGCCAGAGTATTTCGTTCCGTTCGTACACCCCAGCCAGTCGTCACAGATCTTGTCTTGTCTCTGCCTTGATGTATGTATTCTTTACCTCCATGCGAGTGATTTTTTGTTTGGAGTTTCATAGTTTAGAGTCATCTGTTCTGTCAAGTTTATAGCGATTTTTGTAGCCTCCTTTGCAGTGATTTTTTTGTTCTAGTTGTAGATTCTTAGGTGTTATTGTAGAGCCTCTGTTTTTTGAGAGCGCTTTTATTTTGTCTTTATAGTGTAGTGTTTTGGTTTTCCTCCTCAGAGAGAGATTCAGTGTTCATAGTATTTAGCTTTTGTCTTCCTCCTTGTGGAGTGATTTTCTGTTGGTTTATTCCTTTTGTTTCTGCAGTTTTGTCCCTCCATTTGGAGTGGTGTTTGTTTATTAGATTATTTTTCTTCCTGATTATTTTAGTCTTATGACTTGATAGTATAAAATTTCATAGCTGGATTATTTTGTCACTCACAGCCGAGGTTGGAGAAATAAATAAAATCTGCCTCATTAGACACTCTGCATCTGAGTCCTCTTTCTAGTCCAGGCCTGACACAAACAACAAAAAACAAAAACATATTTCTGGAGAAAATTTGAATGTGCCTGCTGCTTGGTACGCGTACTTCACTCCTCACGTTTCAATCTGCACACAGGACGTTACTTTCAGTTTCATTCATGTTGTATAGACTTATCCTGACACTGACCTCAGTCACTGCAGGTGTCCCTCAAAAACCCTTTTGAAGCTGTCTCAACCGGCCACAATAACCTCACACTGATGGTTTCAATCCCATATTGGTCCCCACAACCATAGCAAGACATGTATACACACATTTACATGCCCTAACAGAAGGTGAGCTGCAATACCACCCCAAGCTATACCACCCCATAGAGATGAACTTTTATTACCAAACTTACCTCTTACCTTTTTGAGACTCTTATTTTGAAAGTGTATCCATGTCGTGGAGATGGCGGGGCTGTAAATGTCTGTGCTTCTGTGTTTGGCAGTATAAATTGCATAAGGTTTGTACAACAGAGCCAATAATTCAGTCCGCCATGTGGACAGCATCGTCTACAGACCTGTTGTGTCTGTAGGTCAGTGATGGTTTGGGGGGGGTCCCTGCTGAGGTGGGGGAGGTGAAGCTGGTGGTCTGGAGATGATGGCACGACTCATGGGGGATGGTGTCAGGACTGTACCATTGTCTGTCAAAGCAGCCATAGAAGTCCTTTTGTTGGCCACATGCAAGTTGTTAATGGAGGGAGGGGGGACTTTTGGTGGCGGTCCTAAACATATCCCAGTCAGTGCAGTCCCAACAGGTTGGAAGGTCCTCAGTGGCTTCACTGTTCCACTGCTTTGATGTCCTCACAACAGGTTTACAGAGTTTAAGTTTCTGCCTGTATGTAGAAATTAGGTTGACCATGACGTGGTCAGAGTGGCCCATGGCAGCCGGCGTGAGACGGCGTGATAAGCACTGTTGATTGTGGTGTAACAGTGATCCAAAATATTCCCCAGGGCATTTAATAAACTGTCTGTATTTGGGAAGTTCATGGCTGAGGTTACCTTTGTTAAAGTCACAGAGGACAATTACTAGGGAGTCCAGGCTAGTTCTCTCCACACACACTATCTGGTCAGCGAGTACACGCTGTGCCTCCTGCATGTTGACAAATAAAAAAATAAAAATAAAAAAAAAATCAAACAATTGGCTGCAAAGAGACTTAACAATATTTGGAACAACGCTGCTAACAAAAATGGAAACTATATCTAGGCTGATATATCCAGCATACTCCTTAGCTATATCTCCAAGGTTATTAAAGAAACTAACAAATTGAATTTTAGTTTCATCTGGTCTGGAAAAATAAGAACTACAACATCAAAAAAGCAACTTGCTTAAAAATTATGGAGAAGGTGGAACAAAAGTGATAGATTTTGAAATCATAAATGGAGTATTAGAAATTAAATCAATTCAATTCTTTTTTAATTCTTTCACTTGTGTGTAGTAGGTTGGGTAGACATTGAGATTCAACTTAAACGCAATTTTGAAATAACCACACCACCAGTCAAACTGTCTGCATTTCACCAACAAGTCCTGTTACAATGGAACATTCTTTACAAACACAGTTTCAGTCCTCAGAATATCCCACTGTGGAATAACAGAGTTATAAAGCGCACGAGAAAATCTGTATTTATGAAAGACTGGATGAAACAAAAATATGGTTAGTCATGCATCTGATGGATGGAATGGGTCATTTACTGAATTTAGATGACTTTAGTAATAAATATGACCTGGATTGCTCTATCAGTAATTATATGAAAGTGATACGAAACATTCCAAAGGCTCTTATCCAGTTAAAAGTTTTTTTGACCTGTTAAATTCATTTGGTCACTGGCAACCCATACCAATTTTGCAAAGTTGCAAATCTGTCAAATGTGTACATGCTCAAACGTTGCTCTCTACAAATTGTAGTTTACCCCGTCACTATTTCTACAAATAGTTATAGTGCTTTATTTAGTTAAAGTGCCAAATGTAATGTGTCTTTATTTAAAGCAGGCTTATTACATTATGTAATGTAATCTCTCTCTCTCTCTCTCTCTATATATATATATATATATTTAGATTTTTATATATATATTTTATATATATATAAAATTAATTCAACATAAATGCATTTATATTGAATTCATTCTGCTTGATGAGGAAGACTTGATATCACTGTAGTTTCAGTAAGTGTATAGATTAAAGTAGGCTACTTATCAAAACCAAGTGTAAAATGTGTTTGTGTGTTTTCTTCTCAGTTGAGGAAATCAGGCGAAGCAGTCACTTCCAGGCCCTGTGAGGATTTCACTTCTAGGAGGACATCAGGATTGGTGTCAAGTAATTGTAATTATTGATTACATTTTAAACTTGCTATTAAATCATTACATACATGTGGTTACGTTTTTATTTCAGTAGAGACTAGTTTTTTGGAGGCAACACAATCATAATACACACCAGCCAGCATCATGTGTTTGAACTGTTTCAGCATTACACCTAGGGGGGGGCATGTTACATTACTCTATGAGTGAGAGAGAAAGAGAAGTGAGCAAAAAGGCGACTGTGTCCCATTTTCACTCCAGAAGTTCTATTTACCACCATAAAAGCAGCAGGATCAGAAAATAAACTAAATGACGTGTTATATCTGTCCATGTCTTTTGCGCTTAACTCACAGCAGCTCCTACACACAAACAGCTTCATTACATTAGGTGTTCGGAGTGTGTGTGTATGGATGCTCGCATGTTGCAAGCATCAGTTATATGCGATTATACATGTGAAACTCTGGCATGCAAATTAAATTTATCATTGATTTACTAATACAAATAATGAGTTACTATGGGAAAAGACAACATTTGCAAAGGAATGAGCAATAGTTCTAATGATCATCATTCACCGATATCATTGTCCATCGGGACAACCCTATTGACAACAGACCTCATTTTAGTGTCATATGTAAATAAAATAACTTGCTGACAGCAAACAAAATGTTTCATATAAACATTGTTAATTGAATTTTGTAGTTTGCAGTTTGATTAAATTTTTGATTTAATTAACATAATTTTGACAAGTTGATTGAGTAGAGAAACATCTGACTATATTTGTATTGTACTGATCAGATTATGGATTGAAAGAAGTGAGGATGAGGGTTTTATGATGTAAAACAGAATGTCATCAGCATATAAACTGATTTTGTGGTGAAGTGATTTTGATTGGATTTGTGTGGTTGTACTGACTAATAGAAGCTGCCAGGGCTTCAATGAAAAGTGTAAACAGTAATGGTGATAATGGACATCCTTGTTGAGTGCCTCTCTGTAATGTAAATGGTTTTGATATGACTCCATATAACGGAAGCAGTGGGTGAATTATAAAGTATTTTATTCCAGCTGGTATAGTATGGCTAAAATCCAAAGTGATTTAGGGAGGTGAAGAGAAAGGACCAATCTATCTTGTCAAAAGCTTTTTCAGCATCAAGGGGTTGCTATGATGAATTGTGGGTTGTTTGTTGAGGTATTGTTCTTGAAGAAATTAATCAGATTAAATAATCTTTGAGTATTTGAGTGTCTCCCCTTAATGAAACCAGTTTGATCTATGTGTATTAGTGATGAGATTTCTTCAGTGTTTCCTGAAGTTTACAGCCACTTCCTGCCCTGCTCCACTGCTCAGGATTCACATCACAAACAACTTTAAAATGAATGACATTTGTCACACTGTCTCAGAGTCTGAATTCTACTTCTGAGTCCTAAGATTAACAGAGTTCATTATTTTAAGATACAAACCATATGTATGTAACACATAATGTAAATACTAAGCCTAGAAATGGGCATGATTAATCGATGATCGATAATTGATCATTAAGAATTTTGTCGATCACATGGAATCTGATCGATCTAACGTGTGTATCAACAAGGTTATGTTTTGTAGTTGTCACAATCCGCCTCTGCTTCCTTGTATTGACCCCAGCCTTCTGTCCCCAACCACGAGCTCTGCCTGTGCCCTTCCTGGTTCCCGTCTGCCTATATCCAGTTGTGTGCTGCATTTGGGTCCATACAACACCCGTTTCAGTACAATCTAGCCACAACATGGACTCAGCGCACACAAACCTCCAATGGTTCATTTGGATCACGTGGAAGGAGCCCTGCAACAGCATGAGGCTAGACTAGCCTCCACCACTGCAGAGATCCAGCAGATGGCAGCTAATCAGAACCAAGCATTAGCCGCACTAGTCACTCAGGTCCAACAGCTCGCCATTGCCCTCGCCCAGTCACCAGCTTCGCCTCCTCCAGCACCTGCCCCTGTCGCCTAGTCTGCACCTGCTGGTCACATCTTTGAGCCTCGTGTGGGGACACCTGAACGCTATCCTGGAGATCCAGAGAACTGCAGCCCTTTCCTCACGAACTGTACCATTATCTTTGCTCTGCAACCCCTCACGTTTGCCACAGAAGTTGCCAAGGTGGCGTTTGCCATCAGCCACCTCACAGGCAAGGCTCGTCTGTGGGGAACAGGTGAGTGGGAACGTCAGACCGTTGCCTGCTCCACCTTCCAAGCCTTCGCAGCCGAACTTTGCAAGGTGTTCGGGGTACCTACCCAGGGTCCTGATGCTGCTGGTGGAGCCAAAAACATCAGGTTGTATCACAGTGTGTATTTCACTTCAACTCTGGAAACTCGTCCACACTGATACATCTTCATTGAAAAACGGTGTATTAAAAAAATGATCTTCATGCAGACTCAGTCAATTACTGCTGGTCAGTTCATGATGGAGAGTGACAGGAAACATGGGGGTAGAAAATACTTGCAAAAGATTCATACAAAGGACATTTCAATCAGGAGAGACTCATTTGCCTAACAAATAAACTTGAGAGACGTGAGAGTCTTTGGCGATTGGACCCCATCTTGATGTCATCATATGTGATAAGGGGGTAAGGCTGTGTGAAGTATAGGAAACCCCCAAAAGGAAAGCAATAGAAGGAAGAATGACAAAACAGTTAGCTATCGTGATCCTTCCCTTACTGCAGCAGGACTTCTAGTAAAATAGGTAACAAAAAGGTTACACAGAGAAATACATGTAAATGATGAGATAAGTCATGAATGAGGTTGCATTAGCAAAGCTGGTTAGTGAAAATGAAGTTGCTATAGGCCTGAATAAATTATGGGAGGCAGCAATTATAGATAAAAGTTTAATTCTTTCTTAAAATAAAATAACAATACCAGTGTGACTGAACTTAATCACACAAAACAGGAGTGCTGACATTGCACACAGGATATAACACTAACCAGTACCAAAACAGAATGAATTATTAAACGAATTTTGTAAGTTGTTGCATGTTTTTGAAAAATAAAAAAAAAAAAAAAAAATAGAAATAGGTTCTAGGTATAGTTCTTGTTACTCATCTACTTTATGGTCTGTGTGTGTGTGAGAGAAAGAGAACATGTTGGCCAAAAAAAAACCCACAACACTTGCAGGGATTTGGTTCACAGATGCACAATGTGAAGAAAATGGACTTTATGCAAAAGTTACTTGGACTCCTGTTGAGAGAGGCAAGAACATAACAGTTGCATAAACATAAAAAATGCATAAACAGTTTAATTCACACATAGGGTTGTGTTTTTGTTTTCTCAGGGCCCTATGATGGACTGCATTTGCAAAAGATCAAATTAGCCATAGGTCTGTCTATTATTTTTGCACGGTGGGGCTGTAGTATGATGCCACCATGGCTGCAAACTCACTCCATCGGAGCCCTGGAGGCAGGCACTGTCAAAACCCTGAGGGTTCATGTTCATTGCCCAGAACAAGAGGGCATTTGTCCTTCGGATATGTCAAGGTAGTGACTTGGCTGTAGTGCTGGAGGGCTCCCAACATCCTTCTTCTGCCTGAACGGCTTCAGGGTGTGCACCAACTCCGTCAAAAGATTCCGCTCCCGTGCTGTGAACAGCAACTCATTGTGCCCAGTCTTTTCTAGAACAGGGTTCTTGCACCATTTTAAGAGTCAAATTTAAAGCTTTTTAAGACTTTTTAAGACCTCAACAAATAAAATTAAAGACTAAAAATTGTCATAACAATTTCTTTGGTAGAAAATACTCAAATTTATTTTATTTTAAACATAATCAAAACTAACAGTTGTATTTTTTCAACTTTCTATTGTGACACAGAACAGAGCCAACAATCATTTTCCAAATAAGGACAGAATAACACTGAATAACACAAATAACACTTTGACACTTAAAGCACTCTCCATTGTAAATAACTTCAATAATCAAACTCCTCAAAACAGCCTATCCAAAGCCAAAATGTTGAAAATCATTTACATAACTGTTTGAAAAACAAGACCAATGTTATCACATGACTCTTAACAAGAGAAACCAATTAACAGAGACATGTGGCATAGCTCTGCCACTTGCTTCTCAATTTCACAGTCTAGGTCCATCAAATCCCCTCTCTTGTCCTTGCATCTTTTTCTCATGGAGTTGGATTTAGTGATGAGTTCTGCCATCTTGGTCCCTGCTGTATTCTCAGCTTTCTCTGCAAGGCTATCTGCTTCCTTCTCTAAAGTTTCGCACACAGTTGAGATTGTTCTTCCTTCTTGCGTAGCTCTTCAAGCTCATTTTCAGCCCCTTTTCTCTTGTCCATCTGTTTTGTCTTTTCCTTTTTCTTGCTCTCGGCTTCCAAGAAGATCCTATATTGGCTCCGTGCAGTTGCACACTCATTTAGCAGCTCTTTAGTTAGTGGCACCTTGACCACTCCACCACACATCCTCACATAGTCGCAGATTAGTCTCTGTGACACTATAGTGTCCTCGTTCATATTGCACATCTCCACCTCCTTGTTTATGGAGAATCCACGCTCCACAGTTGCTTGTCCATGGGACAGAAGCAGCAACTTTTTCACAAAGTTCCAAAGTTCTGCATATCCACTCATAGCCTTATGCAGGAAGCTGTCAATTTGCGATTTTCCATCCAATGCAATGAAGGTCATGAATTCCTCTCCTCTGGCCTCGGTGAAGATGAATTTCTGAAATTGTTGTGCAATCTTATCACCTGCATTTAGATTAAGACAATCACACATATTGTCCGGTTAAAATCATATTTGTGGAAATTACAAGAGACTTATATTCAGGATACTCTGGAAAATGAATCTCAGTTTTCCAACTACATTTCAATTATATATATATTCGGCCTTCAAACATTTGTTATAACTCATACTGGGCTATATTTTTTTAATAAAATAAAATACAACTAAAAAGACGAGCTGCAAAATAACAGGCTAGTATAACTTGAAATCTAAATTATGGCAATTTAATGATTAAAAATTACATCATCTTAGTCAAAGGTATTGAGGAGAGAGACACAAGAACATGTAGAGCAGTGGTTCTCAAACTTATTTAGCTCAAGGACCCCTAAACTGACACAAATTAGACTACCAATCCCCATCTTTTAAGATTTTTGCTTTTAGACGTTTTATTACAAAAAGTGTGAAAGTCCCATGACCAAAATAGTCATACATTCTGTCACTGTGTTATTTATGGATGGAATTATATTGAAAATAAATGATTCCCCTTTTGCTGGGGGCCTCCTGGGAAGCCCCTCAAGGATCCCTGGAATCAACTTTTAAAACCACAGATTTAAAGATGGGCCCAAAGACTGCCTTTGCTAAACATAAATAACTATTCACATTTCTAATATGTCTACACATATTACCGGCTGTGACTCCTCCTGACAACTTCTTGTCCTGCACAAATTTCATGATGAGGGCCTTCATTTTTTGCAGGCACCTGTCTGGTTCAGTGTGCATCTTTTGGGGGTCCAGGCACATCATATTTCGGACAGTGGGGTACTTCAGGGGGCACTTCAATAGAATTTTCTGACAAATTTCTGACAGAGCACTCTGGCTGTCTCGCATGAACTGTAACACGTCACACTCACTTCGACCACTCTGACTGCCTGACATTCCCTGACAAAAGCAGAAATGCAGGGAAGCACATGTCACTTGAAACTTCAAATAAGCTCTCCCTATGTGTAATTTACACTACACAACACTTGACAAATCACGTTAATATGTCAACTGCTGATGGCAATTACTGTAATCTTTTAATTTTTCAACATAAATACTTCACTATTTAAGTGACTTTGCAGCTCATATAACACATTGTTGAATTCATTTAAGATAATAAATGTTACCTTGAGGGCAGCTGTGGCTCCCATGCCAATGTCCACTTGCTTTGGACTGACCCAAAGCTTTTGGTCTGTCACATCAAGCTTAACCAGCTTTACTGGGGAAACATCAACCTCTCGCTAAATCTCGCTTTGAGAAGCGTCTGAGAAGGCTCTGAAAATATAATAGCAGAAGGATAATTATTATAATGAAAATTGGAATAAGTGTTACAGTATTTACAGTACTTTCTATAAACATCAACATGCTGAAAACTCATTACTTTGTTTTATTGTACATATCCTATGTAAGTAACGGCTCTTGAATGACTAAACCATTAATACATCTTTAGTAGTCATTTGGCCTACCCTGATTAGATCCTCCAAATCTCTGCCGAGGAAGGGAATCATCGGGGCATCTGCCTGATACTTGGTGAGAAATGGCTGAAAACTTCTTGACATACTCATGAAGAAGTGTTACTTTGCCAGGATAATGGGATCTATCCGGGCTTCTGCGATGGTGTCATATGATGATGACCTTGGATTGGGGAGCTTCTTGGCTTTGACCTGATCCACATAGGTGACAACATATGGCCAAATTTCAGTGGCTCTCTCCACTGCTGGAAGGTTTTCCAGCCAGCGATGTCCACAAAATGGCAGAGGAAATGTATCACACTTAGTTACTAACACAAAGTCTTCCCTCCTTGCAGGTGCACAATGAAACAGGTAGTGCAGGGCTTTCAGGACTTTCTCAACTTGCCACACTGCGAAACCATTCTTGAATCAGTTGTGCATCGTGTGAAGGCCACAACTCCCAATTATTTGTAGTTGGGCTCCACCACACTGCTCTCTGTGTTCCTCTTGTAAGAGTTCAACAAACTTCCAATTAACACTGGGCCCATCCATTGACAGCGAGAGCATGTTGTTCAGATTCAGCTCCTTTGTACCTTCTTTGTATCTTCTTGCTTTTTTACCACACAATCAAAAAAGCAACCTGATATATGCGGTCAAATGCAGTGAGGAATGCAATGACCTATATATTGGGGAAACAAAACAACCTTGAAGAGAGAAGAAACTTGATGTAAAAGGGCCAAACCAACAGTGTGAATGTGGAAAGAACAGACCAAAGAAGAAAGCAAATGGAAACATCATTTTTACTCTTCAGTCTTTCCTCAAAGGTACAGTCTGCTCATTAATGCCCTCCTTAGTGATGACGCAAACCCGAAGGGCATCTCCGGTGTAGACATCTCTCTCTGCAGCTGAGATGAAGACATCTTTGACCAGCTGAACCGCCTTGTCCTGAGTCAGAGGGACATGCTGCACACCCTCCATGTTCTTAAAACCAATCTGGTTGTCAAGCCAACAAAAGTATGGCCCAACACAGAAGGGCAAACTCTTCAGGCCCTGTCTCAGCTGTCTACTCCCACCTAAAGGAAAAGGCACACTCCTTTGAAGACAGCAATGTCAAAATCTTGGACAGGGAGGACAGATGGTTTGAAAGGGGAGTCAAGGAAGCCATCTATGTAAAAGTGGAGAAGCCATCGCTAAACAGGGGACGGGGTCTGCGACACCATCTATCCCCCATCTACAATGTCGCCCTTTCATCGGTACCCAGGAGAGTCAACAACATAACCTCAGACGACTCTCAACGATCGTCATCCACCAGGGGCTCACCTGACCCTAACGACTGTCGTTCACACGGGATAACAACAGGGTCACCTGACCCTAACGACGGTCGTCCACATGAGACCACAACAATGGTCAGGTGAAACCAGTACTTTCACAGGTACTTTGGTGGACCCATCCACAAGAGGTTAAAATACCTGGTCCTACTCCAGCTTTCTTGGTTAGGACTAGTGCGGACTAGAGAGGACCAATACATAAGAACTGATGAAGCCGCTTGGATAGAGGCGAAACGTCTCTCACAGACAAATACAAGTCCAGTTGCCTTCGATTTAATTTGAGAGAGAGTCCTCAAAGTATCCTTCACTGTCCAACTATATCCTCTGTTGACGTCAGACACAACTCCCCGCCCCTACTGTAAACAGTGTGAACGAGTTGCTGCCTTCCTCCCTTGAAGGCGCCGGACGGTTGCCAGAACCTTTTTGAGCCGACGATAGGTCTTCCTCCATTTGTTCCACCGAACTCCTCCCACGCCTGAGTTTTTGCCTCAGCAACTGCCGCGGCTGCGCTCCGCTTGGCCCACCGGTACCAGTCAGCTGGCTTTCCCAGCAGACCCTCACAACCCGTTTGGGCCTGCCAGGTCTGCGCAGCGTCTTCCCCCGCCATCTGATCCTCTCTTCACCCGAGTTTCCAAAACATACGGCGGCAGATCTGATGATACGACTACAAGTCGATCATAGACCGGCGACCTAGGGTGTCCTGGTGCCATGTGCACCTATGAACGTCCTTATGTTTGAACATGGTGTTTGTTATGGTCAAACTGTGGCTAGCATAGAAGTTCAATAACTGAACGCCGCTCGGGTTCAGATCGGCCAGGCCGTTCCTCCCCACCACACCCCTCCAGGTCACGCTGTCATTGCCCACGTGAGCGTTGAAGTCTCCCAATAGGACAATGGAGTCCCCTTTCGAGGCACTTTCCAGCACCCGCCCCAAGGACTCCAAGAAGGGCTGTTCAGTGCATAGGCACCGACAACAGTCAGAACCCAATTCTCGACCCGGAGGCGCAGGGACGCAACCATTTCGTCCACCGGGGTGAACCCCAACATACAGGCAGAGAGCCTGGGGGCCACCAAAAAGCCCACCCCGGCCCTCCGCCTCTCCCCTGGAGCAACACCAGCAAAGAGGAAAGACCAGCCCCTCTCAAGGACTTGGGTTCCGGAGCCGACGCTATGTGTTGAGGTGTGGCCGACTATATCTAGCCGGTACCGTTCAACCTCTTCCACGCCAGAGAGGTGAGGTTCCATGTTCCAAAAACCAGTTTCCGTAACCGAGGATCAGACCACCAAGGCCCCCGCCTTGGTCTGCTGCCCAATCCACATTGCACCGGACCCCACTGACTCTTCCTGCAGGTGGTGGGCCCACTGGGAGACGAACCCATGTAGCCGGTTCAGGCTGGGCCCGGCCGGGCCCCATAGGCTAAGGCCCGGCCACCAGGCACTCGCCCACGGGCCCCAACCCCAGGCCTGGCTCCAGGGCGCTCATTGGGATCTTCTGAACAACACAACACATAAAATCACATATCGGCATATTTAGACAAAATCAAGTACAACTGCATACAGTTACGCCACTTAAAATCTGAGCTAGTGTGTTGTTACCTGTTAGATTCTCAAAGTGACCATAGACTGTGACCTGAACAGAACACTACTATGCGTTTTCAAACACAATCAAAACATTACTTACACTGAAATGACCCAAAACGTCCTCGGCTCTGGAGTGACCCATGAACTCCGATCCACAGTAGCGGGCGATGACATGGTGTGTTCCCGTCTCATCATCAGTAGTCCAGAACCGCAAATGAATGTCAATTTGTTTGCTCTTTGTCGTTTTATTCATGCTTTCGTCAAACATGATTACATATGGCTTCTCACTAACGCTGTGTGATAACTCCTTCTTGATGAATGAAGCTATGCCATATTTGGCGAGATACGCTGTTTTATTTTCAACACAGGTGAATGACTTTGCAAGCTGGGAATCGGGGAACATGGCAGCAAAGACGCCACTTATATCCTCATTAGATTTAAATGAATTATGCCTCATCACAGTATGGAGAACCCACAGTACCTCTGCCTTTTGGGTCTCTGGTGGTAAAATGAAGTTTTTCAAAGCCAACTGAGAGGTGGCGTCTGAATTTGTATCTTTAGCTCATGCTCCGAACAACGCAGGGATTAGCCTGGCCCCGCTGTGGCTAGCTGCCGCCGCATACCACTGGTGCTTAACTCCTCTCATATGCGCCTCAACTGCTTTGAGACCGATGGTCCCTAAGGAAAATGTCTTTTTTACAAAATTTGCACGTTGCCTTATTGTTATTTTCAGCGGGCGCCAACCACTTCCTAAATGAATCCTCCTCCATCCATTTGTAATTGAATTTGCACTTTCCCATCTTTGCTTTTTGAACCGCACTTTGACAACCACCGCGCGTACTGGCTGCACGCAGGCCGACATCAGTCTGTCGCTGACGTACCGTAAAACAGCTATTAATCGCGGAGTCTCTCATTTACGACGGTATTTGTACTAAGTTAAACAAATACACACTATGTTTTACGGTCATCCACTGAGCTTTCCCATCGGCATTAAATGCACTGTCTGGAAATTTAATACCTACAGCAAATTTATGGTAAATTTAAGACAATTTCAGACCTTAATTACCCGGATTTTAATTTAAGACTTTTTAAGACTTTTTAAGGACCCGCGGGAACCCTGTAGAACTTGAGAGAGCTTTAGATGATCACATTAGAGAACTGCCTTCACTTGCCTCAGTGTCGAGTTCAATCTTGTGTTGACAGTGGTGGGGATGCCTCCTTGTTCCCCAAATTCAGCATCAAACACATCTTTGAATGTTGTGCTCGTGTGCAGCAGTGAGTTGAGTTTTGATAACTTTGAAAGAGAAGGAGTTTTCACTTTTGTTTCTCTCAAACTGTCTCCCACCACCAGTTGGAGAGTGTGCACAAAACACTGCAAGCGCTGTTTTTTTCCCATAGCAGCATCTACTGTTTGCTGATCTTCCAGGGCTAGGTCATGCCAGAGCTCTGGGTCATCAATATGATCCTCGTCATGTACTTCATCCTCTTGTTCAGTGGGGAAGCACACAGTGCACGCTTGTTGGCTGCATTGTCACTGATAATATAGTCCAATTTATCTTTAATTTCATACTCATCGCATATGACCTCAAATTGCTCACAGATTCCTACAGCTGTTTGAGAGCTTTTGAAGCATTCACAGGCCAAGAGATTGGACTTGCTAGCTATATCCTCTCTTCCTCTCTCTCTATCTAGTGCACGGTGACAGCAAGGTACCTGATCATTTCTCGATAATGAAGATCCCCGACATGATGATGCAGGACACCGACACGAAACGGGGGGAGGTCCTCTTGCTGGGAATGAATGAATATCGCCAGTGTTAGTTGATTAGTTGATTCTGGAAGCAAAGTGAAATATATTGATTCATGGCACTTTTTTAACACACTTTGAATCTTTCAAATCATAAGGCTCAAGTCCAAGTGAAGTCATGAGTCACTGGCGTTAAACTCCAAGTCAAGTTGTAAGTCCTTTATGATATTGTCAAGTTGAAGCCGAGTCCAAAGTCATCAAATTTGTGACTCGAGTCCACGTCATGTGAATCAAGTCCACATCTCTGTCTGTTATCCACTACAAAAGGTCAAGTTATCCACTGCAAACAGTAACACACAAGGCTAGAATGCTAGCTTAAGGCACACTATTGAACACAGCAAGCTGACACCCTCTACTGGAGGCACAGCAAACTACACTTCTGTCAGATTACACTGTTTGTAATGCACTGCAACTCACACATGACGTCACCACTCCAAGTAAAAACCCTTTGGTTATCCTGCACAGGTATGGAATAATTCCCCACTGTGCTCCCACCCCACACTATCAAAACATTAAAACACACACAGGAGGCATCTGACCTCCCCTCCTAACACTGGAACAGCTAACCCCGTGCTCTAGCTGTCTTTGTCGCTGGCAGCCCTAAACAACTGCGAATGACACCCTCCCTTCCAAAGAGTGCTGAACTGCTGCAATGTGTGTTCCAACCCCAGATGCCACAGACACAATGTCTTTTGTCTCTAAAACCACCTGCAATCAGGCACACCTGTTGCCAGTTCAGTCAATCAAACCCAGTGCCCAGTCACTGGCTTAATTTCACACAAAGTTATGCTAACGGCACAATGTGCAATGTCTGTGGCACTAAGATTTCAAGCAAAGGATGTATCAATAAAATCTTATCAATTCCCATCCCGAGTCACACCACAATACCAAATGAAATTAGATCAGCAAAGACCAACTAAAATAAAATGCAAGTAAAATAAGTCAGACAACTAACAGAAATTAAAAGTCAGCAAAGGTAACAGAAATAGAGGCCTGATGGCCCAACTGAGAACAGAGTTCTGCATGTGTGGCATAGAACATGCCGAGGCAAAGATAACTATGGTGATGAATGAGGTCTGGTAACCTGTTGTGCCAGGCCGACCAAAACTACAAAGATATAAAAGAATGGTGATTTTACCAAGTGTATTTAGTATGCCAGGGACTTCCACCAGCAGGAATTTGCACAAGTAATGACCAGAGTAGGATCACCATCAGTTATATGTATGACTTACTGAGGATTGAGTTCAAACATCTGATTACGAAATAGCACTAATGTCATGCGATGTAGGAAACATTTACAGATGCCTTTTTATGTAATTAACTGCTGAATAGAAAATTAACTAGGACAAGAGGGTTATAATGTTTATACTGGAAGATCCAGCAAACAACTGGTATGTATTGAAGTTAAAATGTCGTATATCATGCAATGTGAATGAAGCAGAAATGAAGGAACGAACTGTGATTGTTGAGCAAATGTCATGTTAAGATTATTGCTGTGTGCCCTCTATTGATGACACTTCAACTGTTGATTGTCATGCAATGCATACATTAGCGCTCCCATGCTGATCCAGATATAGCACCCCACTGTTGATGAATATATCTTCAACAGTGCAATGAGGGAGGTCAGTGCTTACAAATCATTGTCCTAAAAGCCCCCCTAAAAACCACAGATGGGAGGACATCTGTGGAAATCTGCAATAAACCAGGGAATGCAGCTTGTGATAAAAGGGAAGTGAACCATTCAGATGAACAGATGAAGCCGGATGATTTTTTTTTTTTGTATGTATCTATATGTATATATAATCTGACAGGGGATGCAGGGCACCTAAACATGTATCATTAAGGACAGGGATAAGCCTGAGCTGAACTGAGGGGGATCCATCAGCCAACAGTAGTGTGAATCTACACAGGCAGTGTCCTACACCTGTCAGGAGGGGGCACTACAGGCTACTACACATTTGGTTACTCGCTCACATTCACAAACCCAGAGCTGTCAACAGCTTCTGCTGAAAGTCTGATAGTAACTATGATGTACAGATCTGCTGGAGCATCCCATCCATTCTACTCCATCAGTAGACTATCCAGTTCAGAAACAGTATCGTCACACAGAAACAGGCCTTTGGAGTACACTCCATACACAAAGGGACCTGCTCCATCGCAATAGGTTTCAGTCTATCCTTAGCATTGTTTAACTCAGGAAATGAGTACATCACAATTGGCTGACCTTTCACCGTATTACCACTTGATCTTGGTGTGTTTTGGGTGAATTTCATGTATTCACGACTTCATCAAGTTCTTCCTGCATTGAGAGAACAGTAAATACAAATGTGAATATAAGTCTTGTGCAATGTAACTGCTGCCTGTCTTAAATCGAGGCCTAGGTTTCTGCCAAGTCATTGTATGCCCTCACTTGCTTGTTTTTATATCTATGTTTTTATATCTCTATGTTCTGTAATCAGGGCGTCCTTGTAAAAGAGGGCTTGCTCTCAATAGCCCTCCATGTTTAAATAAAGGTTATATGAGTCAATAGTGAACACACACAGCACACGTTCTTGTTAACGTCAACGATAATCAATGTAAAACTAAGCAGCCCTATACAATAGCACTTCCAGTGACAGCCTAATAATTTACAGTCAGTGCACTGTGATTCTGCATTTCCAATACAACCTACAGCAACTTCTGGGTCTTTTCCAAGAAGTGCATCCTCCAGTAGGAGCACCAACCTGTATCAGACTGTCTTCACGAGGGGATCACCTTGTCTCAGCATCAGATCACATTAAAAAATATGATGATAGCAATTTAAGAGAAGCGTCCGAATGTATACCTATATGTTTCTGAGTTTTGGTCCCTTTCAGGGGAGCCAGCTCCAGTGTATTGAAATAAAAAGTACTGTATAAGATGCATGCTGCCCTGCACCACCAGGGGTCTATTCCAGAGAGCACATTTAATGAAAACTCTGAGTTTCTTCTCTGAGATGAGGGAAACTCTGGGTTTTCCGTTCCAGAAACTGTGATCCCTTTAACTCTGAGTCAGTTACCATGGTAACTTACTCTGTGAAGCTAACCTGCTCGCTGGCAGGTTTTCTTCAACAAACCCTGAGTTTCTGTCCGTCTCCACCCTCCGGCTGCCATTTAAGAAGCTTCTGACACCAATCATTTCCTCTTCATACCGTCTACGTCAAAGTGCAGATCAGAGACATTCATGTAAAGAAGTTCATGTGGGAGAAGATTAAAATCCCGATTGGTCCTTAGTTTGTTAGGCTACCCAAGACCTGTGATTACGAACATGAGCTCTTTTCTGGTCAATCAGTCAGTGTGAGGACAGAGACAGAGATCTCATATGTTACACATGGAGGCTTCATCCTCACATCAAATCTTTCTAACTCTGAGACTCTGTGGACATTAAGACACCTGTCAGACTGGCATCAGTTCCTCTGCACCGAAACATTCATCACTGTAAAAAAAAGCTTTAGACACACATGACTCTGGTCTATGAAGAATTATTTCTCATGTTCTGATTGGTCGCACTGATGAACAGTCCTATCACAGCTGTCATATTACGCTGTAGATGATGATACTTCTGAGTGAGGATGACAGTAATGCAGCTGAAAATACTTTAACATTTTAAAAACTCGACTAAATGTAGTTTAAATGTCAGGTTTTGAATACACTGAAATAGTCATGCTGTTGAGCAAGATTTTTAAATGTAAAGTAGACATCTGAAAATTTACACTCAACTTTAACCTCGACTCTTTTTCAACTGAAAAGCACCTAACTCAAAATCTGAGGTTACAATCATAGATCTATAAACTTGTGTCTGATCTGTTTCATCTATATCTATAAACTTGTGTCTGATCTGTTTCATCTATATCTATAAACTTGTGTCTGATCTGTTTCATCTATATCTATAAACTTGTGTCTGATCTGTTTCATCTATATCTATAAACTTGTGTCTGATCTGTTTCATCTATATCTTCATCCTCTGCTGCAGCAGAACTGGCTCCACATCAGGTTACATGTGAACATTTAATCTAACAAACAGCAGGTTCCAGCTGTTACACAAATAAAAGTCTGATAAAGAACGTGGTCTAGTGGACGACGCTGAATAATCTGTAACAGTTTGAACTAATTGACTCTTTCCTCCAGCTCAGACTCTTTCACTGTTGATGCTGTTTTTAAAAGGTAAATGTGCTTTAATGTCACACATGAATCTTTCTGGCTCCACTGGCTTAAAATGGAGGCTCTGCTCTACCTGTTGCCATGGTGAATCGTTGAATCAGAGATCCATTGATTGATGGCTTTTTATATTCCTCATGCACACGGTTAACTCAGGTGAACATACTCAGAGTTGATTGAACTGACTCAGATCAGCTGTTCTGGAGCTGAAAACTCAGAGTTTCCCGTCGCAGGGTTCATCAACTCAGAGTTCAGGGTTCCAGTCAGAGTTTGTTAAACCTGCTTTCTGGAATAGACCCCTAAATGATGAACTCCACTGCTGAAATTTCATTTTGAACATAATAATCAAGACAAATCTAAACCATGCACATTGTGTCCGCTTCCAGCAGCTGACTAGCTAGTGGGGAGAGTATGGGAGTTTCGCCTCTCCATCTCTCTAGAATAAGGTATATCCATTTTGTTCTTTGCTGTGGACAGCAGAGCAGAGTGTCCACAGCAGAGAGCAAAACAGACTTAAAGATATGCTTTAGTCAAGTTGATGATTGCTCGCTGCCTTAAGTGCAACAAAAGCCAACAGTAAAGAAGATCAAACAACTGTTGAACAAGCAAAACAGAAACTTCCCCCTTCACTCAAAAATATGTTTTTCCTCTTGTTCCTACAGTTGGATGTTTGAGCTTCGCTGTGCAGAAGGGTGTTTGTACAGTTTGACACTACAAGGCAAAAATTAAGACATTAATCTGCATCTTTCCAATATTCAATTTACACAGGTGTGATGTAGAAACTTGAAGCCTCCAGTGCACAAACACTGAGAATGGACTTTACAGGGAAGAAGGAGACATCTTGTGTCCAGCAGTTAAACTTTTGAAATGAAAAATATTTGCATATTAATAGATTCTGGAATTTTTAATAGGGGAAAACCATTAGATGGTGTTTTTGTCTGGAAAAACCCTCTCAGACACAGACAATTATTCAAAGTAGACCATTTTATATAAATCTTAAAACACGTCTGGAGGGGACCTTTAAATACGATGTCTTTGACAGCAGTCAACTCACGCTCCCCTATCTGCTATATTTTACAGCTATACAGAGCTCATTGTGCTAACAGTGAAGTGTCATGAACAAGCTCATTGCATGTAAAAATTTAGTCTAATTAGCTTAGTATCTCAAAATGAGTCTGACCTCTTGTAGATTTGAGGCTGACAGCAGCCTGCCTCTCCTCTCTACCAGCAGTACATGCAGCAGTCAGTCTGACCAGCAGCAGCAGAGAGGAAGACATAAGACAGAACTGTTAACCAGTTCTAAGGGTCTTGTTAATAAGGACATAAGGTCTGATGTTAATTAATCTACGTATTAACAAACTGTTATTTTAATTTTTAATTTTTATTTTTTTTATTGTAAGGATGATTAATGCTGTAAACATTGGTGCTGTATTAGGAAAAAACATGGAAATCCAATCTTCCATACCCAACCCTTTATGTGACTGTGGTCTCAGAAATGATCTAAACAGCAAAATGAGCTGCTTTTGAACTGAGTTTTCTAATAATTATGAACATTTATTTTCACTCAGATCTTTGTGGATGCTTGATGAGTCACTCAATTATGCATTTATACCTAAAAGAATGTTTCCAGAGGCTTAAGATCAAATCTGCGCATACGAACAATTCATGCATAAGGCCCAATGTGCTTAATTCAATCCTTCCTTTGGAAAAGACTGCTAATAGTCTGTATATCCCACTATGGAGTGTTATGACCAGTTTGTTGGAGGTTCCCATCAGCCCGACAGCAAGATAATTTACATGACTGTGTGTGATACATGTAACCCATTAGATCCTATAACTTTAATACTGACCCATCATTAAGACTAGACAATTCTGCCAAAGACAAAAGGTACATGGCGCAAATTCAGTATTATAAACATCCACGAATTAACTATGGCTGTTAAGTAGTACATTTTTAAGTGTGTTAAAAGTGGTATTATATAGATAGAATAAGTGGACTTAAAAATTACATTCAAATGCCATTTAAAATACGATATATTTAAAATTCATTATTCATTAAAATTTATATTTTTAAAGTATTCTTTCAGTGCATTGTTACAATGATAGTTTCAAGCATATATTTTAAAATATACAAAACTATATTTAACAAATTGAAGTTGAAATAAGTACACTTATACTCATACAACACAATTATTTTAAGTGTGTTAAAAGTGTTATTTTGATAAATGGTTAAAAGCATGATGTTAGTATACTTTTCATATATTTCCAGATAGCATATTTCTATTATTGAAAATGTGAATATATTTTAATACAATAAAGTATATTTATTTTTCACCAGAGATGCCAAACAGCTTTTCGACTTTTAGGCTGTATTATTGCAATTCCTTATTATTAGGCTGCCCCAACATGTCTCTAAAGACTCTCCACTTGATCCAGAATGCTGCAGCAGAGTACTGACAGGAACTAGAGTTGAGATCACATGTCTCCTGTGCTAGCTTCATTGGCTCCCAAAATCCAGAATAGAATTTAAAATCCTCCTCCTTACCTACAAAGACATTAATGGTCAGACACCATCATATCTTAGAGCTCATAATTCCCTTTTATCCCAACAGAACACTCCCCTCTCTACTTGTGGTTCCTAGAGTTTAGAGGTAGAGCCTTCAGCTATCAGGCTCCTCTCCTGTGGAACCAGCTTCCAGTCTGGGTCCAGGAGGCAGACACCCTCTCTACATTTAAGATCAGGCCTCAAACTGTCCTCTTTTTAATGTATTTCATTTCTGAGAAAAAAATTTGTGGAACAACCACTTAAAATGAAAGTCAAACAAGCAAGACAAGGTACAATAAAATAAGACTGGACAAAATAAAACGGAAACAGAAAACTACCATAGAAAAAGTGTGCTATGCAAGTCAGTCCAATGAATTTAATGTCAACAGCCTGGCTTAAAAGAGGGGTTTGCATTGTGGAAAATAAAGTCCTCCTTCACTTGATTGACAGATATATTAGAATCAGAAAATAAAATGGCCCTTAAGGATGTCCCAACATGTGATGTTGCCTTACAGGACTCCATCTCAGGCCACCTGGAATGGAGATTACTCTTCTGCCCAGCCATAGCTGAAGCATGATTCCAGAAAACTCATGCTCTGGCATTACAAGCCCAGTAATAATGTCGGAAAACAGGGACGCCCAGGCTGCCCTTTAACTGTGGCCTTTGGTAGGTGCGCCTTAGAGATACAGCAAGACTGATTAGCTCAGATAAATGGCATAATGATCGAGTCTACTGTCTTGGATGAAGATGTGAGAAAATGGTTATATTTTGAAGGTTGAATAAATTTAGGGAGTACTACCATCTTAATAATATTCACATGTCCTATTAAAGAGAGAGGGAGGAGTTTACATTTGTCTATCATAATTTTGAGCTTGCCAATCAATTCCAGTAAGTTTAAACAGAAGCTTTCTGGTAATATTAATCCCCAAATACCTAAAATGATCAGTGGCAATTCTGAAGTATAGCTCAGCAGAAAAACTAGGGTCAAGGCCATCCGACAAAGGCATGAATAGACTTTTATCCCAGTTAATAGTAAACCCTGAAAGCTGCCCAAAGGTGTTTATCAGATTGAGTATGAGAGAGAGGGATGTCCTTACTGCCCTGACAGGGTCAAGATCACATCATCTGCGTAAAGAGCAAGGTACATTCAGATATGCCACACCTTGTCTCTAATAGAAATTGCCCAAGGCTCAAGAGCCAGGGCAAGGAGCATAGGGGAAAGGCAGCAACACTACCTAGTTCCATGGTGTAGCAAAAACTGGGGAGACCTATTGTGGTTAGTTAAAACAGAGGATTTGGGACAAGCATAAAGCATTCTTAACACTCATAAATTTGTCAAATAAAGCATTTCCCTCCACTCAATTTGGTCAAAGCCTCCTGTGCATCTGCAGAAATTACTATTAGTAGTATTAGAGAAAGAGAATCTATCTGGAATTAAACCTTTTGATCAGGGTGGATTAATGTGCCAATGTTTGCTTAATTAGTTTGTCAGGTCTTTTGCTATCATCTTTTGGTCACTATTTAGCTTAAAGGGCTATAGGATGTAACATTACTGTCGTCCCTGTCTTTTTTCAGGAGAAGACAGATATGAGCATCATACAAAGTGTGAGGAAAATGCCATCTCTCACAGAGCAGTTTACCATACAAAGTAAAAGGGGGGCAATGATGTCTATGAGGGCCTTGTAAAATTCTATGCCAAACCCAACAGGGCCACAAGCTTTGCCGTTAGGAAAGAGGCAAGTGGCGCTTTTGAATTCATCTAGCATGAAGTCAGAATCCAATTCCTGCTTCCCTCTTCTGAGTCCACAAACTTTATGGAAGTCCACTTCCTTGAAGTAAAATCCAATTGCAAATGAGTTTCCTCCACAGAATGTTCAAGTTCACTCTTAGGAACTGGGTGAGGAGCTCAAACATCCAGACAGAGAAGAATCTCTGTTACTCAACATTGAATCTGATTTCCAGTTAGATAAGGTTTGGCCATTGGTTGGGATGCCTGACAGACATGTCCACATACAGACACATTTCAAGCGGCAAGCTCCAACGCTGAAAAATTAAGCCAACATGGAATTACCAAAAATTGCACTTCTACGAATGGCTGCTTGAGTCTTGCTCCAACAGTGAGTCAATCCCCATAGACTCCCATGTTAAAATGTCCACCTTTACAGCAGAAATAAACATGTTTACAGCCTGGTACAAAAAACAGTTTTGGTCTCTAGAGCTAATTTACTTCCTCTTTTTTTTTTTCAAACTCTGTCATACTATGTTGTGCCTTTGCCCTGACAGTGGACGTACTGCTATCCTCAACTTTGACTGAAATCTAAAAGAAAACTGTCTGTGACATGTCACTTGCCTCCCGACTCTGTCGTTACCTTGAAACGTGTAGAATAGCGCTAATTCATTTCATAACAAAAACAATGAAAGGTGACGTTAGCAGTGATGCACTTGCTCTGCTGTCATATAACTGTGCTATAAATGCAGGTTGATCATAAAACTATATAACATTAGTTAATGTTTAACGTTTTCTTAGAACTGATTTGTCACTGATTTGTCACTTGACAACTTTAGAAGCGTTAACACTGACATTCATGTTAATTGCAAAATGAATTACCTTCAACATTGTGGATGGAAGATTCAATCCAGTTGCTGATTCCTTTTTTTTAAAATCCTTTTGGGGATCCTTTCAAATCCATCAGCACCATTTATCAATTTGGTTGGTTTGCTTTTCTGCCACAGAATTTACTCAGAGACATTAAAGTTGCTTAAAGAGGCTTCCCACCCTCAGCATGACATCAGAGGAAAATGACCGCTGTGTGAAAACAGTGATTTGGTCCTGGAGGATGGAGTTTTTTAACTTTCTGAAATGAACAATTCAAACAGTTTCATGTTGTTATAGCCCGGGTGTGAGGAGGTAACAGGATTCTAACTGATCTGTCACTCTGTCTTTTCCATTCTTCACGCCTTCCATTTGTGTATAAATGAGTGCAACACTATGATTCTGAAAGTTATCCCAAATCAAACGATTATTGTGTCTCACCACTATCTGTGACAGCAGCCTTTTCACACCACCTTCAAGGACAGTCACACAACTACAACAACAACAACAACAACACAAGACGGACGCATACCCCAGCCTTTCTTCATTTCATCAAAGGTGAGAAGGTCACCAAATATAAAAAAACTTCATCTTTTGTGGACCACAGTAGCCAAAGTTAATTCCTCAATCTGACTCATAGTAGTCAAGTATCCTTGCTCTGCAGCTGTGGATCAGAAAGTAAAAAAGGTCGTTCGCTAAGCAGACAGTCTATGATTCAATTTCTGGCTTCAGATTCAAGGTGGGTCAGATACTGAGCCCAAACACCAGCATGTGAGTGTGTGCTATGGTGGAAAAGAGGCTTATGTGTAGAAAAAAAAGTGCTTGTATGAATGTGTGTGTGAATGGATGAATGTGGCTTGTGTGGTCAATAAGTGCTGTCCATTTACCATTTGAATTAGTTATTTCTTAGTGTTTGGTATGAATAAAATCTTTTATGAAAGCATGTTATTCGTCTCTCACTGCTCAGCAGCCGAGAGAGTGTGAGAAAAGTTATCACATACAGTACTCTCAGTTATTCCAGGCAATTCCCTCATGTAGTGAAGTGTTGGTTGGAACCGGCGGCTGTCTGCACAGACAAGGCCTCCATTATGCTCAGAGGACTGTGCTCCATGGGTATTTTTTTCCATTAGCCATCAGTTATAAAGCTGCTTTTCAAGAAACAAGAGGTCCATATCTGTTCCATGATTGAGCAAAGACTGAGTGGTCTGCAGTGAGTGAGAGAAAAAGTTAGTTAGACTCATTTTATTAAAAGAAATGAAAATGACAGAGGAGGCAGATGTAAAGGATAACATTTCGTGTTTACTTTTGAAACTGAAACTCATTTCTAGTATACATTCTCAAAATCATGATTGTTTGTTTGCTTAGGTTGTGTGCTCAAGCAGATATTGCATTGAGGTCAGAGTGGTGTGGCAACAGAGTGAGGGACAGAAGGAGAAAGAGGAAAAAAGGAAAATAGTGAAAAGTGAAAGTGATGGTAACAAACTGCCTCCCAGGAATGTCTCAACATATTTTTTTCACTTCTGCAAAATGCTGTAGGACAGACAGTCTCTAAGACATGCCTCACACCAAACGTCCACACGGTATTTTTTTCTATTTTTATGCTGAATCCATGAAGCCATGACACATTGAGAAAGTTCTGGTTCTGGTTCAGGTTTGCAGGGCATGCCTTATCTCAAATAAACACTTCTACTACTGACCAGACATTCACAGGTAGAGAAGGCGGATTTACCACCTTCCCATCCCCCACCCATCCCTGGAGTCATAATCCTGCTGTTCCTGGTTTACTCCACAGGAACAAAGACAGGTTGTTCACCCAGAGGTACTCCAAGTCCATGGAGTATGAGGCGCCGTCAACACAGGAACTGGGCAGGGCTGATGACAGAGTCTGGATGTAGATACACCGGAAACTTTGACCGGGCCTGACCTCTTAGGAGGTTGACTTCAGTTCTCTACAGCTGAATATCATAATGTCATTTGTGTTTGTCATCCCCACTTTTAAGTCTGACAGAACTGTTTGTACACTGCAGTGGTGTGTCATCAGGACAAGAAAGGCAGCGGTGTCTGACCAGTTAAAGCTAAAAACAGAGATCAGTTACTGAAGTGGAGGTGATGTCTCTCCTCACATCTGATCTCAGAACAGCATTCTGTCCAATAAAGGATCTGATGTTGTTAACCTTGAAAGGCAGCTGGCTTTCTCTCAAGTGAGAATCCATCTTGTTGGCTACTGGCAGATACAGGCGTGTCTTAGGTTAGATTAAAGCGTTATATCAAAACTGGGGGGGTAGAAAAGCAGAGAACAGCTTTGAAGATGTTTTCACTCCTCTCTCAAGCACATGATGTTCTGTCATGGCTGACAGGATGGAGATGGTTGCAACAAGTTATTGTAACTGTCCTCAAGCCAAGCAGCCGAATCACAACAGACCACACGACAGTATTTTTCAACATTTTTAGCTCAAATTAGAAAATATCTGCAGCTAATTCTGTCCCATAGCACAACAGATGCACCAATAATTGCTCATTTTAATGTATAAGAAAATACAAACAAGTTATTTTGTGAATTATTTGATTAGCCTCTCATGGTCTTATAATATATTTGCCTGTTCTGTTTATTATGAGCAATAAAATAAATAAATTGTGCCCATTTTTGCCTCAAGGTAGGTTCTGTGTTCTACACAAAACAAAACTCAATAACTGTTCTTTGATAAATATTATTACATAAATAATTAAATGATAGGCTACTATAATATTATTGCACAAATAAATGATTGCATTTTACATACATGTAATATATTATTGTAAAACAATGTACATTTTCAGAATACTGTGCTTATTGCAACAAAAATCGAAAGTTGATTTGTGAAATTTAGCATATTTTCAATATGTTGCGACCGTCCCTGATCTGTGTTGCAACTGTCCCCATGTCATGTCCCCATTCAAATGAATATTGTGAAAGATATGTAAAATGTAATCATCTTTAAATGGTATGGGTAATTAGCAGAGAGATGTAAGGGCAATATGTAATAGTTTGGTTGGTCTTGTCCAAACTGTCTCTGAGTAACAGAGAAATGCGTTAATTGTCCTGGTCCCCTCCTCTATTCACTGTTCGGGTCAGGGCCATGTAGTGACCGAAAAAATGTAAAAACCTGAAAAATTAAAAAAAAAAAATTGATTCATTTAAAAACATGGCTGAATAAATATTTTCCTCTAATGGTTGCAGCAGTTGTGTCTGTCTATCAGAAGCAAAGAAGGCCACAAACACAATCCTTCCCTAACTCTAACCAAGTCAGATCACAGGAAGTCAAACCTGCGGCAGGGCACTGATATCAGTCACTGGCTGCCATGGAAACCACACAGAGGTGTTTGATATGTCCACAAACATGTCCCAAAGCTATTTGTTCCACTTCTGAAAAATGGAAAATGATGCACAATAGGTTCAGTATAATGACAGTTTATATTTTCAGACACAGAGATGTCAGATCAGAAAATGTGTCATTGTGAAACTCTCAAAATACGAATGATGTATTTTGTCATGTATTTAGGGAGGATAAAGAGGTGGAAATGAGCCCAGTGTTTAATTTATACAGGATGTTTTTGAGTGACATTCCTGGGAAACCCAGCAGTGATGTGGAAGAGAGTTGGTGGGAGCTGTAACAGACTGAGACCTGAGATGAAGCTACTGTATGAACATATGAGTATTTGAAACACACTGATTACTGAGATGAAGACCAAATTGCTGTGGTGATTTTACAGGTTTTTTAAAAGTTTTTTTTCCACAGTAAAAACATGTGAGCTGTGTACTGACCAGGCAGGAATAAGGACTGTGAAGGAAAGTCCTGTAGATGTGATACACTGGTCGAAATTTGTTGGAACTGGAAAGCCGGCCAACTGGCTGAAGTCCACTGGGCATTTGGTCAATGATCTCATCTTCGCATAACAATCTTGGAAGAGTGAGCCATAATGTCATTACTCTGGGTGGGGAAGGTTGCTCTGGACATCTTGATTTTTAAAGCCAAAAACTGCTACAAAGCAAATCACAAATTAAATGAAAATGTCCAGGAAGTATTAATTGGCTCATGCTGAAACTGAGTCATAAATTCACAGACCTGGAAGATGACACAGCAACTCTTTTGGAAAAGAGATCTTAATGAGCCTGGGTAAAAGAAAAAATAAACAGCTCACCTTGGACTGTGTCCAAAATACCAGAGCACAGAGAAAGAATGATGCTTATTGTCCATTGTATACCTGCAGATAGACAGACACGTAGGAGGGGGCAGAGGTTTCGTATTCAGATTTCTCCTGTCCTCCACAACCCTTCTGCTCTGCAGAGCAGCCATGAATTGAGTTTATTGTGAGGAGCAGGCCAGTATAGGAGAGGAGGACCAAAATGAGGCCACTGGTGACTAGCCACTGTTTATCCACTCCAATGATACCTTCTGTTAAAAAAGAGCATTGACTCTCCACCTCAGGGTGCTGTGCTGTAACAGATCTGTACAGGGTTTTTGTAGTGACGCATTTCATAACGAAGAAATGAGGAGATTAGAAAATATATCATCAGTGGGTTGACAAACACTCACCATGAGGTTTATTAGTAGCTGTACAGAAGCTTGTGTTCAGTTGAAAAGCTATTTCCTTAAACAGACAGACATGTTGATGCTACTTGTGTATTTTCATTAGATCCTTAATCCTGGTAAACACCCACATCCTGCAGGCTTTCTGTCCCTAAACTGACAAACATTATACACGTTAGCACAGGTTGATAGACCTCCTCATGACCAGTAAATGTTATCCCTTTAACCGTCACTACCTGTGACCTGTGTCTGGAGGGAATACTGTAAAATCGGAAACAACACATTGTGTAATCACAACACATCAAGGAACATCACAGCCATTTACCCAATAAATTAATATTAATTTCACTGTATGTGTATTTGTAATATGTATGTATGTACCGAGGATTCATAAATGCTGAAGCCTTTTCATAATGAAGTCAGCTAAGGTGCTAGCCATTTGACACCTCTTCCATGTTGTCCTTTAAAGTCTTCCTGTGAGAGATAACGGCTGATTAAAGTATTTACAGCCAGTCAGGCAGACAGGAACACAAGCTGATTCTATGCAGCCTCCACCTGCTGCTACACTACTGCTGCACCGCATCCTTTGTGTTGTACAACGACATGATCCCATTTTAGCCTGTCCGAGCACCTGCTCATCAACTGCAGCCATCACTGCAGTATGCAGAATAAAATACAGGTTTTCACTAAAGGCTTAAAAAAAGAACTTGTAAAATCAAGAGGGAACCATTCACCTGTCTGAAAATTTGCCTCTAGAATAATCTTCTCCATCTCTGACAAATGGAGGTGTAAAACACCAGTCTGTCTTTAAGCCAAGTGTTTTTCCTGTGTGGTATATTCTGACAGACTGAGGAGTCAGAGCTTAAGCACCCTGAGTAACGGTGCCTCACAAGCTTCCACCTCCCCACACTATCTGATATAGTTTATGTCAGTCCTGTTCAGGCATCAGTAAAACACCACTTTCCACAGTTAAATGAACTTAGGATGAGACGCAGGAAGAACCAAAAGATCTGTACATGAAAAATATCATGATTTACATCTACATAGCTAGCAGGGCCCATTAAACTGGTCCCATACAACTGGAATACTGTTAAAGGTGCCCTGTTGTAAACAACCAGCAACTTGCACTGTGTATATCCTTAAACCTGAATAAAAAACCGGGTACATTTAATACCTCATAAAACCTTTGCAGAGCCTTTTTAGAGACAAATGTAAACTGATATGACAATGGTGATGTATGAGGAAGTAATAAATGTTAATTAGGTCCCCACAGGTAAAACTAGTGCAGTCTAATCCAACAGTGTTGCAGTTAATCCTCTTTCATCAAGGGAATAATGTTTGTGTCATTAAGTCGAACCTCACTGATATCGATTTGTGTGAAGTAACCAGACAGGAATGTCTGTTACTTTAACATTATTTTATATTATACTGCCTATATAAATACTGCCAATACAACCTGAAGTAGTCCCACTTATTAAAGACCTCAGTATGTGAGTATACGACTCAGTATACGACCCTGGGTTATATGTGTTGTTTTCATAGGGCAGATGTTTCTCTCCAGAAACAGAAAAAGACAAACAGGATGAGGACTTCAAGCCCTTGATGTGACACACCTGTGAAGGAAAAAAGGGAAGGAGGAGACGGAAAGGAGGAAGGACAAGGTGAGGAGGACAAGTGAAGAAAGACTGGTGTAGAAGAAAAAGTTAAGTCTTTTTAAATTAATCTTTAACTGTTAGGAGTATGAAGAGGGACCTAGTTTTATCAGTCGGCCTTCAGCACAGTTTATCACAGTACAACAGTTACCATGGTAAAAATACATGAAATACAGAACTGTCCCTCTTTTTTATGTCATAGATTAAAACATTGGGTATTTTAATGTTGAAATGCTGCTGCACGTCTTTTAACTGGCACACGCAAATATGGCCACATTTCCCCCATTTTAGCCTCACTTCACTGGTTGCCCATACATTTTAGGATTCATTTTAAAATTCTTTTATTTGCTTTTAAATCTCTCAATGGTCTCGCCCCTCCCTACGTCTCTGAATTGCTGCACCCATATTCTCCCACCCGCTCTCTCAGGTCAGCTGATCAGCTGCTCCTGAGGGTGCCAAAAACGAAGCGCAAGCTCAGAGGGGACCGTGCTTTCGCTGTGGCAGCCCCTAAAATGTGGAACGATCTGTCTCTGCACATTAGACAGGCGTCTTCCTTGTCTGTTTTTAAATCCCTTCTTAAGACCCATCTCTTTTCCATGGCCTTTGACACCCTGTAAGATGTGATTTTATTTTATTGTTTTATCTTATTTTATGTTATTTTTTGTTTTCTCTTATTATATATCTGTTTTTATTGATGTTTTATGTCTTTTAATTTATCTTGTGTTTATAATTTTATCATGTACAGCACTTTGGTACCTTCTGGTTGTTTTTTAAAGTGCTTTATAAATAAAGCTGGATTGGATTGGATTGGATATATTGATCGCTTAACTGAAACTGTCCCCGTTTTGATTTCAGAAACCTGGTCAATTTATACAAAACTGTAATAATGAGCCTTTAAAATATAAACTTCACAGGGCTCTGCACATCGTGAGCCGTCTGTTAATGACATCGGCAAAGCTATAATGATTCCGAATGTGTGGGATCAACCAGCTATAGACTGTTAGAGCCGTGGAAACAATGAGTGATCAAGTCTGTTTGTCAAGTCTTTATACAACTACTACCATCACTACAGCTGACTCCAGGCTGTCTCTGAGTGTGTTGTGTCTGTCTCCAACAGTGAGTCAATCCCCAAGCATAAACATGTTTACAGCCTGGTACAAAAACAGTTTTGGTCTCAATAGCTAATTTCCTCTTTCATGACACCTGGACGGGGTTGAATTTCTCATATAACTCACTCATTTAATTTTTTATGAAGACTTAAAGTCCTGTATAATTGAGGGTGTGGCCTCTTTGAGTGACAGTTGGCTGAGCGTATGCCCCAACCCGGCATGCACTGAAGTCATAGCTCCACATCCGCCCCTCCTCTTTGCCCATTTTTGGATTAGCCGAGAGCTTGGCGGAATCAGGCACTGCCAAGATGGTGACAGTAGCGCAGCTCACTCTGAGCTTCTAAAACAGCTCTTCAGAAACCTGTGGGTGAAGTCGCAGAGGCTACATCCATCTTTATTTACAGTCTATGCTCTGAATATATTCTTTCATTGGCACATCACCCCCAACACACTGTCAATATGCATTACCACCCTCTGCAGTAATAATGTGCATCACATGACGCCTTACTTGTTTACATCATGAGTGTCTTTGTGCATTTACTGTGAGAACATAAGATAGACTACAGCGACCAGCTAATTCATGCATAAACAACCACTGGTGTCAAATAATGCTTTAAATAAATGGGTGTGTAATTTATTATTAATGAGCCAGAGCTCGTTCAGACATGTGATGGACTACAGCGGATTATTGTGACAGGGTATCACCTGTGACCACCACTACAGGACATTCAACCAATAAGAAGCATCATAGTTTTATTTTGAAATAAATAAATCATCAGAGATCAAAAGCTTTCCCCTGAAACATTTCATTCTAAACTGTTGTCAAATCAAGTGTTTTCTTCAATAAAAAAGAAAAACATTGGTGGAACATTTACTTTACAGAACACATGACAACAACATGGATCTTTGGTATTTCTAATCTCACTGTAAGAGTACTGCTCTCTCACTGTAATTACATGATTATATATCACGTGGCACTTCTTTTAAGAAAAGCACTTCCTGAAATGACCCATTGTATTTTAGTCATAGGCACTTTTTCACCTGCTTGTGTTACTGATGAAATGTGTTGTCACTGGAAGCTACAGCCTGACCTTGACTGGAATGAATGAAGACTCCCTGCTGAGCGAGTTCAGCGTTCTGCTACAGCAGGATGATATGATCCAGCAGAGTTGGAGAGAGGACTGAAATCCCTTCACTACTACTTAAACATAATGAATTACAGGTAAAAGTCCAGCAATCAATTTTTTAGAAATAGTTAACAAAAGTAAAATACGTCAAGTGAGTTCGAAGAATGGTCTTTTTCACAATGTTACAGATTACAGATGCATTCTGGGAGGTTCAGATGATGCCTCTATACAGCATTAAGTATAGAAATCCACATTTTATGACCCATGATCTTTCATGTTTTTGCTTGAGAAATCTTAATCTGCACAGTAATTAGAAGCCATCAGACAAATGTGTCCACGAACAAGTTCAATATTTTTCAGTGAAACCAACAAAAGGAAAATACTCACATGATCCCAAAACTGATTGTGATTGAGTCGAACTTTGTTACTTTTAATTTCTGTCATTTCTTCTATCTAATCGCATAATAAATACTGAAACCACTCTCTCCTCTTCACTATCATGTTTGCACATACTGACGTTTTTCCATCAGCTTCTCCTCCAAGCACTTGATCAGGATCGGGTCCACTTTGGGATCGAACTTGTTAGCAAACCAGTGGCCATAGTTAAGGAGCCAGCGAAGTTCAGCAGCTCCATAGATGCAAACACTCCGCATGTGTGTACCTGTGCATGCTGGGTAAAGGTTTCCTTCCAAGTAGTTCCACTTCACCAGTCGTGTCTTGCTCTTCAGATCTGTAACATCCGCCTCGGACCTGGGGATGTGTCCTGGAACCCCAGCGACCCTGACAAGCGTGGCCCAGAAGTGTTCATCTGGTGAGTATGTGTCAGCAGACCATATCAGGAAGTCCTTCGCCATCTGGCTGTTGCTGATGTAATTCACAAAATCCCTTGACAGGACAAAATATGCACTTCCAATGAACATCTCGATACCGTGAGGAGGAACATCTTTGGCCACCGTGGTTTTGACGGGAATACGGCGGTACTCATAAGGCACGTTCTTCAGCTCGTGCTGGAAGCGGAAACGCTGCTTCTTCAGTTCACTGGGTCGACTGGACTCCAGCATGTTACTGCCATTCAGCTGCTTCAGCTCCATCACCAGTTCATAGTTTGACTTGAGAGGAAAGTCCTGGCCGCACAGGTTGATGACGTACTTCCACTTGACCTCCGACCTAAGCAGGTCAGAGAGGCAGTTGAGGTCGGCATTAAGCCTGCTGATGTGGGCGTATTCCACAGACTCCAGTTTTGAGGCAATAAACACATTTGGAGTACAGTGAGCCAGGTTTTTCACAGCCTTTATAAACAGTGGAGAGGCCTTCTGATCATAGTGAATGCAGTAGATGTTATGAGGTGAGTAGATGGCATGAAGAATACGCTCCACCATGGGTGCGTTCTTATGCACCACCAAAGAGTAAGCCAGCGGGAAGTTCCTCTCTGTGTCCGACACTGGGACCTCATTGTAGGCCCTCGTTTTGATAAATGTTTGACAGTCTGAGGTCAGACTCACAGTGCTATCATCATCCACGTCTATAATGACTTTCTGTTTTATCTCCAGAGCTTTGCCGATCTCCACAGGATCCAGCTCATATATTGCAGTGCAGTTGACATCATACCTGCGGTTGTGGATTCTGGATATGCTGACAGTGATACCATAGGGCTCAATGTAGACGCTGTCCCTCACTGTCACTTTAATGTAGACCAGCTTGAGCAGACAGACCACCAGCAGAGACAGAGCAAACAGGAAGCACCTGTGTCTCAATCTATGTAAGTAGTGAGCACATCTTATTCTCATTCTGGAAACAAAAGGATAAAAATGTGGAAAAATAATAAGTTTAATACACTTTAAAGTTATCTTTACAATTTTAAGGTGCATGGAATTCTTGATCTAAGTTCACTAGAAGGTAAACCTTTCTTTTCCTTCAATAATTTACTTCATAAATTCATTTGAACTTCAGGTGTTTTTTTCTGTTTAGGAGGCAGGTAAAATAAAATACAGAGTTACACAGGTAGCTGGTTCTGGTCTCATTACCTTGCTCTCTGAAGTTGTCTCTGAGCGGCTCCATGCAAACGTCTCGCACAGTTCCACAAGAACCTAAATGTAATGAGAACATTTCTCCAGTAAGTGTAAGGAATAAAAGAAATAATAGGCCTACTAACAATAAACACCGAAACTGACTCAACAGATCCAGTAAAGTGGGAAACCTTCAGTCTGTGTGTGAGGAGCAGTTTCAGGAATCACTCCTCAGGTCTGCCTCTCCATTAATCCCACCTCAGTCTGAAAATATTCCTCTCCAACAGGAAACACATGATGAGGCTCTGAGTACTGGACTACTTCAAATCCGGTACCGGTACCTTTACGAACAGACAGTACGGAGCAAAAGTCGCCACATGAGTAAAGACAAAGCACGACGACAGAGCCGAAGTCAGACTCCCATCTGCTGAGTCCGGAGCTCCATCGCGGACCGACAGAGAGGGGTGGCCGCAGGGAGCAGCACTCCGCCCACTGGCCGGACACATCCACCACATCACCACCACCCGACACATTCACCAGTTACTCACTAATGATATGATTAACCCTCTTCAACAGGGGAAGATCCAGCAGCGAGGCTGGATCTATATATATATATATATATATACGTATATATACAGTATATGTACATATATGTATATATATCTATGTCACACACGCACATATGTATATATGTGTGTGTTTGTATATATATATATATATATATATATATATATATATATATATATACATATATATATATATATGTGTGTGTGTGTATATATATATATATATATATATATATATATATATATATATATACACATATACATATATATTTATATATAAATATGACCAAAGGGTCATGATTTCATTATGCAGCTCAAACTTTAACCACACATCTTTACATCTTTATTTTATTTGTTTCAAAGCTGGAAGCAGCTGAAATATGACATTTAACAGTCTTACATGTAGACTCAACATGGAAACATTGAGAGCAGTGTTTAGAAATATAGCTGAGTATCCATTCAGTAGAGAACTACAGTCTACAGTACCTTCACATTGAGTTAATCTGACATAAACAGTTACAACATGAAACTTAACATGTAAATAAACAAAAGACAAACACATCATGAACTCTAAAATCTCACATTTTTCCACCTTCTGTTTAACACAAGTCGAAACTAAATGGGTCAGAAACTGAGTGAAACTCACCAAGTTAAACTGTCGATACAAACACAGTTATCAACAAAATGTTAAATTCATTCACTGCCCCAGTCTTCAAACTCTGAACAGTCTTTCTTTATCAGAATTTCCCAGTAGCAGTCCATCACAGAAGTTGGTAGTAGCTCCTTGTCGTCCACCAGATGGATGATCCTGATTTTCATTAGACGGTTTATTGCTGCCTCTGCACAAGTACAAAAGAAATTCAAATACATTAAAAACCATGCTTTACATATGAATTTGATCTTTAAATAAATGAACAATTCGATTTAATGAGCCTGTTTACAAGCTCAGAGTCCAGGTGGGAGACACATGAGGCAGTGATTAATTATTGACACAGAGAAAGCCATGCGTCAGTGGCTGCCTGCCCGCCCTCTTTATTTGTTTGAGTTGCTCTGAAGGAAGTGTCAGAAGCAGGATGTGTGGAGTGGGTTGGGATTAGATAAGTCAGGAACAACAGACCTGTAGTCAGTGCGTTCTGAGGAGAAGCAGCCCTGCAGTGTTGATCATCATCCTTGGGGTTTGTCTGTGTTGAGTTTCCTTCAGCCTCCATGTTCAATAAATAATGGGACAGGGGCTGGTCTCTGAACGTCACCTGGGCAAACAGTGAAAGAGTTCATCAGAAACATCTTTAACAACATGGACAGGTCTGTTTATAAAAGATGATTCATCAGTGAGATGGAGGGCCAATCAAACAGCAGCACCATGTAACCTCTAAACAGGCCTCTGTATCATGTACCATGCTAGTCTTCCTTCATCTTTTCAATGAGATCGACTTCCAAAAAAAAAACAAAATGGGGTGGGGGTGGGGGGTTACTTACTGCTCTACAGTGAACACTCAATAATTTACAGCCCAGTCTGTATCTGACTGTCTCCACAGACCCTGACATGCAGGAAACAGCAGGAACTTGGAGCTTGTTCCACATCAACAGCAGAGAGGAAGGACAAAAGTCTGTGTGCTGAATTTTTTTAAAATCTACTAAATCCTACTGGAGCCGTGAGCAACGGAAACTCTACTAACAACCTGGCTCTTCCTGTCAAACCTTAAACTATAAAAAGACTTAACATCACCATATCACTGTAGGACTGTATTTTACTGTGCTGCCTGGTTTGTGAACTGTGAGGTGACCTGAGAGCTGAGTGGTTAGGTCTGCGAGTCGACTCTCCTCCCAATTTACTGTGTACCCTCCCTGAAAAGTTTGACTTTTATAATGCACTTTGTAATCGTGTCAAATAAATAAACTCTAATACAATTATAAACTTTATTAATGATTTAAGTCAGTGGTTTATTCAGTGCTTCTGTACTTAATTTTAAAAGTTACTGTTCAAATCACGCAAATTTAGAAATGCTTTAGAGGCTAAGACAGGTATTATAGTCTATATCTCTTGTTGTAAATGATACTCAGACCACCTCCAGTGCTTTTTGATGACCCTGCCCTGCCTGTGGCTCTCAGCTCCAGGTCCACTGGTGGACAAGATCTTTAAAATATAGTTTCATGGGGCGTCGCGTAGCTCAGTGGGTTACACAGGCGCCCCATACATAGAGGCTACAATCCTTGCTGCAGCTGGCCCCTGGTTCAACTCCTGCATCGGACGGCCCTTTCCTGCGTGTCATTTCCCCTCTCTCTGCCTCCCCATTTCCTGTCTCTCTACTGTCCTGTCCATTAAAGGCACAAAAAGCCCCAAAAATTCTTTAAAAAATAAATATATATATATATATATAGTTTCATGTTTAAAACGTTTCCTGACAGCTGCTCACTGTAGTTCTTAACAAACAAACAGGAGGAAGTAGTTTTGTTAGGGACATAAAGGAACACGTCCCCCAGAGACAGTGATTCACTGACGGGTTGTAATAGCTTTTAGAAACAATGGAGCTCAGAGGAGTCACATCTACTGTATCAGGCTTTGATACACACAATAACTACTTTCAAACTTTTAAAGTAAAGTATTTTTTAGATACTACGTGTTGACTCAGTTAAAGGGGTCAGAATCTAAATGTTGGGTGGTGCTACTCTGGAAGAGTTCCCCTTGTGGGAACTTTCCATTCATGTTCCTTATTGATCTGATGGTGGGAGGCAAAGGTCACAGAGTCACCAAACATCTTGGTTCATCCTCTGGGGAAGATGAATATCCATGGTAAAGTGGTAATGCTGGCCTGTAGTTGTTAATACACTCTATCTGAACCAGAGTATTGTGAAGTGGACAAACTGACAGGCTGCTCATTACTGGGCGTAGTGTCCAAACATAGCTCTGAGTTTAAACAGCTCCTCTTGGTGCAGCTAACCCTAATCCTAACGACCTTTGATCCTGACTGGGAGCCTTTGTTACGTGTCCTCTCTGTTTTCTTGTCACTTCTCTGCTAAAGGTGATATGAAGTCAAAATACTTCACAGCACAAAGAAACAAAAAGAGGGAAAGTCTGAGGTGGTGTGGGTACATTGCTTCAGGTCCTGGTGGTGAAACAATGAAACTCAGTCCAGAATTGGTTTATAATATTCTGAGGCAAGATTTTAAACTAGGGGGAGGCTATCAAAAGTATAAATTTGTTCTTCTCACCAGGTTGAATCTTTTTTGGTATATTCTGGATCACAGCAGTGGTCTCATGGGACAAAAGTGTTACTATCTGCCTGAACATTAGCCCTCAGCTACAATGAACAGCCATTAGACTCAGTGTTTCCTGTTTCCTGTAGCCGTTCTTCAGGCTGCCATCTAACCTTGTCCCAGGCGTACGCTGAGCTCACTGGGATGTTGTTACCAAGGATCGACTCCAGCCAGCGCTCTGGAGCCAGGTGCAGCTTCCCTTTACTGTCCTTTATCGAGCCATCACTCAGTACATGAGCATGATGCCAGTGACCCTGTAGAGGCAAGACAATGAGGTTGTTTTCTCCTTCACTGAAGCCTATGTTGCCAGTACAACAGTACAGTACTGCAGTAAAGGAGTACAGTACTGCAGTAAAGCAGTACAGTACTGCAGTAAAGCAGTACAGTAGCAGTAGCACTTGTGCTGTTGCAATGTGGGATGACAGTTTGTGTGTTGTCACTGATTTATTGTCTTTTTAGGACAAAGTGCAAACAAAGGTTTTTGTTGGAGTCAAGGATGTGTTCTCTCACTACAGTATCAGACGGACTGTCATTCAACAATCAAATGCTCAACATCTGATGGTACTGTAGAGGAGTCATTGTCATGGAGTTTGAGGAAAAGTGTAGACTGTATCCATGTTAAGCACATACCTCTTATCAAGACATTTGGTTTAATTATTTCCAGGTTCTTGATAAATATTGTGTTTAAAGAGAACAAGCTGTTACACAGGGATGAAACAGGTCTCATGAAGAGCTTTGCCTGACCTTCAGCAGCAGCTGTAGAGCACTTCCAGGTGGCAGGACTCCCCTCTGTATGAGCTTACAGAGGTGTAAGCTGTTGTCTTCAGCTTGTGTCTGTATCAGTGCATTCTTTCCTTTCATCTGAAAGTTGATGTGTTTCCTGTGTACAGTATTTCCTGGTTGTGAGGTGCTGCAGCTTTCCTTGGCATTGTTTGGAGGTGACGATCTTAATGGCGTCACCGGTCTACGCCTTTCCTTTCTTTGCCTGTCTTGATTACGGCTGTGTTCTTCCCCAGGTTGAGAGGAGGCCGGTGTGGAGAAGTTATGTGGCTGCTGTCTCACTGCTGCACTGCTTCCATGGTTGGAAGGCTGACTGGACAGTTTGGCCTTCACAGATACATACACCTCCACCAAATGCATTTGTTTCTGGAGGATTTCCACTAAGTTCCTCTGACATGAAGCTAGAGACACAAGCTGACTTTTCAACACATGTCGCCGAAGGGAGTCAGACACAGTCCTGCAGTGAGAATCAAACAGCACTGCTGTTATTTAGGTAAGAGGTGAGCACAGTGATAAAAGCAACCTTTAGTGCGGCAGTCATGTCTATCAAAACAATATAAAGACAGCACAAAGGACAGCATCACAGCAATAAACCACAGTAAACCACAATGAAGCACAATAAACCACAATGTGCATGTGCATGTTTGCACAACTATGGTAGTTACAGCTGAATCTGTCTGACCACTGAAGCTGTTGAGTCCTCAGATTTGTGGTTGTAATTGAAACTTTATCTTCATCAAAACTAATGTTTCAAAAAATAATTTTCGCATCATTAAGTCTTAAAATCTCATCTGAAGAAAGTTCAAGTGTAATTTCTTTGATCCTGGTGTAGAGACCTGCCTATACTTCTAGTCTGATTAAAAATCAGAGGTGGTGTAGTGGTTCAGATTCCACTTCAGACCTCCTCTAGTGTCATCCTGTAATCATGAGCACAGCAGTTTGTGTCAGGCAGCAGATCACTGTATACTGCAGAATCTACTTAGGCCTATTAACTTTCGCTTCTGCCATGTTCTGAAAATGAAAGCTTCACTTGGGTGAAGGATGAGAGAAGCTCCTGAACTGACCGGTATGTTTGGGAAAGATGATTCTTCTCCAGATGCTGTCTGGTGAGCACCTCAGTCAGTACACTCTGGATCTGTGTTAGAGCATCATGATACCTGCCTGAAAACAGACACCTACAATAAATGATAATCATTCTTTATGGTTGTCCTCGATCTGAAACCAAGCTGACACTAGTGTGCTCATCACCTGCTGGAAACAGTGGGATCTATTGGCTCATTATGGCCCATCATTCTGTGTATTTCTCTACATTACATTATAACTAGAATTACTGCCTCATGGTTGTCTCTGTCCAACACTCAGACGATTACATGCCTGTTTATCCAGAGTCATATAAAACATTAACCACTTGTATGAATTTTGTTATAATTGCTGTGTGAAAAGTGGCTTAAAGTGTTTTGTGAGGTCACACCGACCTTTGACCTTTGACCACCAAAATCAAATAAGTTTGTCCTTGAGTGCAAGTGAACATTTGCACCACAATTGAAAAAAATTCCCTCAAGGCGTCACGGACATATTTCATTAATAAGGCCAAAACCACATTCTGTGAGGTCACCGTGACCTTGACCTTTGAATTTATTTCGTTCATCCTTGAGTCCAAGTGGACATTTGTTGCAAACTTGAAGTTCCATCAAGGTGATACTAAGATATCCTGTCCATGACAATGGGACAACCCAAAAACATTATGCCTTCGGTCTGCCTATCGCCAGCGCAGAGCCATGAGTATTATTGAGTATAATTTGAATCTGTTCTACCTGCATCCTGCAGACCAGTCAGAGGCCACGTCAACATGTCTGTCTGGTTCCTCACCACCTCCTCCAAAGCCACTGTTACAGCCTCCGAGTGTCTGAGCTATGAAAAGATCACGAGTGGAAAATGATGAATATCACATCAACACTGTAATGCCAGTGAGACTGCAGGTCTCCTAAGAGGACAGCATTAGATGACCTGTGCCATAAATGGTTAAAAAGACCTTTGTGGCCTGTGTACATTTAATCCAGCCTCACCTGGCTCTAATGCAGACCTGAGTCTGAAGGTGTTTAAGTGTAAGGAGCTCTCACTTTATCACTGATGGCGTGTTTTTTCCTCAGCTGAATGTCACCGGGCTCTCTGGCTCCGTCTCCGTCACCTGACTCCCTGGATCGTACATCGTCACTGCGGCTGAGACTGAGGCTGCTCTGGCAGGAGAACTGCATGTGGCCCTGAGCCTCTGAGGATGTGGCGTCTGAAAGTCCTGTATTCAGACCTCAGTAAGAATCAATCACAACTGAAAACATTTAAAGTCTTAAGGTTTTCAAAACTTGAAATAAACAATAGATCCAACACAGTTTATTCTCAAAGTTTGACACAAACTGAATTAATTAATCTCATGCTCAAACTACTTTAACTACTCTTGTGTCTGCTGCCTGCCTACTGTCTCAAACTCATTCCAAGCTGCTGTCATACTATCTGTGAAAACCCCATGTCAGGATGGATCAACTGGACAACATGAAAGGTGTGAAAGTGGGTTCCTTTCTGATTCTGAAGTATTTTACTTCACATCTAAGATATCCGTCTGGGATAGGTCTGGGTCATCTGCACGAGGCTTGAAGGAGTGATGCTTGAGGTTTTCAGGATCCAACACTCATCTCCCTTAGGCTTAAAAGGTGGGAATGTATTTCAACCCTAACCCTAACCCTCTTAGTTTAAAAAGTTTCAAAACATCCAGAAACCTCTTACAGTGCTCTGCCAACAGTATTTCTCTGCTGTCTATTCATATTCTCAGTATACTCAAAATGCTGAATACACAGCTTCAGTTGGCTCTTTGTATTTGTTGTGTTTTTGGAATCAGCTGCCCTGCTTCAAGAGGATCAAACTACTAATGACTTTTCTCTGACTACAGGAAACTACCAGTGGAGTATAACCCTGACCTGATGAAGTGTTATTATATTATGTATGATGTTTTCTGAATGTCAAAGTAAAAGCTCAGATTACATTTGCTCTGCAGAGAAAACAGACTGATCTCTGAAGTCCAGCGTGGAATGTGGAAGGCAGCTCACCTGGTTGTCTGTACTGTACAGGTGCGTCACCAGGCTGCTTGTGTGTGACAGGAGATGTTTGGAAAGTTAAGAGCAGCTCTTTGATATCCTCCTCCTCTGCCAGGTCCAGTGCACTGAGGCCACCGACAGTCCTGTCCCTGACGTTTGACCCACACTGGAGGAGAAGCTTCACCACCTACTCAACACACATTCAAGACATCTTGTTAGGGGGTGGAGCCCCCACCTACCAGGGGACTTTGATATTGTACAAACTCAGTTAAGCCAATAGATTCACACTGTGTTCACTGGAGAGTCAGTAATGTCCTGTTGCCCATTCAAACTGACCAATGCTGCTTTGTGTGATACCACAAAACTGCAGTCATGTGATGTTTGAGTGGAGGGAGTACTGAGCCTCACTCAGGATAACACATGCATCATGAGAATCCTTTAACATGTTCACATGACACGATCGTCATTAACAGCTGATAACCATTCATGTAAACAGAGCATGGGGAGCAGATCAAGTCTAATAACTGAGGTCCCTGCGCACTGGGGTCAAGTCTCCTGTCCTTTACAGCGGAGGAGGTGAGGGCAGAGCTCAAGAGGCTACGCCCTGGAAAAGCAGCCAGCCCTGATGGTGTGTGTCTGAGGCTGATAAAGGACTGTGCAGCCCAGCTGGCTGAGCCTCTCCAGAGGACACACACAGAGTGTACAACAGAGCAGAGGCTGCTCTGGACACAGGACCAGGTGAAGTGAAGATAAATGAAGATTACTGGAGCTGACACAACAATTAATGAACTTTACTGTAAGAGCCATAAAAAGTAAAAGGCCAATAGGAACTTCATCAAACCACCTGTTCAACAACCATCTATGAAAGAGTTATTTCCATCTATTTTGTCCGCTGTCTCCTGGCTACTTTTACACAACAACATTGTGCTGGTTAAGATAATAGCGAATTGTTAGGAAAAGCTAAAATGTAATCTGTCTGTATGTAAGTCTAACTGATTATCTTAGTTTACCACGAACTGAGACAAAGCAGCCCAATGAAGTCAAACCCTGTTCAAAATTCATTCTTTAAAAAAAAGAAAAAAAAGAACCAGTAATAGTATTAGCTGGATCAATAAGTATATGGATAAGATAAGGATAAAATCCTAATGATACCCATCCCTGTTTGTGATAATGTGATAATTTTTTTATGGCTTCATAAACATGTGAAGGATTACATCATTTGGAAGTGGTGTCTGTTCATTAGTAGGGAGAGCGTCAGAGAACTTCAGGGGAGGCGCAGTGTGAGAAAAAGTAAATTAGAAAAAATAACTGTACACATCTGGTTAGCTCAGCTCAGCTATGCATGTGGCAAGATGGATCGATATCTAATGCCTATAGTGAGAGAGGAGATGGCTATAGTGAGAGAGGAGACAAGAGTCTGGGCAGAGCAGAAAGCAGAGGAAGTATGTTTCTTATCAACCACCTATGCGCATTGGTAAAAAAAAAAAGTATTTTGACGTCCCCGTTAAGACATCAAATTTGCATGTCTTAAGACGTCATAAAACACTGTTTTAACATGTCAATTACATCTAAAGACAATATATAAAAACGTGTTAACACGCTCATTTTAAACGTCTAAATTTGGGCGCTACTACTTCATCAATTTCTGAGGGGAAACCACATAGACCTTATCATTTCAAGGAAAGAAACAATTCCCCATTCAACCTATGAATTAAGGTTAGGAGTATTGACATTACTAATAATAACAATAATAATAATATACAATTATATAAATATGAATAATAATAATGCCATATAAATAATATTGTTATTATAAATATCTGCATTTTTTATAGGCTACTGCTCACTGAGAAAAATGTAACTTCAATATCATAATTGACATATTCATTTAATGTGCTGTTTGTCTAAGTGCCCACTAGATGGCAGTGTTAGAGCACAAATGGCAACTTGTTGAATTGTGAGCAGACTGGAGGAGGAAAGAGAATTTGGGTTCAATAAGCTTTTGATTTCAATGTAAACTGTTAAAGATCCTTTCTGATTAGTGGCAAGAGTATTTTCCTGTTGAACGAAAACACACATATGGTCTATAGTTCACCTTCTGGACAGGAATGAGAACCTGCAGATGGTGTAGAGACAGAGCAGGTGCTGGAGTGGAGAAGCGAGTTGAGCGCGCCTGAACCACTCACATATACAGTACTTTATACAAACGGATACACTGAACTTAAACAGATTTCACTAAAAACCACCACTCCAGCTCCCAGCTGCTCCCCCGTGGTTTGCACCCTGCTCCTCAAATGGACTGTCCTGGACTAGCCCAAACCACAGCTCTGGGCATACAGCTCAACATATATGAAACATAGCCCCTCTGTCAAAAAAAGGGGTGGGTATGTTGATACCAACCAATAGCATGGAAGTATTGATGGTCCAAACATCTTAAGATTCTCAAAACTTTCTGTCATCTTTAGATGTAATTGACGTGTAAAGACGGCATTATCTCTCCTCTTGAGTTGCACAAATATGACGTCTTAACGTGGACGTCAAAATAGAGGTTTGGACCAATCCGCGTGCCATAGCAGGGCCCTGTCTACACCTGGTGCAAAGCAGCAGTTTCAGACGACACAGTTGTCTTTTTCCTGTCCAGCCCCCACTTTGTTTAAATAGCAAACCCACTAGCGCTGTGGTCTGAAGGACGCATTATCAAGAGAGCAACATGCGCCTACATAGGCCACATAAGCATTATGCGACATCCATGACGCACATGGCTCTGCAGACTGTGCAGAGAAGTGTTCTTTCTTACTACCCGGTAAATCAAGAATTATTCACACTTCTCATATAGGCCTAATATAAAATATGTCTACAGTGATATGAAATCACAGACGCATAAGGTCCGATGATGTAAAGAGTTTAAGAGTAAGAAAACCATTTGTAGTAACACAAGTGACTAAAGATCCAGCAATGAAACATGACTGAGAGGATGACAGTTCAGTCTAGACATGGCTGGAGGATAACCAAGGAAAAGGGACAGTTACATTCATAATAATCTGACCTGCTCTATAGGAAAAGTGATAACTGAATTGGGGCTGTATAAATAAAACTGACAAGTGCTGTAGTAACTATTCCTCCGTCTTAATAAACAGCATTAACATGTTGTAGAGGAAACACCTACTGAGTTACCAAAGACTGTGAAACAGATGCTGAAGGTGTGACTGAAAAAAAGAGTTTCTCCATCACCTGATAGTGTCTAGAGGAAACGGCATCATGTAGGGGGGTGACACCGTCAAAGCTCCTGGCATTAACATTAGCTCCAGCCTTCAGCAGCTCCTCTACCACTGCCTTATCACCTACAGCTGAAGCCTCGTGCAGAGCTGTCCAGCCTGACAATTCAAGTCAACATTTACTGTCAACAGTGGCTTCATGTTTGACAGGTAATAATGCTTTCATGAGTGAAAGATGTCAGACTTCAGAAGTGATCAAATGGAAATAAAAAAAGTGTCTCAGCTGTGACAAACCTGCATAATCCTCCATGTTGACGCTGATCCCAGCCTGAATGAGCGCTCTGACTTGTTCCAGGTCTTTCCTCTTGGTTGCTTTGTGCAGCGCAGTCTCACCTTTTTCATTTCTCTTGTGAAGATGTTTCTTGTTGGGGATTTTCACACATTTTGAGACATTTGCTTTGAAAATGAATGAAATCAAAGTTTATGAGATATAGTAATTAGGAAGAGTACGTTCAGTAACAGTGGTCCTGCACACATACTTAATGTTTCTTTAGTTACCTGACTGAGATGCAGACTCAGCATGGCCTGAAGCAGACTGGACACAGCTGGACGTCCCTCCCTGAGGTGGTTTCACTGGGTTTATCTCCATCTCCACTTTCTGCTCTTTGTTTTCAACCTGTGAACCTGAATCCTTTCTCTCGGTGTCCTCTGTTGTCCCTCTGCTTTCACACGCATTAAGGTCATGCAACAGGCTCAATGAGTCATCATCTGAAGATGATATATCTCCATTTCTCTCATGCTTCTGGTTACAGCTGTCAGTCATCTCCAGAATGTCTGTGGAAGAAGAATGAAGAGCTGACAGTCACATAATGACACGGTGAAGTTTCTTCCCTCACAGATCTGAACCTAACAAGTCCTCAAACAACACAACATGTCAGTTACCAACAAAACTGATCTGACATCTGAGCTGACAGGTCAACATTGTTTGTCAGTGCCTTCCAAAGCTGTTACACATCACCAGCATACAAAGGATTCATGTGATTACTTACTCGGTTAAGAATAGTAAAAGAGCGTGGTCATGGTTAAATGTTGTAAATGAACAGCAATTTCCTGTGTTATTGTCCCCCTCACCTCTTTCCTGTGTTCATGAGTTAGTGTTGACTCAAACAACCACAAAGGGTCAGGACTTCCATTTGTTTAGTTCTTGTATCCAGAAGAAGTGACAGAACTCTCATATCCTGTCATATTGTCACAGGGGTGAAGAAACAGAGACTGCATCCCTCTACATTTACACTGTTTGTGTTTAGCTACTGGACAACCAGCAGAGGGAGGTGAAGAGTCATCACTGAGACTATTCCAGACTGAGGTTGGCAAAGAGAAACACAAGTGTCACCAAAAACTAAATCACTTCATAAAAACTTTGCTTTTGTGTTGTCAATGTCTCCATTTTCATCATGTTAAATAAATTAGACTAAACAGATGTTGGCTGGTCAACAAGAGCTTCATTCAGGTCCAATGACTCACCCTGACAGAGCAGGTCAGTGTACTCACTCCACTCTACTGGAGGATGGATTTTTCTTTAAAGTTGCTCTAATAGACCTTTTTTGTAGCTGACAGTGTCAACGCTGTGGCATCATTTACTGCTGTGACAGTCACCATCATTTTATCAATCATCAGACTTGTGATTCATTCAGTGGACCAATGATACATTGATACAGACAGAACCAGATAGTCAACCTCTAATCCTAACTAAAATGACCCCACTGGGGAAAGACTAGATCTGAGCCGTGCGCACTACCACCAGTGTATCCGTGTCAGCAGCAGCAGAAACATCAGACCTACCTGGTGGTCAGAAACACACAAAAACACCTGGTGACAGGGATGCACGCCACTTCTTCTTCTACCACCTCCACACCTGTAAAACAGACAGATGTTTTTATCATATACAATGCAGATGTTTTATCTTATACGGTGCAGATGTTTTATATACAGTTACAGCTACAGACAGATATCAACATTAAAGTGCTGTGAATATGATCCCTGAACGTTATTCAAGTTAAAACTTGAATTTGATTTCTGGTTGGTGTGTGTTTAAAACAACACATTTACTTCTTGTAGTAGTGTTTGTGTGTGCGCCACAATAGGATGTTCTAATAAAAGTTGATACAATAATAATAATAGTAACAATAACAGATAGTAATGATAGCAATGATATATAATAATAGTAATGTGGTAATAGCAGCAATGTACATGTGCGTGTGCTATATATACAGGCAGCATAATAATAGTAATAATAATAACAATATATGATGATAATAATAATAATAATAATAATAATAATAATAATAATAATAATAATAATAATAATAATATGATAATATGTGATTATGATAATCAGGATGGTAGAAATCTTAATCATGTAGTAAGGATGGGGATGGAGAGTTTACACCAGAGGGGCAGGCAAAGGGGCCCGGGCGGCCCAGCACGGGTACCACCCCCCCCCCTTTCCCCCTTATCTTTCCTCCAATGGAGGGTTTTCAAGTTTGTCATAATGATTTTTATCTAGGGTAAAGTTTTTGTTTTTTTCTAATTTTTTTCCCTCTTCTAATGACATCTTAAGAACAGCAAAGATCTAAACTGCTTTTTACTTGATAGTGTTAAATTTCTGGTCAGAGTTTTTGTTCGAAGTTCACAGAAACTGAGAAGCACTGGTTCTAAAATCTGTGAACAACAGTCACTTCAGTCAGGAAGGTGTACATGTATGTACCATGTGTGCCTCTATGCTGCCTGATATGAGGTTCAGGTTCTGTCCAGTCCACAGACTCAACTGGACTATCACCAAGGTATCCTCAGTTTGGTCACTGTCACTGTTGTCTACCTCTACATGACAATCAAACTAGCATGACCTTTTTTATTAACGCAAGCAAAATGTCCTGTGTCAGAAGACTGGACTATTTTCCATCACTAGATGGCAGCACAAAATAAAACGTGAGTTTGCTAATAAAACGGATACTGAATGAACACGCAAGAAATAAAATGAAAACAGGGCACACACACATTTTCTGGGGAGAAATTCCAACAATAAGAAAACCAGTGTTATTTTACTAGGTATAGTTACAAAATACTATATTTTACTCTGTGTCACCAGCCCTGATAAAAGGTTTCCTTCATTCCAAGGAGAAAACATTTCCTTTCATGTTGATTAAAGTAAATCATTTCAATGACAAATAACATATGACTGCCAGGATGTCACCTTCTCAGGTGCAGAACACCTGTGGAGAGACTAAGCTTCTTCATAAACAGTGTGTGTTGACATATTTCACTAGCACAGAACCGGGACTACCAGAACAGGGTTCTGTACTGTCTCTGCTAGGTTCAATGGGTCTGATCCAGGTCTGACACTAACCCTCATTTCTTAAATATTATATAGTTTCAACTGTGACTCCCGTACATTCAATCTCAAGGAGCTCGTTTTTTTTAACATTCATACTGCGCTGAGTGGAGGAACCTACAACTAACAATGATTTTGATCATTGTTAATGATTGATTGATCAACCTGTTGATTATTGTTGTTTTCTTGATTAACAATTTGATCTTTAAAACACCAGAAAACAGTCCACACTCAAAGACATTCACTTACTGCCGCCATGTTGTTCTGGTATAAATTCACTGTGACCAATAATATATGTAAACAGTTAAACAGTCACAGTCTATGAAACTGACGACGTTAGCTAGCGGCTAACAACAGTTAGCGTTAAGATTTTTCAACTGTAAAAGTATGAGCGCTATGTGACCAAACCTTTGAAGCTACAGTGGCTAATAGTGTGTGGTTGGTTAGCGATTAGTGTTAGCTACGTTACTTTAACTAGGAGAGTGAATAGTTTACCTTCAGCTGGATAAATTTAAGTAACAAATGTTGAAGAAAAGAGAGTTTAACATCACTGTCTATATCACGTCTGAAGGTGCCCCTCTTCTCCAGCCACAGCAGCAGGTGTAACCCGGTGTGACGTAGCAGAACTGTAGCGCCAAAGTACAGCCCTGTTGTGTGATAAAATTATTCCTGAGGCGTTAGTGTGTGGGAAGCTTGTTTACCCGGCCTAACCTGATCCCACAGTATCTGACTTATTCACAAAAAACAGTGGAAGGAGTTTAACTCCTTTAACAAAATTTAAAATAGGTGTTACAGCTCAGATTGGCTATAAAAGCAGTAAGTAGCCTATAGATTTTATTTACTGTCAGTTTGACTGAAGACCCTCACACTAACAAAGTGACACTTTACCCTTTAAATGATTTCACTTGATCAACATTCAGTTTAAATTTAATACTGATTGTGGTTTAATTGGTTTAACCATAGCAGCTTGGTCTGTGACTACAACTAATCGAGTACAAGAGGAATCCATCTGAAACCAAATACTTAGAAATAGGCTAGGCTTTTGTCTTTATTGATATAAAGTAAATATATATATATATATATATTCATAATAAATATAATAATATATATTATATTAATAATAATATATAAACAATGTACAAGACAAACAAACTGTACCATTGACGTAATGTTTTCCAGCTATTGCTTGTTGTTATTACAAATATATAATATATATATATATATATATATAATATATATTGAAAAAATATATATATATTTTTTTTTGTAATAACAACAAGCAATAGCTGGAAAACATACGTCATGGTACAGTTTGTATGTCTTGTATATTGTTTATTTTGTACTGTAATTCTTGATAAACTGAATGAATACAGGTCTTCATGTTGTGGTGGACTACAGCTGTAATCTGTGAAGTGCTCAGATTTTGGAAAGGACAGGGACAGCACATCTCTCAAGTGCAGTCTCTGTTGGTGGGTCCGTTAGTTACTAAACAGTTGGTTCAGCCTTGAACTAACCCTTAAATCAAATCTCAGATTTGTTCAGCCTCACTACACTGTGAACAAACAAAAAGCCATGAAACTGTGGCCACTGACCCAGAAACGATAGGAGCGCTCTTAAAACCGATGTGTGTAGAACTTGAACATTAAAATCTTTTTATAGTTATGAAAATGATCTTGTATGTACTTAAAGAGGGAGACCAGTCCTCCGCACAGAGACCATGTCCTCCATGCAGAAAGTCCTCCGTATTGAGACCAGTTCTCCGCAGAGACTGATCCGGAGGACCACAGGCACGTCGCAGGGACGTGCTCAGATAAATCAAACTACAGAGCACTGTACTGATTTCTGACAAAGTTAAATCACACAGTATCCTTTGGCTGTGTCATGATAAGTGATCTGAAGTCTATTTTCTAATTATAGCCGTATAGAGTTATTAGACTGAGAAGCACCTGAACATTCCTGAAGGAGAACACTCCTCAGTTCTGGATCAATGTGTTTTAGGCACAACACAACATTTTAGTTATTTGCTCTGCAGTGAGATCTTTAAACGTGGAAGACTCACTCAGTCACAGTTGATCAAGTAAAGTGTTGACAGCAGTGTTTGATTCCTCAGTTTTACCTGTGACGAGTGTAAGGGTGGATCCTGCTGATTACACCTCTCAAGTAATGTTTTAGCTGTTAGGTCAAAATGAAATTATGTCTGAAATACAAACAGATGCATTTTCAATATTTGTATCCTGTGTTTTTAGTTCCGATTAATATTACATAAGTATTAAGATAAAAAAAAAAAGTAAAACAAAATATAATGTGGGTAACAATTTAATAATTTTCACAGGCTACATGTAATAAAAACGAACGAAAAAAAACTCAGCAGCAATAAATAAGCTCTGCCAAATAATCACTCAGTCACTCAGTCATCATCTATAGATTTAACTTATCACTGATGAACCCGTTAAAGAATACTGTATCATTATACTCTGTCTTTCAAATCAGTACAAGGTCCGATCGTTTCCGCCTTAGCTGTGCTCGTTCCCGCGGCGGGCCTGCCGTTCTCTGTAGGCCAGCAGCACCAGCACCCGCTCGCTCACGGACCACAGCTAAACAGTGGTGGTGAGATTAGGCGTCCTCTCCCTGGCCACGCCCTATTACTGGCGTCGCCTAGGAAACGGGGCGTGGATAAAGCGTTCGTGAAGCAGGTGACCGACGTGATTGGCTGAAGTGTCGGATGATGTAGTAGCGTGCCATCGTTCCATCGGTCCTCCGTGAGCTGTTGAAGCCGCTCAAAGTGTCTGTGACCGTCTGCAGTCAGTCTCTCGTCCTCCACCTGCCAGCGGTAAGTCAGTCTTCTCTTCACTTCATGTTAATGTCGTGTCACCTGTGTATACAGAGGCATGTAGGGGCCACACTGACGACTCAGTTCAGTTTGATGGATGATGGCAGGAATAGACGATGAGCGGAGCCGCATCTCAGCCGCTGCGGAAACGAGTTCAGCAGACATGACAGACTGGGTGGCATTCCTAAAAGTGATCGATGCCAAAAAGTGACTGTTTATTAACGTGTACAGCTGCTTCAATCTGGAGCAGTCATTCAGAACGTGACAATAATACACACAGATTGTAACAGTAAAGTGAGTGTGAAACTTAAACGTTTCTTAAAACGAATTATCACAACTGAGGCCAGACAGGTGATTATAGATCATAGATCATAGATTATATTGTTATTGATGTTTGTGTTGGTTTGTCTAACGTCCTAGTTTATATTTGTTCTGTTATAAATCCTGCATTCAGAATAATATTTATGTGAAAGCTCAAAGTACCAAAAAAGTGAGAGTAGTGATCTGTAGAACTGTATTACTGCATTAACACATATGTATCAGTTTTATTCCTCTATATCTAATAATTGATTATTGATTGTGGTTGTGTTTCCTGTGATCATGGTGTTTTCCTGTAGTGACACCTCTGTCAAGCTGAACAGTTTACGTTACTTTACTTGTTTGGCAGCCCTGGTCCACCATGCTGACCCGTCTGTTCCGTATGCATGGCCTCCTGGTGGCCTCCCACCCCTGGGAGGTGATTGTTGGCACAGTCACTCTCACCATCTGTATGATGTCCATGAACATGTTCACTGGCAATGACCAGATCTGTGGCTGGAACTTTGACTGCCCCAAAACAGAAGAGGTGAGTCAGTGAGATGAGACTGTAGTACTGTACCACACAGCGTGAAGTAGACCACAGTCCCAGACTGAAACCGCCTCAGGACTGTCTCTCCACCTGCACTTCAGACTATATGTCGCACTGACAGTATATGGATCCTTTGACCAACCGCACAGCTCTGACTTAGTGTCCTTATCATTTAGAATTAATATCCATTGTTACGGCCAACAGCTATAGATCCTAGAAAGCATGATGAATCAGGATCTCGGCTGGAGGGATGACGATGATTTCATTAGTTCAGACCAACACATGACAACAACTACCAGATGATTTGCCATCTGGTGTATTCCAGGGTGCACACCCTACCTTTGTTTTTCATCTAGCACCTCATCACTTCCTCGTGTCATCACTGTTGAGCTATGAACCTGCTGCTGCATAACTTCCTAAGACAACTAGTAAATACATATCTTCATCCCATCTGACAGGACTGCATCCTGAAATAGCTGAAGTGTGGAGTAAAGTAAATAGCTGTGTGTGTGTGTGTGTGTGTGTGTGTGCGTGCGTGCGTGTGTGTGTGTATGTCATGTTCTGGATATTATGGATTTTGTAATATCGTCATTACTGTGATAAACACACATTTTGGTTTTTAGCACCTATCTACCCCATACTAACCCTAACACTAACCTGATGGATGACAGAGCTTTGTCCTGATTGGCTGAAGCCTTCATTGACATACAATTTTACAGTATATCATACACCTTTATAGTATATCATACAGCTTTACAGTGTATCATACAGTTCTACAGACAATTCAAATTGTAAAACAATTTTGTTTGACAATCACATTTTACAGTTTCTGTATAAGTTGTAATGAGTGTGGAACAGTTAGTACTATTTCAGAACTGAGACCAGGATTCAGCTCCTTGTGTTGGATGATGGTAGGTGGATCTTGTCACCTTAGGGCAGAGCTAGGCTAGCTGTTTCTGCCTGTCTTGAGTCTTTGTGCTAAGCTAAGCTAACCAGCTCCTGGCTGTAGCCTTTTATTGACCTTACAGATATGAGAGTCAGCGTGTCCAGCTCTGCCTGTAAGTACTGCTATTATTTCTAATGAGAGTCTGCGATCTTCTCTTTTCATAGCAAATACTGAGCAGTGACATCATCATCCTCACCATCACACGCTGCATCGCCATCGTCTATATTTACTTCCAGTTCCAGAACTTGAGACAGCTGGGATCCAAGTATATTTTAGGTAAATTATTGATGGTCACATGTTGATAAGATGTCACAGACGGGTCTGTAGAGGGAGCAGATCCTCTGACCTGTCAAGATATAAATAAAAAAAATCTCATCCTCTCTTTCAGGCATTGCCGGCCTTTTCACCATATTCTCCAGCTTCGTCTTCAGCACAGTGGTCATTCACTTTCTTGACAAAGAGCTCACAGGCCTCAAGTAAGGACGCGCTCCTCATACTGTCCTCTCTTAGTGTCTCTGTTGAAAGCTCCAGCTGATTGCTCTGCTCTGTCCTTCAGTGAGGCTCTGCCCTTCTTCCTGCTTCTCATTGACCTCTCCAAAGCATGTGCTCTTGCCAAGTTCGCTTTGAGCTCCAGTTCTCAGGTTTGAAGAAATATTCACTTATCATATATATATATATATAGAGAGAGAGAGAAAGAGAGAGAGACAGAGAGAGAAAGAGAGAGAGAGAGATGCAACTGACTGGCTTATTTCACTCTAACTCTTTCAGGATGAAGTGAGGGACAACATTGCTCGTGGCATGGCAGTGCTGGGACCGACCTTCACTCTGGACGCCCTGGTGGAGTGCTTAGTGATCGGAGTGGGAACAATGTCAGGTACTCCCTGCCAAGTGAAGCTCCATTTATCCTTTGAATGAGGTGTAATGAGGTGGCTCTCTGATTGTTTCCCGGCCCTTTTCCTGTGAATTGTGCTTGAGAATCTGTTTGTGTCTTTCAGGTGTGCGGCAGCTGGAAATTATGTGCTGCTTCGGCTGCATGTCTGTCTTGGCCAACTACTTTGTGTTCATGACCTTCTTCCCTGCATGTGTGTCACTGGTGCTGGAGGTAAGGCTGCAGTCTGTGGTTGTATGTGTGTATTTGTGTGTGTCAATGTCGGTCTGACTGACCGTGTTGTGTTTGTTCCTGTAGTTGTCCCGTGAGAGTCAGGAGGGCCATCCTATCTGGCAGCTGAGCCACTTCTCCAGAGTGATGGAGGAGGAGGAGGACAACAAACCCAACCCTGTGACCCAGAGAGTCAAGATGATCATGGTAACACCTCTCGACCTTCTTGTGTTTCTCTGTTTTCATCTGAACACCATGTGATAGCAGCTCTCTGCTCCATGTGCAGTCTCTGGGCCTGGTGATGGTTCACGCCCACAGCCGCTGGATCGCCGAGCCCCTGTCCATCAACACCACAGTGGGCATGCCACAGGTCGGCATGGAGCTGGACCACCTCTCACCCAGGAGGATCGAGCCAGAGAAACCGCTCTGGCACTTCTACCTCACCAGGTGAGGCTGTTGATCTGCTTGACTGCATGTCTGTGTGCATGTGACAGCTGCCCTGTATTTTCTGCTTTAGAACATTAGTTGTGAGAAGAGGTTGTGGTGTGAAGAACAAATCTCTGGTCAGAACATGGTGTTCAGGATCAACATCTGAGGATGACAGTGAATGTGTTCTGGACACCGGCTGCAGTAGGGCCTTGGGGTTCCAGACAGTCCTGTCTGTAATGTTGCTGCTGCAGTTTTGACCCATGCAAACTTTCTCACTGTGTCCACTGGAAGTAGATGAAGTTGTGGTAGAAATGTCTGCTCTTCTTTGATGTGGAATGAGGTCAGCATCAGACTCTGGCCCGACTGGTCACTGGTTGACTGGAGTGTACTGTGGTCATACTGGGATGAGAAATAACATGGCTGCCAGCATTTATGATATCTCAACATTTTATGTTGAGATATCAAACTGTTATTTCATGATTATGTTTGTGTGAGACCTAAAGGAAACTGTCCCTGTCCTCCTGCAGGATGATCACCATGGACATAGAGCAGGTCATCTGCCTGGCCTTGGCCCTTCTGCTGGCGATCAAGTACATCTTCTTCGAGCAGGTTGAGATGGAGTCTACGCTGTCACTAAAGAACCCCATCACTATGTCTGCCCCTGGCCTGGCCCTGCGACGGCCCACCGAGACCTGCTGCAGGAAGGAGCCGCCAGCTCCCCGCCCCATCGCCCCCACCCACAGCATGGCTGCCATGGTCTCCATCAAGGCAGAGAAAGGTGTGTCTGGACTCAGTGAGGATGTTGAAGCAGAATTGTGTAGCATTGTGGTTTCTAACTCTAACTTGTTTCCTTAGATGAGGTTATCCGGCCCCTGTCCACCCCAGCTGCAGATCCCCAGCCAAAGAGCCTCTTTGTTATGGGGGATGAAGAGGAAGAGCTCAAATCTGAAGCTGCTCAGCCGAGCCTCCCCACAAACCCTAGAGACCTGGACCAGTGTGTGGCCATCTTGAACAACCCTGAGGTAAGACATCACACATAAACACAGCTAACTCAGCTAACCTCCTCACCTCGACCCACTTCCCAGCTCCCTCGGGTGTCTGTGTGGGTCGTGGCATCACATCCCACCAATCAGACTGCAGGATTTGAGGAAGTTGTCTGATCTAACTAGGCTTTAACGAGATTAGTCACTGTGGTATCTCTTTGAGGCTCAACCAATTAGAGCATGACGCCAATAGAAAATACACTTGCAGTGAGTCCACTGACTGTCTTTGGCCTCTGTGCAATCAACTCCCAGGATAGTGTGAGATGGTGTTTATAGGTTCTTCAATTCATTTAAATTTTATTTGTATAGCACCAAATTATAATATACATTATCTCTGGTAGATAAGCATCTACCAGAGGCAGAGAAACTAAGCTGGCTCACTATAGACAGATATATTTAACGTAGAATCAACTGGCATGAGATTTATTGCTCTAATATTAAATTGAATCCACGGCAACAAGCATCACCGTGTTTACAGTAAATCACACAGCAGGTTGTGATAATCTATAATCTATAATCTGTATAGTCTGTTCTGTCATTTCTGTGAAATGACTGTGAATGGCTGTTTTCAGAAATGTTTTTGAGCTGAACAACACTCAGTAAAGATCCGTCCTCCTGTCTGACCACACTACACGGTGAACAGTAAATGGCTGCATGACTGTATGTGTTGCAGTTGGGGCCTCGTTTCCTGAGTGATGCTGAGGTGATGCTGCTGGTCAACTCCAAACACATCCCAGCGTACAAACTGGAGGCCACCATGGAGAGGCCAGAGAGAGGAGTGGCCATCCGGAGACAGATGATCTCTTCAAAGCTGCCCTCTCCTTCTGCGCTTTCCTCTCTGCCATACACACACTACGACTACTCCAAGGTGCGCGCACACACACACATACACACACACACACACACACACACACACACACACACACACACACTGCAGTCCTCTCTGTAACATACTTCCTGTTTCCCAGGTTATGGGCACCTGCTGTGAGAATGTAATTGGCTACATGCCCGTACCAGTGGGCGTGGCTGGACCGCTGCATCTGGATGGGAAGCATTTCCAGGTTCCCATGGCAACTACAGAGGGCTGCTTGGTTGCCAGCACCAACCGCGGTTGTCGAGCAATTGCTGTGAGTGTCAGACTGTTGTTTTCCTACAGGACAAAATAGCTAACTACAAATATCCAGCTGCTGTCTCCAGATCAGATCAGTTCTCTATTTACTGTTGACACAGTTTGTAAGTTCTAGTCCACCTGCTCCAGTTATAACCGTGTCCGTTTCACATGTTGCTTTGAAATCTCACATCAATATCAGACAAAGTGAGTTTTACTTGACCTTTAAAATGTGTAAATTAACTTAGGAATGATGAGGTAGAAAAAGGAAACTTTGCTCCTGTGTATATTCTGAATGTGCTCAGAAAAATGACAGCATTGGTCATTCAGATATCTAAAACTAAAAATATGCTGCAGCTGGGAGGTGGAGCCAGCAGTCGCATTCTGGCTGACAGTATGACTCGAGGACCCGTGGTGAGGCTGCCCTCCGCCTGCCAGGCTGCAGAGGTCAAGGCCTGGCTGGAGAGCACAGACGGTTTTCATGCCATCAAAGAAGCCTTTGACAACACGAGCAGGTAAAACACGAACCTGATACGGACAGGAGTAAAAGTATGGCTCAGTGTCTGTGTCTACATGTTGTTTTTTGTGTGGTTGTTGTGGCAGGTTTGCTCGGCTGCAGAAGATGCTGGTTGGTCTGGCTGGAAGAAATCTGTACATCCGCTTCCATTCCAAGACTGGAGATGCCATGGGGATGAATATGATCTCTAAGGTAACTGTGTGTGTGTGTGTGTGTGTGTGTGTACATTTGAGATTCAGATAGAGAGTTTCCATCCTAGTGTGAGACTCATGTATAATGGTTCACACCTGGCCTACCTGCAGGGTACAGAGCAGGCTCTGAGCAGACTGCAGCAGAACTTCCCAGACCTGCAGGTGGTGGCTGTCAGCGGAAACTACTGCACTGACAAGAAACCAGCCGCCATCAACTGGATCGAAGGCAGGGGCAAGTCTGCCGTCTGTGAAGCCACCATCCCCGCTAAAGTGGTCAGAGAGGTAGGAGGAGCCAGGGCTCAGAGTGTTGACTTCTCACATGTTTTAGAATGAGGTGTCGAGTATTAAAGGGTCCTGCCGTTAGCCCTTCAAACTGCTTCAACTGTAATCATTCCTCCTGTTAAAAGGTCCAGTGCACTGTCAGTAGAGAGATGGAGGAGAAAGCACAGAGGGACAGAAGCCTGTATTCAGTCTCAGTAACATGTCTGAAAAAACATTACACATCAATCTGGATCCCATTTCATGATCTGCTAAAATCAACTGTTTTGTGAGAGTAGTGATCTGTAGAACTGTATTACTGCATTAACACATATGTATCAGTTTTTCTGTTTTGTTGAGTTTTATATGAGTTAATTCAGAACAAGTTCCCTCCATCAGACTCATCCTACAGAAGCTCACATTAACTTTACCTCAGCAGACTCATGTTCATTCGTTCACTGCAGGTGTTGAAGACGACAACACAAGCTCTGGTGGAGGTGAACATCAGTAAGAACCTGGTGGGCTCCGCCATGGCAGGGAGCATCGGTGGATTCAACGCTCACGCAGCCAATCTGGTGGCTGCCATCTACATCGCTTGTGGACAGGTGGAGTAGTTCTCAAATATTCTTTATTTCACTGTATGTGCATAGTGAGGGCTAAATCATGAACTCTGTGCGTGTGTGTGTATGTGTGTGTTTGTCCTGCAGGATCCAGCCCAGTCAGTGGGCAGCAGTAACTGCATCACCCTGATGGAGGCATCAGGACCAACAGGAGAGGATCTGTACATCAGCTGCACCATGCCTTCTATAGAGCTGGGCACTGTGGGAGGAGGCACCAACCTGCCCCCCCAGCAAGCCTGCCTCCAGGTACACACACACACACACACACACACAAATTGTTTCTGCTAGTGGACAAAACAATCAGTTATTGCAGCTTTAACAGGCCTGTGCGTGTGTGTGTCCTTGTGCCTGTGTGTGTGTGTGTGTGTGTGTGTGTGTGTGTGTGTGTGTGTGCCCGCAGATGCTGGGTGTGCAGGGAGCCAGTCAGGACTGTCCAGGGGAGAACGCCCGGCAGCTGGCCAGGGTGGTATGTGCCACCGTGCTGGCTGGAGAGCTCTCTCTGATGGCTGCTCTGGCGGCTGGACACCTGGTGAAGAGTCACATGACACACAACAGGTAAGCACCAGGAACCTTCGTTTACATGACTCAGTTTTGTCTGTGAGCCATTCACAGGTCTACACAAAAATCTGAAAGTTCAGCACATGCCAGACCCTAAAGAGTCACACAAAGTTTACAGTGACTATCAACTCCAGCAGACAATCTAGTGTGGGTCAAACCACGTTTAAGCCTTGCAGGTCTACTTTGTTTGTTTTTCAGGGACATATATACATGTTACATCAATCAAACCATTTAAAGCCTTAACTAATTCCCCCCAGATGCCATTTTATAAAGAAATATAAAACCAGTATGCATGTGACACACAACCCTGATGTTCTAAGACGATGTTACTGTCCTGTCTGCAGGTCCAAGGTGAATCTCCAGGAGACTCCAGGAACCTGCAGCAGGAAAGCGTCCTGAGAGCAGTGTGGCCTCCTGCAGGAGCAGTAACTTCAGGAATCTATGGACAATCTGAAAAAGACTAATCATTCATCAATGAAAAAACAGACCTCAGACGTTCTCTGAGTGACACAGGAGTATCATGTGACCAATCTCTATGCTGGCTATGAAAAGGATTCATTCAAGCTAATGGGACTGTTCTGTGGGAAATATAAATGTATCTGGTTATGTCTTATGGAGCTAGAAGCAGCTAATTACTGGCTTCTTTCATTTCCAAGGTTAAGAATGTCGTTAGGCTTTTGGGTTCAGATGAAACAGCTCTCCAGTCACCAAACGAGCACCGTGAACACAGAAACACTGATACCTAAAGGAGCCTGCAGACTGTACACAGACTATAAGTTTACTGCAGGTCACACTGTGCAACATGGGTCTAATAAACATGGCTACAACATCAAGGCTGATGTATGCAGAATGTAGGATGATTAACCCCTGAATCAGCAGCTATGGCTAAGTCAATAGACAAGATTAATGTTTATATCAGTGAGCGTCATCCATCTTCATCGCTATGGTGGTAAACAATGAAGCTGAGCACAAATCGATTAGATTGGATTAATAGTGATTTTTATTGTATGGAAAAAAAATCCAAAAAGAAGCGGAGGAGAATCTGGACCCGGGTGTGGTGAGGGAAAAGAGGCAAACGTAGGACCTAGAGATAAGGGTTAGGGTGTTGGGTTAAGAGAAGTATTTCATAATTTCATGCTGCCTGTTGGTTGGTTTGTAGATGTAGGTCACAGCAGCATCTTTGAATCTCTCTCAGTGTGACGCTGGACCACGACCAAACATATCACCCAAGTTTGTTTCACATCATCTTTGGTCCTGGGCGGCCCAAAGTCGCACAGTGTGTGCCTGCCTTAAAAAGTGACGGTGTCTGTTGAATGTGTGTGAAAACTGAAGATCATTGCTGCTCACTACAGATTCTGCATCACTGGACCGACATCAGGAAAGAATAAATATGTGAACGATTATCACTTCAAAACAGACTGCAAGTCAAAGGCTGAGTTTATCTGCAGGTACAGAACAGGTGAGATAAACTCAGGACTGTGTCTGTACTGCTGATAGGACATACAACAAATCATTAGGCTGGCCATTCCCAGACTTCCCAGAATGTCACAGCCCAATTTAAATACGCTCATCTTCTGCGGCCCATCTAAATCTTTAATGACAACACAACTCACGATACTAAGATTAATGGTTTCCTGATACATATTTTTTGTTTTATAAACAGAACAATTCTGCAGGTTAATAATCCATCTATATACACATAACAATTAGTTAAGTAACTAATTAAATCACAGTGAATTGTTGAGCCTGTATCCTGGCTGTTTGACACTGGATAATAAAACACTTATAAATACAGTTTCACAATATCCAACATAACATCAGCATGAAGCAAAGAGAAAATGTGACAGTCACCGCTCCATTTGAACTATTTTCCCACTAATGACAAGATATAAGAAACAGGGCCAGATCAATAATTTACTTCCATAACTTTGTTTTACTTTTTTATTTAAATATTGAATCATGGATATTTTATGGGCATTTCAAACTTAATTACCAAATTAAAAATTGAAAACAATTTATTTATTTATTGTAAATGACCTCTCACTGCCCACCTGCAGTAGCTCTACGACCAACCAGCTTACAAACGTGTGTGTGCGTGTGTGTGTGTGTGTGTGTTTGTTATCTGTGGAGATGAAGTGACTAAACGTCTGCTTGAGTTGCATCCGTAATTCATTAATAATGTCTGCTTCTAATCAACACAAAGTTATGTTGTCACTGTGTGTGTGTGTGACAGTGACAGTGGCATCAATCAGTCTGTGTTTTTAACTGCATTAGCACAGTGCTGATGCTTCAAGAGTAACATGCTGCAGACGTGTGAAATGAATTCACTGACAGTGAGTTTTCCTGTTGAACCAGCAGACAGGCGGAGGTTCTGGATATATTTTGTAATAAACACAAAAGGACTTTAGAGTGACAGGTTGTACTGTTTTGATTACTGCTCTGTCATGAGCTGGAAAATTGAATTTACATGACAGTAAATGCACCGTTGGCCTTGACTAATGACACCTGTCCTGTCCTGTAAACAGGTTCAGATGTAGGGATTTATAATTATTTATTATTACCAGTGATTATTTCTTATATAGTAATATTTATCAGCACACATTGATGCATAATAATAAAAAGTATTCATTATTATTTCACTTTATATGCTGCTTACATGGTAAAATTAACACACTAATTCACTTCACACTAACACAGCTAAGACACACACAAAGCACAGAGAGGGAGACAGGGAGGCTGACTGGGGGCCCGCAGTTTGATTTTGGCCCCTGTCAATTTATTCTGGCCCTGCTCAAGTTCTTTGCCTGGTGTTTCTAATTGTTCCTGTTTATACTCTGACAGCTTCTATTAGTTATATTCACTTTAAATGAATGTTTAACCATTTAAGCACTAATGAAATAATCTATCTATATGTTCATTTACTTTTGTCAGACTTACATTATTGTTGTGCCATAAATACTTAAAATCAGTCTGCACTCACTTCAGTAGAGGAACTAATGAAAACCAATGTCTGGATGTGAGAGTGACAGATATTGAGAGAATCTAAAACACTACAGCTTTAGAAGACGGTCAACATCTCCTTACAAAACATGTAACTATTAAAGAATATGGTACAAAACATACAAAAACTGAACCAGATCCAGCATTAAGATGTTAAACTGGAGTCCTGCAGGTGTCCTGCAGGTGTCCTGCAGTGAGATCTCAGTCACCCTGCTGAAGCCAGCTTCACTGTTTTAGCAGAAGAGTCTAATCAATGAGTGACAGCTGTAGGTTAGTGAAAGTTATACTTCTAATCAGATTACACAGCTTTAACTTTCCCTCCACACGCTGCTCAGCAGAGGTCTCAGTCAGAAATCCTCCACTGATCTCTCAGTGCACAGCCCTCACCAGAGAAGCTGCTGTCCAATCAGATGAGGGCCCAGCACATCTCACCAGTTGTGAGCACACTGATTGGCTCAGCCCTGGTAGGACGCTGCAGAGCAGATTCATGAATAATATTGGAAGTGGGCCAGTCTGAAGTTTGGCAGGAGTTAACAGACACACCTCTGTTCTCCTCTTAAACACTTGAGGTACAGGAGAAGTTCATGTGAACACACGAGTCACTGAAGATCAGGATGTAAAGAGTGTGACAGCCGTGGTCTGTTTAAATAACACTAGTTTAACAAACACTTTGAGTGCTAAAATGAATCCACATTCAAACTGTACAGTTTGTGTCGTCAACCTGTTTTTTGTTTACTTTTCATTGTTCATTCTTACAGATTGTTAGATTATTTGAATTAGTCATTTTAACAGTAGCCTTCATGCACCTTCATATATACTTCATACACCTGACGATGCTGTGCTTTGGGGACTTAAATGTATCCTTGGACACAACAGTGTACAATTAATTCATATCAAGCTCTCTACAGAGCTTCAGCAGAGGCCTCATCGCCTCCGACTGTTCACTTTTCAGCCCTCCAGGCTGTGGTTCTACTTCCTGCTGCGTCACAAGAGGATTTTTGTCAAATATCAGACTCAGATAATTAACTATTTGTGTCTTTTAAGTGCAGTGGAATATGAGGTGTGAATGAATTGTGTTTTATTTGTGATTTACCCATTTTCACTCCATGTAATGAGATGAAACAAAACCTACTGACGTCTGACAAGAGCTGATATTTTAAAATCCTCCAGGTTCTGACTTGCCTGGGTGGATGAGGGCTACAACAGGCTTGAACAGCTCCACCTATAGACATATATGGCTCCGCCCGATCTGTTAATGGAGACACACTCCGGTCCACTAGGCGGCGCTGGAGTCGGCCAATAAACACAGGCAGAGTAAACAGAAGCAGAGGACTAGGAAGAAGAGGACCAGGAAGCGCAAGACACAGGGAACAACGGCGACCCAGCTGTTGTCTGGTCCATCATGTTGTCCTTCACTAGAGTTCCTCGTGTTTCTTCACACGTTTTTCTCCTCGTGAACCCGCAGCTCCACGTGGCGACGGCGCAGAGCTCGAGGAGCCTCTGTCCCCAGGTGACGAATGCCCCCCCCCCGGTTGACTGTCAGCTCGGCTCACCGACCCCGGGCCACGTTATTTTTATTATTTATTATCAGTTATTATTATCAGTACTTCACACTGTCTTATTTATATTCCAGCTCAGGAGCGTGTCTCATTGTTCGTCACCTGGGGACAGAGGCTCTCGAGCTCTGCGCCGTCGCCACGTGGAGCTGCGGGTTCACGAGGAGAAAAACGTGTGAAGAAACACGAGGAACTCTAGTGAAGGACAACATGATGGACCAGACAACAGCTGGGTCGCCGTTGTTCCCTGTGTCTTGCGCTTCCTGGTCCTCTTCTTCCTAGTCCTCTGCTTCTGTTTACTCTGCCTGTGTTTATTGGCCGACTCCAGCGCCGCCTAGTGGACCGGAGTGTGTCTCCATTAACAGATCGGGCGGAGCCATATATGTCTATAGGTGGAGCTGTTCAAGCCTGTTGTAGCCCTCATCCACCCAGGCAAGTCAGAACCTGGAGGATTTTAAAATATCAGCTCTTGTCAGACGTCAGTAGGTTTTGTTTCATCTCATTACATGGAGTGAAAATGGGTAAAATCACAAAATAAAACACAATTCATTCACACCTCATATTCCACTGCACTTAAAAGACACCAAATAGTTAATTATCTGAGTCTGATATTTGACAAAAATCCTCTTGTGACGCAGCAGGAAGTAGAACCACAGCCTGGAGGGCTGAAAAGTGAACAGTCGGAGGCGATGAGGCCTCTGCTGAAGCTCTGTAGAGAGCTTGATATGAATTAAATTGTACATGCTGTTGTGTCCAAGGATACATTTAAGTCCCCAAAGCACAGACATGCGTCAGGTGTTATGAAGTATGTATGAAGGTGCATGAAGGCTACTGTTAAAATGACTAATTCAACATAA
>NW_019174272.1:13581742-13631238 GCF_002260705.1 Seriola dumerili | reverse complement strand
CACCACGCGCAACAGCACACACACACACACACACACACGCACGCAACGCGCACGCACACACACGCACACACCACAGGTGAATATTTGTTCATAAACAGTGATGTGTCTATGTGGTAAAACTGAAGGCGGGGCCGTTTTTGGGTCCCATGTGGTCTCTGAGTGAGAGATACACTGAGGGGACAAATGTTCCATATAAGTTTGATGTAACTTTTTTTCAGCCTCATTCTTCTGTTCTGTCATGTCAGTTAGTCCCTGTTAATTCTTTATCCTTGTTTTTTAATCATGTACAGCATATAACATGGGAACCTGCGGAGTATAATAGCTAACATCACATGGAGTCTGTTAAGTGAGGAGAAGGTATGAGCAGCATCAAAACTTATTGATCTATCAACCTTATTGATTCCAATATTAATTTTATATACAATTTTGGACTTTTTTTTCTCATTAAACTTTTTACTTAGACTTGAAACACAGGTTATACATAATGCTCTTACAAGAGGAGATGTATATGTTTATCTGCCCTCAACGCGTACTCTCCCACATTACTTCAACCCTCCCTTTCACCCGACACCCTCTGTACTCGGTGCGTGTCCCTATTACATTTTTGACCACAAAACCCACACACATACATCCACCCAACTAAAAATTTAAATATATATTAAAAAAACTGGGCTGCATACATGTACACATATAGCTAAATCTCCTAACACCAAAACACAAAAAAGTACTCTAACCAGAACTAGTGGGAGCAGAGCATCGGGGGAGCTTTTTGGTTAAATTACCCAATATCTTGTCTAAAGGTTACTACATAGTTTATCCAAGCTTTTCCAACATCTTTCAAAACTTGTTTTGTTTCAAGTATAAGAATAAACGTTAGCTTCTCCATTAATAAAAAATATTCCTTGAACCACACATTGACCCCAGTCCTCGACTGAAGGCAGTATCTGCTGTAACCATTTCCTCCTGATTGCTTTCTTGCTCGCTAATAATAAAAATATTGTACATACATTTATTTCTATCAAATCCCTTCCACATGTGACCTAGTCTATTACATCCTACAATAACTAAAGTCTCTCAAAACTTTCACGGATTGTTCTTTTCAAAAACTCTTTCACGGCCATTTTAATTTTCTCTTATATTTTTAAAGGGGTGGACAGTCCACACACAAATGAATAATTATTTGCTTTACTCGCAGCACAGAGACCTCAGCGTGCTGTGGTCTCTTCTCTCTCTTTCTAAGGAACTCCTTTGTGCTGGTGTTTTGAAGAATGTTACTATAATTTTCCACCCAAACTCCCTCCAAGACAAGGCTGATGTACTCTTCCATTGTTGTAAATTTTTCCCACAAACTCCAACTGCATGATATTACCCTCCTTTTCCCCCATTTCTCCTTATATATGTTGTATCTCTCCTTTTAACTCCTTGTAACCCATTATACCAACTTTGATATATTTTGTGACCAGGGTCCAAATGATACACCTAATTAAATAATCCTCAATATGCCTGAATTAATTTTGTCCAAGTCATTCTATTGTTTCTCCAAAGCAACTTAAGTTTGCAAAAACCTATAAAAAGTTCATTTGTGAATAACCACTGGTTTTTAAGGTGACCTTTTAACAGATTCGCTCCTTTTAATGTGTTATAAAATGCTTGCAATGGAATGTCGCTTGATATCTGGCCATTTAACTTTTCACTTGTTAAATATTAAGATCCGGTTGTAATTGATGAACTGACCAAGGTTTTTGTCTGTTACGTGCCATTGACGTATCTGGAGCGGCATAAGCACAGTAATTTTTTTGATTTGGAAGGAGACGAACTTGTGTCTAGTATATGTCTGAGACTCTATATGCACGTGTGAAGATGACTACCTCTCAGTTTGTGTATGTCTGACATGAGACTCCCAGAATAATGTATAATTCACCAATCTTGGGTATACATAATTCGGTGTTACTCATGCTGAATGAATAGACGTGCGTATGGGGGAACATACGGTTATATGTACATAACACATAAAGCAGACTATGGTGTGACCTAGCACAAACTGCAATTAGCGAGTTGCAGAATGACAATCGCACACACACGAGGCTAGTCCTACACCTTATACAGGAAACGCTGTCCAGCACCCTTATTCCTCACATGTGGAGTCTGGTGAAGAACCTAGACTAATACCATCGAGATCCACCTGATAACCCAGACTAACAACGTCAAGACTAAAGATCTCATCCGATTCATAGTTAAAACCATATATTATGAAGTGAGACGTGAGAACTTTTTTCCCATTAATATTTAGAAAGCATAAGAGATAAATCTTAGTTAGATGCGGTCTCACTAAGTTCCATAAATGTTATCAATGGATATTGAACTCCACCTTCTAACTCTAAGGCAACAAATTTTAGGCGCAACCCAGACTAAGGTATATTACAATTTGATCAAATGTCTGCTTTTGTTGCTATGAGAATTCTGTTCATCTCTATGTTGTACCCTGACGACTTGGTCTCTCAAGAAGGAGTTATTATTACTCGTTAATATCTAGCGTCAATTTATGGGTGCATCACTCGTTAGTTGCATATAGAGAATTCCTTTTAAAATGTTACGTAACTCAACTTAGAACTAGTCCGGTCATATACAACATGTTTAATCTACCAACATAGGAATTACCATCTCCATGTTGATAATAACTTTTAGAATCTCAGTATGTATATTGCAAGTCACCTGTATGGGAAAATTCATAGTAAGTTCAAAGGCGTTATAATCTGACAACTTGTGTGAGTAACCATAAGATAAGTAATTACATCAAATATGCAAGGGTAATAATAATTTTCGTCTCATTTTTGACTCTCCTGTCTTAGAAATAAATCAGTTTGCTTAAGCTCATGCAGCCAGGTCTGTTTAATTTCATATTAGATCCTCAATTTATAGTTTCCTTATAATCGCGATTCCAAGGAAGCGTGGTCATACAGTCGGAAACATACATCGCGCATGAGTGGGAGAGATTGTGGAAGGAGCCAGCCCGCCTATGGTATGATACCACAAAGCGCTACAATAGAAAATGAATTAATAGGAAATTTCTCAAAAACGTATATTTTGACTGAATAAATCCCTATAAATTATCCTGACCTCAGCTTGCTAAGACTGAGTTTATGTTTTCATGTTTTGGGGTACATGTAGTCTTACTCAAGCAGATGAAAAGTACATATCCAGAAATATCAAAAGTGCAATAAGCAATTGTTTAATATTAAGCAATCGATCATAATTAAACAGAGAAATGGGTCCATAAATGGTCATTCCACAAATGACCTTCTCACCGTATGCGTGTCTATATCACGCTAAGCCAACAAGGACGGTGGCATGGGCTCTCTAATTATATAAAGTATTAGTTCATTCTGAATAAAATGTGATGACATACACTGTGTGAACGTGATGTGAGGATTTATGCAGGCATTGGAAAAGCTACTACTGCTTTTTGCGCTGGCCGGGAATGTGCTCAATAACAATGATCAATAAGAACCTAGTATTGTCATCGAGATGTTCTATGCAGTTTGTTGGTGCAGAGGCAGTCAAGTGTGATATGGGCTACAGCATTTCTGTCTTGCTCTTTTTGATCTGAACAATGGTCTGCTCAAAATGTACCTGCAAAGTAGATAAGTTTACTGTCTACCCACATAAATATCCCATAGTGGTTCGAACGCACAGTATTAGGAACAATTTATACTTACTGCACATTGTAACACTATTACATTATTACTTCATAGGAATTCATTTAAAATCATCATGAAATTTCCTCTTGTCAAAACATACTTGACAAATACAGAACTCACTAACTAACTATGCAGTCACTGATAGTTCACTTCTCATACTTTGTTCAGCAGCAAAAAACGCTTGTACAAACAAAGCATATTTCTACCAGTCCACTCACTTCATTTATAGGACAGTTAACACCAGCAGATTTCCCAAGTAGATTCGTCCTGGACCCACACAGGTTATCTCTGTATATGGGTCACCAGGCTTTCTAATTCAAACTGGATGTGATATGCGCATGAACTAGAGACTGAAGACAACGCTGAGCAGGAGAGATCATAATATGTAGTGATGCATCCCCACACAAAATAACAGCACCCAATGTCGACCAACCTGAAACACAACACAGAGACACACAGGCAGCCCCTTTCCATCCATCTATCAATAAGAAAGCAGGAAGCAGAAAGAGGAGTCTGATTACTGACCTGCTGCATGTATATGTGGATTTATAGTGACAAAAGGTTACTTCAGTGCATGAAACACTTCTCTGTTGTTTTCTTGGAAGTTTCTTCACACTCCTCATTACAACGTGTAAAAAAAAAAAAAGTAAAGAACCATGATAATGAGCCTGTGCCTCTGCCAATCAGCCAAATCAGCGAGTCAGTATCACTATCCTTGGTACTCAGTGACTGTGATGCTGCATAAAGAGGCGAGAGGAACGAATGGAATGGGTACACGCATGCTGCACCCACTAAGAAGACATAGAACGAGAGCGGCTACGGCTCACGATTTTCTGCTGTTATAACGCACCCAAGAATGCGAGGCATATAAGCCTTGTTAAATACCTGTCTAAGAGAATCCTCCGAACGTATGATACCTAACACACACATTCAGCACCCAAGAAAGCAGACTCCGCACAGAGAGAGAGACTCCCACTCGTGTGCGTGAGTATGCCTCCCTCATCATGTGACTATCTTGCTCAGACCTCCTCGTGCTTCTCACCAAGACAAACAAATCGTATTACTATCAAGAACAGACTGGAACTCTAAACAGAAGTTATGATCCGCGACCCTTGCTATAAAAAGCACTTCACAACCTCATGCTCTAAGTGATTGCTCTGAGAGGTGGAAGGTAATGGAAAGAATGTCATAAGTTGCTCGACTGGTGAATATCGTTCCGATACAGTGTGGCAGGACGAGTTTCTGCCGAAGGCCCTCCGTAGGAGATCGCGGATCAGTGGCTAGCAATTGGTCCCTCGCTCTCTTCTCGTGCCTTCAAACACAAACAACTCATGACGCGCTCGTACAAAACAATGGAAAAGCAACACACAACAGAAGAATGACGACGCTGAGAAAAATACGAGGTGAAGAAGACTGAAAGAAAAACTACAACAACCAAAGTAAAGCTATGCCTGTAGAGGAATCGCTCAACTCACGGTAACATCGGGTGCTCATTCGAACTCTCGTCGTGCGGCGTGCAATGGTTGGGGAACATGTGACATGTGACCTATCCAGCTTCCACCTGGAATTAGCGAGTAAACGCAGTGTGTAAGTACCGCCTCGTGTTCGAAGCGTGAGACACGCGATAGTTTAAAGGTTAGAATAGGTAGTTGTGACTCGACGAAAGCTTCCTCCGATCTGTGTGCTGAAATTATACATTAAAGATAACCTCTGCCCTACGTGTTTAGTCCTGTGAGCTTGAATTGTGAAACTTGTTGAACGGAGATCTGGCAGCAGGACTTACTCTGTTCGGCGGTGACAGGTGACAAGGCGCGGACCCGGCAGCGTGTGCGTTAGTGAACAACGAAGCCCCGGGATGACGAATGCCCCCCCCCCCCCGGTTGACTGTCAGCTATCAGTTATTATTATCAGTACTTCACACTGTGTTATTTATATTCCAGCTCAGGAGCGTGTCTCACCTCCCGGGGCTTCGTTCGTTCACTACGCACACGCTGCCGGGCCGCGCTGTCACCTGTCACCCGCCGAACAGAGTAAGTCCTGCTGCCAGACTCCGTTCACAAGTTTCACAATTCAAGGCTCAACAGACTAAACACGTTTTATACTGATTTACAAAGTGTTGGGAGCTTCTCCACTTACAACAACATTGCATTTAAACTACCGGTCACGTGGTTCACACCGATTCACTGCGTCACGTATTTCAGGTGAAGCTGATAGGTCACATTCACATTTCCACCATCCGCAGAGACACAGTGAAGACAAACGAGTCCGGAGTGGAATTCAACAGTGAGTCCTTGTGTGTGTGTTCAGTGTCTGACCTCAGGTTTTCTGTGTCAGTGGTTTGAGAGCAGAGTTGGTGGAGACAGGTGGAGGAGGAACATCCAACTGACCACTCCAAGGCTGGAGAACCTCACCCCTGTGCAGATAAGGTAACCCACAGCTCTCCTCCTCCTCCAAGCATCACTACAGGTGTGGATGTTTAAAGTGTAACTGTGTGTCTCTGTTGAAGTGAGCTGTCTGAAGCAGCGTACGAGAAGCTGGCAGACGAGACTCTGGATGCTCTGGCTGATTACTTCGAGGACCTTACAGATGAAGCTTTCACTGGAGCTGACTACGACGTCGTCTTCTCTGTGAGTCCGTCTCTGTTCACTGTCTCTGTGCAGCACAGGTACAGGATAGTGATACTGACTCGTGATTGGCTGATGGGCAGAAGGCAACAGGCTCATTATCATGGTTCTTACTTTTTTACACGTTGGTAATGAGGAGTGTGAAGAACTCCAAAAACAACAGAGAAGTGTTTCATGCACTGAAGTAACCTTGTCACTATAAATCCACATATACATGCAGCAGGTCAGTAATCAGACTCCTCTTCTGCTCCTGGTTTCTTATTGGATAGATGGATGGAAAGAGGCTGCCTGTGTGTCTCTGTGTTGGTTTCAGTTGGTCGACATTGGGTGCTGTTATTTGAAATGTGGGGATGCATCACTACATATTATGATCTCTCCTGCTCAGCATTGTCTTCAGTCTCTGTTCTGCGCATATCACATCAGTTGATTAGAAACCTGGTGACCCATATACAGAGATACCTGTGTGGTCCAGGACGAATCTACTTGGGAAATCAGGTTTCTCAAATCCTCTACCCTGATTATGGAAAGTGTGTCTGTCATTTACACAACGCTTAAGAAATCATATCGATGGAGAGAGCGACTGTAACCTGCTCACTGATACACAGTGTGGTCAGCATGAGCTAGAGTAGCTGCAATGGATTCAAAGTGACAAGTCTGAGACCACTCAGACCTCTCCTTCACCCATGTCCTCAGTGTGTTCCATAACAGCCACTTTGACAGAAGGATAAATACACAGCTTCAGTGTTGTAGTGTTGGGCTCCTCTGAGTCCTGAAGCTCTGCTGGTGTTAACTGTCCTATAAATGAAGTGAGTGGACTGGTAGAAATAGCTTGTTTGTCACAGCGTTTTTGCTGCTGAACAAAGTATGAGAAGTGAACTATCAGTGACTGATAGTTAGTTAGTTAGTGAGTTCTGTATTTGTCAAGTATGTTTTGACAAGGAGGAAATTTCATGATGATTTTAAATGAATTCCTATGAAGTAATAATGTAAATAGTGTATACATGTGCAGTAAGTATAATGTGTTCCCTAATACTGTGCGTTCAACCACTATGGGATATTTATGTGGGTAGACAGTAAACTTATGTAACTTGCAGGTACATTTTGAGGCAGACCAGTTTGTTCAGATCAAAAAGAGCAAGACTGAGAGCAGATGCTGCTCCCACCAGAAACACTGAAACGCTGTTAGGCGGACGTTGCATGTAATTAACCACATAAACAAAACTAATATAGAAGAGGTCTTGCTGGGGTTAGACGCAGAGAAGGTGTTTGACTCTGTTGATTGGTGTTTTTTATTCAAGGTATTGTACGGATTCTGATAGCACTGGACTACAAACCAACAGCTAAAGTATGGATTAATGGTGGATTATCATATACTTTAGAATTATAAAGGGGATGCTGACAGGGCTGCCCCATTTCCCCACTCCTATTTGCGATATTGATCGAACCCTTGAGTCAGTGGATAAGACAAAATGAGAAGATACATGGAATTACTATGTTTCTAGAGGAGCAAAAAATAGCCGATATTTTGATATACTTGGGGTGTCCATCTGTTTCCTTACCAGAATTGCTTACAACTCTTAACAGAATACGGATTATTATCAGGTTATAAACTAAAGACCCACAAGTCCCAAATTCTGACATTCAATTAGCCCCCTAGCAGTTCAGTCAAAGTTGAATTTAAAGTGAGTTGGAATTGGATTCAATGAAATTTATTGTGCCTAAAATTATGTGCCTGCGGAAGGAGGCGGCAACCTGATTTGAGTGCAGACATCATTAGTTCTTCTAATATGGGGAAAAAAAGTTCATTCAAGTTACTGACGAGATACGGTTAATTTGTCAGGACTGAAAGTAGGCCTAGTCCTCAGCCACAAGTGGAAGGTGCTGGTGGAAGGTGACACCCCCCTGGTTGTGGCTTAGTACCACCCCCGCCTACTTTTCGGCCAGGAAAAACCCTGAATAGACAAATTGATATCACGATTCATTTGGCAGGGAAAAAGGCTGAGGATTAGGTTTAAGACTTTTCAGCTAGCTAAGGATAAAGGTGGCGTCTCCCTTCCAAATATCAAAAATTATTACCAGGCAGTACAGACAAAAACCTTGGTCAGCATATACAACCGATCTTATAAAGCAAGGTGGAAAAAGGTAGAATGCCAGATATCAAGCGACATTCCATTGCAAGCATTATAACCATTTAAAGGAGGCGAATCTGTGGATAAAGACGTCACCTTAAAAACCAGTTTGGATTCACAAATGACTTTTATAGGTTTTTGCAACTTAGTTGCTTGGAGAAAACAATAAGAATGGACTTGGACAAAATTAATTCAGGCATATTGAGGATATTCTTATTAGGGTATCATTTGGACCCTGGTCACAGAAATATATCAAAGTTGTATAATGGGTTACAAGAGTTAAAAGGAGAAGATACAACATATATAAAGGAGAAATGGGAAAAGGAGGGTAATATCAATGCAGTTGGAGTTGTGGGAAAAATTTACAACAATGGAAGAGTACATCAGCCTTGTCTTGGAGGGAGTTTGGGTGGAAAATTATAGTAACATTCTTCAAAACACCAGCACAAAGGAGTTCCTTAGAGAAGAGAGAGAAGAGACACAGCACGCTGAGGTCCTGTGCTGCGAGTAAAGCAAATAATTTTCATTTGTTGTGGGACTGTCCAGCCCTTTAAAATATAGAGAGAAAATTAAAATGGCCGTGGAAAGAGTTTTGAAAAAAGCAATCCTGTAAAGTTTTGAGACTTTGTATTTAGGTGTAAGACTGGTCACAGTGAAGGGATTTGAAAATAAATGTATGTACAATATTTTATTATTAGCGAGCAAGAAAGCAATCAGGAGGAAATGGTTGACAGCAGATACTCCTTCAGTCGAGGACTGGGTCAATGTGGTTCAGGATATTTTTTATAATGGAGAAGCTAACGTTTATTCTTATACTTGAACAAAACAAGTTTGAAAGATGTTGGAAAGCTTGGATAAACTATGTAGTAACCTTTAGACAAGATATTGGGTAATTTAACACAAAAGCTCCCCCGATGCTCTGCTCCACTAGTTCTGTTTAGACTCTTTTTTGTGTTTTGGTGTTAGGGATTCTAGCTTATATGTGTACATGTATGCAGCCAGTTTTTTAATTATATTTAATTTTTAGTTGGTGGATGTATGTGTGTGGGTTTTGTGGTCAAAAATGTATAGGCACACACCCGAGTACAGAGGTGTGTGGGTAAAGGGAGGGTTGAAGTATGTGGGAGGGTACGCGTGAGGGCAGATAAACATATACATCTCCTCTTGTTAAGAGCATTATGTATAACCTGTGTTTCAAGTCTAAGTAAAAGTTTAATGAGAAAAAAAGTCACAAATTGATATAAAATAATATTGGATCAATAAGGTTGATAGATCAATAAGTTTGATGCTGCTCATACCTTCTCCTCACTTAACAGACTCCATGTGATGTGAGCTATTATCACCCAGGTTCCATGTTATATGCTGTACATGATTAAAACAAGGATAAGATATAACAGGGACTACTGACATGACAGAACAGAAGATGAGGCTGAAAAAAGTTACATCAAACTTATAGTGGAAACATTTGTCCCCTCAGTGTATCTCTCACTCAGAGACCACATGGACCAAAAACGGCCCCGCCTTCAGTTTTACACATAGACACATCACTGTTATGAACAATATCACCTGTGTGTGTGCGTGTGTGTGCGTGCGCGTGCGTGCGTGTGTGTGTGTGTGTGTGTGCGCGTGTGTGCGCGTTTCCGGCCTCTGGGAAGTCCACACCACAGATCATATGACTGTCTCAAGACTGTTGTGTGTCTTTTTTGGCTGCACTACATCTGCAAATGTCCGTGACTGTCTGAGTGATGACGTGACAACATTAGTCGGCCAAGTGTTGGACTTTTCCCATTGGCTGTTGTGTTCAACTACTGTATCTTCTCAGATAGTGGGCGGGGCCTTTATTTACCTCACCTACAAAAGTAACAGGTCTTTATTTCTAACTCCTCATTTCATATGTAGAACTGGGCATACCAGTATTTTATTAAGATGCCTCATTTTCCGCTCCTGTTTGTTAGTTACCTGTTAACACTTTCAAATTAAAAGTCCTATTGCATTTCGGTGGACAGAAACCCTTTATTTCCTGACAGGGCTTTTGCTGTGCTGTTGTGCTGCAGTAAGAGTATTGTCTCTGTTCTGGGGGGTTGTTTATTCTTTCATCCGTCTCGCCTGTAACATCTTCCTCCTCCCTGTCAGTTGTCCATGAGGCTGATTAATAAAGCAGCCAGTCGTGTGTGTCTTTTTTTTTTATTCATTGCGTTGGAGAACAGCTGTCTCTGCTGTCTGACTGATGGGCCAGTGTTCCAGTCTTGGCAGCTGACCCCCTTTTTCAACTGGCTGCACTGGCATATGGGGCCATAAGCAACACACACACACACACACACACACACACACACACACACACACACACACACACACACACACTCTGCAGAACGCAGAGAGCTGTGACACTGCATAAATCTGCAGGTAAATCTTTCTGGAATAATCAGCAGTCAGCTCTACACTCTTGTTTCAAACTTAATCCATCGTCCTGTTACAGAGGTTTCAGTGAGCCACACGATAACATGCTCAACAGTCTTCTCCCCCTATAATCACAGTGAGTTCTACATTTCTCTTTGTGTATCGATGAAACAAATGAGACACAACCTGTTCATCACTGAGCTGTAGAAGGGTTGGTAGGTGTAGAGTATTTAGCTGTTCCCAGTCATGTCCCGACTCCTGCTCTGCGCTGGAACTGGAAATCATGGAACTGCTCCACGGCATATCTGACAGTGAAGGAAAAAATATATGTAACAAATCATTTGGTGTGAAATGGACAGAACTTAAATGATAGCAGTGTGTGAAGATCACTGCTGTTGATGATTGTGTGCCTTGGAGGTGTTTTGTTCCATTACAGTAGTTGTTGAACTGGTTTATTAAATGTGTGTGTTCTGTCTTTGGTCCATGCACAGAGTGGAGTGTTGACTGTGAAGGTGGGCGGGAACCACGGCACCTATGTCATCAACAAACAGACACCAAACAAACAGATCTGGCTTTCTTCTCCCACCAGGTAAGACCGACTCCACCCCTGACCCCACCCCCTGATGCTTTTGAGGAAAATGAACACATGACCCAGTTGTCTTTCACACACGTCACACCATCACAGAGTGGTTCTCGGGCACCACCCTCAGCTCCTCTCTTAACAGTAACATCTGTCTGCAGCTGCCTGCTCTCCACTGCACTGCTGTGGTTACACACAGAGCTGTCCAGACAGCTGTTGGTCTCTGCTCTGTGTCCAGACAGCTGGGACAACAGCTGAGTGTGGGTGGACATTTTAATGTCACAGTGATGGTGATGAAGGTGTAAAACTCTCACTGTTTGAAATGCTCCACGGTACAGTGGTCTCTGATGTTCAACAGGAACATGCTCACGCCATCTTTTATTACAGTGATGTTCACCATTCACAGTAAATGTTGTAATTATCATCGCCCTAAAATGGTTTTTCAATAACATGTTTCATTCATTTTTGTCTCTACACATTACAGACAACATTTAAGTGAGATATGACTTTATATTGAGACAACCAGTCATATACATATCGACCAATGGAGAATCCGCACACAAATTTGGAGGTGACATGTGACTTTCGACCAATCATATTCACAAACTGGAGAGACTGGGTGTGTCCAGTAATGCTCGTGGGTGACGGTGTAAGTGTATCTATGGTGCAGTAGACAAGTTAGAGGAGCTCTTGCCTGTTTACTGTAGTGTATGTACTTTAAAACCCTTATATCACAAAATGATATCAATATTTAATCAAAACATCAAATCAAAGTTAAAATAAAGACATAGATGTGAAACCATCACTATTAGAACTCATGAACGAAGTCCTCAGCCTCATGGAAATAAACTTTTTTTTCTGAGAGATCTGAAACATCAGCCTGTCAGTGAATTTCCTCTGCTGTCTTGTTTGCAGTGGACCGAAGCGCTATGACTGGACAGGTGAAAACTGGGTGTACATTCACGATGGTATTAGCCTCCACCACCTGCTCTCCAAAGAGTTCTCCATCATCTACAATAAGAAAATGGACCTCTGTGATCTGCCCTACTCTTGAGAGCTTCACCTGGAATCACCTGTCTGTAGTAAATCTATTGTGAGTCACTGAACAACTGTTCGATCACATTGGAGCCAAAGACACAAAGTATTTAGTGTATGTACAACTCCACAGTACTTTACCAGCATCAGCCCATAATGACAGTCATCTGCGTGTGAGCTGCTCTGTTGTTATCTGTATCCTCTCTAGTAGTAAAAATCTATTTCATGACAATGTCACAGTTTCACGAAACCCGTGTGGGATTCATCCACATTCAGTCTCCATGTAAACTCCTCAGTGTCCCTCACCGTTTCCATGGCAATCGGTGTTTTCACATCTGACCGACACTGTTGTTGAGAAGTTGACAACACCGTAGCCCCAACAACACTCCATTCTCTCAACAGTGCTGGAAACCTGTCAGATGTCGGCTGACAGACAGTTCGTCCCCATGTTAGTGATTTGTATTTATTTTATTTGAGTCGCCATGTAAATGTAAATAACATAGTGTTACTGTTTGATGCATTTGACCTGAGTTGGCTTCAAGCTCATTTTCATCTGCAGCGACAGAACAGCACTCATCAAACATAATACACAGCAGTAGGTCACACAAGCACACACACACACTCCACGTGCGTTAGTCAAATTAAAATCAGGAACGTTTGTACACAGAGCAGATTATTCAGCACAGAGCACACTGATTGCTGTTCATATACAGCGCCCTGAAAGACAACAGTGCAAATTGTTAACACAGCTACTCAGTCAAATGTAGAGTTCAGAAATAAGAACATGACTGTCACATGCTTCATGTAAATATAAAGATCCATCATCAACTCTCCTCCGATATCAAGTCTACATTTGATTAGCTCTGCCAGGTTGTAGGGTCCCTGTTAAAGTGGAGAGATTTGGTCGAAAGATGAAGTGATTGTAATGGAAACCTCATGTTGAGATCTGCAGCTTCTAGAAGAAAAATAAGTTTTTCTACCAGACTCATGAACAGACGCAGGAACAGTGTTGTGTTTCCTCTCTGATCTCCTTAAACAATCTGGGTCCCTCTTTGTAAGTTTATTAATATTTTTAAGAATCATTTTCCTTCTGCCTTGTCCATTATATGAGTATTCAATAAAAGAATTCAATCCAACCTTTTCATTGTCAAATGCAGTTTGCTTGGACTAAAAAAGTTTTAGTCATTCGTTCTGGTTTATCAGTAAATATCTGGTCTAGTTTTGTATTTGAAACATTTTCTGAACTGATTCCAGTGATATTTGCCTGTAATTATATTTTCTCTTTAACTTATTATCCCAATTCAAATTAAAATCACCCAGAAGAATTTATTATTGGTTGTAATTACACTCTTAGGATTTCTGTGAGTTGATGAAGTGGGTCTGAGTAAAACATGTTCTTGTGTTTTGAAGGCAACATGTTACATTTTTTTTATTTGCCACATAAACACTGTAATGATCCAATTAGTCATTCTCTTTAATTCGTTTAATGTCAAGTCATTCAGTTAATGTTAAAGTTCTTTAGTTCATCATTGACAGAATACTGATTGTGTCAGAATATGTGTGTGTGTAAGTGTGTGTGTATATATCACATTACCAGAAAGTTGGGGTATCCCTTCCCCCCTCCTGTGCTGTAGTCAGACTGGGACAAACGAAAGAATGAATTTATGTGAGGATTAAAAACACAGACAGCACTGCACTGCAGTCATTACATGCATTACAAATAGTCAAGGATGAAACCACATTAAGCCTGAAGCATTATTTCCATTGTGGTTCTCTAGAGGGTGCTATAGAAAAAAAATATTGTGATACAAATAGCTACTATTCCCAGATAGTGATGGCTAGAAACATGGTTCCACCTTTTAAATGACAAGCACAGGCCACATTAGCTTGTAAAGCTTGTTGATTAAAACTGGACAAATAGTCGATTTTAATGCTTCTGACAACCACAACTCATACACATGCACTACTAGTTCTGTCATTTTTCATGCGACCTACTGAGGTCAACACTATGAATGTTTTCCAGGAGAGACTGTCTGAACATGGGAGAAGTTATCTCCACATTTAAACCATATCGCCCCTCTCTATGACGGCCGTCTGTTCACTTCACCTTTTGATTTCTGATACAGTCAGGCAGCATGTTGTATGAACTTCTTTTCTAGTATCTCCACACTTTAATTTTATGCTTCTCTACAGGACACTATGCTTCCTGTGTTTAATAGGTTAGACGCAAAATCAAACCTCATTTTTGGGGACACTGGACTTTGTCTTTGGCATCCCCTTTTTTGACACCATCAGTACGAATTTACAAAACAAAGCACATCTGCTCACCTGCTGTACTTCTTTAACTTTTTAGGTGCTGTTGTGTTACATGAATATTTCCAGTTTGCCTAAACTGACTCCTCATTTCAAAGGGAGATCCTGTAGTTTTGCTACATGTGTCATACAGCTGCAGTGACTTTGCACATACATATGAAACATCAAATGAGCTGATGAAATATGATGTTTTTGCAATTAAGCATCACAGGTACCAGCTAACACGTGAAAGTATGTGCAGGAATGTTTCAGCATAAATAATTGAACAACTAAAAGACTCTTTTCAGTCAAGTTTTATAAAATCACTGTCACATAATGTGAAGTTCTTCTTCTTCTTAATCCATTATACTTTGTGTATTACTTTCTTCTGAAGATTTTTTTTTAAATATCATGGGCGGATCATGAATCTGGCTTCTCTGTTTTGATCTTTCTGCATAATCAGTCTCTGACCACTAGGCAGCAGTGTCCCCTTACAGAGCTCTGTGATCAGCTGATCCTGTCTACTGCTCCTGGGTCAGACAAAGTGGAGGCTGCTGGGAACAAGGGGATTCACAGTCTCCACCAATCAGATCAGACTCAGTCAGAATCAGACTCTGAGATATCTGAGAATGTCTCTCAGTTTGTATCAATAACCTTATGATACTATGTAGGTTATAGATAACCTGGTGTATCAATACAACAGGTTATCGATAGGTTATCGATAACCTGGTGAACACACCAGCAGGCTCCTCCCACATGACATCACATACTCAGTTTCCCAGGGATCAGTGGTGCTGTCCGGAGTTGATGACAGATGAACCGGGTCACAGAAGCTTATGACATAACCATGATACACCCCACACTGCCTCATCATCGTGTGTGTGTGTGTGTGTGTGTGTGTGTGTGTTACAATGCATCCATTTGTACATAAGCTTATTACAGTAATATCCCTTTTTCATTAATCTGGAGGAATGATAGAACTGAGCTCCTGATGTCTCTTGCTCCATCATACATGATGCTGACACCATCCAGGACAGTACACTTTCACAGAGCACTATGTTACCATGATGTAGTTAAGCTCTGCTCCTCTTGTTCTTGTATGTTCATGAAAACAAGTCAAACAAAACAACTTTTTAAGTTATTTTTTGGACATTTGATATGTGAATTTTTTTATCTATTTTTTTTTTTTATTTGATGGGACAGTGGAGATTGACAGGAAATGCAGGGATAGGGTGTAGGGAAATGACACGCAGTGAAGAGTCAAACTGGGGACTTGCTTCTCAGGTGATCTGTGCCCACATGGACTGCACCCCAACCACTCAGCTATCAGGTCACCCCAAAAGAAGTCATTTTTTGAATAAACATGAATTTTGCACTTCCAGTGGAAACATTATCAAACTGTGTAGATGGTAAACTCACCACTGTTAACAACAGTTGTATCTTCGCATTGACTGCTTAAGCCATCTAACTTCTGTGGTTCTGTAACTCCGTCGTGCTACTTTTACCTTTGCCTTTTAAAGAAAACAGTCGAGGTTGGGTGTCATGGGAACAGAGGTTGGTTTCAGGTTCAAACTCAATGCTGTTGTCTTCATGGTGGCTTGATGTTCACGCAGAGAGGTTTGAATCCCCACCAGGCAGAGAGCATGTTTAATACAAACAGTGTGACTCATTATCTGAGTTGTCACGGCACATGTCATGTCAGTTTGGCCAGTGGATGTCTGGATATCTTTGTTTGGAAATGTTTGTTTATTTTGTTGTGATGGGATCACAGCAGCTGTGACACCTGCTGACGTTGAGAGCAGGTGTGAGGAGAGGAGGTGAGAGAAGAAGAAGAGATGAGTCTTCAAGACATTCTTTAAGATAGAGAGAGATGCCCCTGCGACAGCATTCAGCTTCTCCACCAACAGGAAACCCCAGAACCAGAACTGTCCGGACACTACATTATCACTACATTACACTGCCACAGTACTCAGTAGTCATTACTACATGAGACCTCTGTACTAATGAGTCAGAACACACCCATCTTCAAAACTCTTTATTTTGATCTCAACTACACACCTGTAAAGTTTGTGATTGTATCTTGGAGGTTGTGACGTTGTCCTGGTGAAAAAATCTATCCAGAACAGGCAGACTGACAGAGAGACACTCGCTCAAAACAAAACAAGTACTCAAAAGCACCTCTCTGTTAGTTCGCACTATGGTAGGTGTCTCCAGGACCACTTTTTGCTATGATGACAGACAACACACACACACACACACACACACACACACACACACACACACACACACACACACACACACACAGACTCACAGACTCACAAGGTGAAAACAATACAGCCCTGCTGTTGCGGCTGGTAAAAAAAGGGGGATGTAGCGGATTACCACTTTAAGCACCCAGAGGCTTAGTGCCACTATTATCCTCCTACAGTGGGATTTTCTGTTTGAATTATATAACAGTGATGCTTCAACACAAATCAGACCTCGGCTGTTTTGTCTTTTGGCTTTTTTCCACTGCTGCTCCATCTCCTCTGTTCAGTGCTCGGCTTCCAGACAATGAGCTCGACTCCTCAGCGGGGCAAGCACAAACACCTAGTGACAAAAAGGGTGGACCTACTGTGGGGCTGAAGAGTTGAAGAGTTGTCATGGCAACCGATTGTCATGTGTTGCTATGATGCTAGAGCCTTGCTGAGCAGCAACATGAAGTATAAGAAGTTCATCACCATCATGCAGGCAGCTCTCGGAGTCGCCCCCCTCAACAAGAGAGAGTTGATCCCTCCGCCACGTAAACTGTGGAAACCTGCACGGTGAGTTGTTGTTGTTGTTGTTGTGTGTGTGTCTGTGTGTACATATGTGTTGTGTGTGGGTATATTTCCATTGAGTATGTGTGTGAGTGCAGAGTGGGTGGTCATGAAGTCAATGTGACAGAGTCTGCTTCTCTGTCTGTCTGTCTGTCTGTCTGTCTGTCTGTCTGTCTGTCTGTCTGTCTGTCTGTGGACAGATTTTGTCACCAAGATTCAAGACACAGTCACTAATCTTTACAGATCTGTAGTTCAGAATGTCACAATGAACTTTATTGTCATTCAGAGCATACAACAGAAGTGCACAGCAGAACCAAAGTGTGTATTCCCCTGGCTCATAGTGCAGTCATATATAAAAAAATGAAAATGTATAAATATAAAATATAAATATACATGAATAGACAGAGTGGACATAATAGTAGACTAGGACATAACAAGTAGTGCAACTGCAACAGCAGTTAAAAATGCAATAACAGCAGTTAGAAATATAGTAAGAGTAGATAATAAGTACAGTTGTGGGAGCGGAATACATACATTCAGTCAGTCTCTGTTTGTGCTTATAGTGTGATTGATTGTGCATGCATGTCTGTGTATTTTTTAATTTATTTTTTAGAGGGAATTGAAGAGTCTGGCGGCCTGTGGGAAGAAACTTCTGCAGATGCGGTCTTGCATGTTGCAGTTAGCATTTGCCAGAGGGCAGAAGGGTAAAAAGTCCATGTGCAGGGTGGGTGGAATCTCTGGTTATTTTGGTGGCTCTGCTCGGACAGCATGTCAGGAACAGATCCTGTATAGATTTGAGACAGGTTCTGATGATTTTTCTCTCCTGTGCTGACCACTCTCTGGAGGGATTTTTGATGAAATGCTGTGCAGCTGCCATACCACACTGAGATGCTGCTGGTCAGTCTATACTGCCTATGTACGTAGAATGTATTGAGGACAAGCGTGCGGAGGTTTGCTCCTCTCATCCGTTGCAGGAAATGCAGGTACTGCTGTGACTTCTTGACAAGGGAGGTGGTGTTTGTAGTCCATGTCAGGTGGTCCGTGATGTGCACCCCCAGGAACCTGGTGCTTCTGAAAGACTCCACAGCATTGCTGTTGATTGTGAGTGGCGTGTGTGCTGCATGCTCCTTTCTGAAGTCAACAGTGATCTCCTTGGTCGTGTTGGTGTCCAGTGACAGGTTGCTATGAGTACACCAGGCAACGAGTTGGTTCACTTCCTCCATGTAGGCTGAGTTGTCGTCATTGCTGATGAGGCCAACCAATGTTGTGTCATCTGCAAATTTGATGATATGATTCGAGTTGTACTTGGCACAACAGTCGTGGGTCATCAGGGTAAAGAGCAGAGGGCCCAGAACACAGCCCTGGGGGACCCTGGTGTTCAGGATTTTGGTCTCGGAAGTGTTATTTCCAACTCGTACTGCCTGGGGTCTGTCTGTAAGGAAGTCCAATATCCAGTTACATAGAGAGGTGTTGAGACCCAATGGGCCAATTTAATTAACCATGTCCTCTGGAAGGACTGTATTGAATATGGAGCTGATGTGGATGAAGAGCATCTGCACGTAACTGTTCTTATTCTCCAGATGTGCCAGGCTCAGGTGATGTGCTGCTGAAATGGTGTCATCAGTGGAGTGATTAGGGCGGTATGCAAACTGGAGTGGATTGAGTGATATGGGGAGTCTGGATGTTACATGATCCTCGACCAGCCTCTCAAAGCACTTCATCATGATGTGAGTGAGTGCTACAGGGCGGTAGTCATTGAGGGTTGATGCTGGTGATTTTTTTTGGCACTAGTATGATGGTGGTGGCCTTGAAACATAGGGGTATAATGGCACCTCCTTGGCTCAACGCCCTGGGATGTTATTAGGACCTACAGCTTTCCTTGGGTTGACCCTGTGTAGGCCTTCCACATCAGCTGGGTCAAGGCAAAGTACCTCATCATCCAGGCAGGGGGGGACTTTCTTTGCTGGCATGTTTGTTTCCTCAAACCGGCTGAAGTAGGCATTTAGTGTATTGAGGAAGTCTATATTGTCATTGCAGGGAGGTAGGGTGGACTTGTAGTGTATAATGGATTGGATGCCTTGCCACATGCATCTAGGATCTTTTGAGCCAAAGAAGTGACTCTGGCAGCTCTCACTCCCACTCTAGTTGGCTCTAGCAGATCTGAGAGCATCTTTGTCACCTGACTTGAAGGCAGCATTTTGTGCTCTTAGAAGTGCATGCACCTCTCTGGGGAGCCAGGGTTTCTGGTTGGCACATGAAGTGATGGCCTTGATGACTGGCAATTTTTCTACGCACTTAGTTATACAGTATATGCAGTTACAGACTCAGCATATTTCCCCCATGCGTTGACAGTGGCAGCTTCCCGGAACATATTCCAGTCTGTACATTTAAAACAGTTCTGAAGTGCTGAAACAGCTCCCTCTGGCCAGATTACTTCATCAATGGGTTGTTTTTAGTAAGCAGGGGCCTGTATGCTGGAGTTAGCATAACAGAAAGGTGGTGGGGGTGAGGGTCGGCCCTGAATGCATGTTTGATGTTTGTGTAAACCCGGTCAAGCGTGTTTTCTCCTCTGGTTGCATAGTTCAGTACCAGTTGGTAAAAATGCAAGACTGTCTTCAGGTTAGCCTGATTAAAATCTCATAAAAACACAGTCCCAGTTTGTATTCTGCATCGCACAGACTGACTGATACAGTGTGGATAGTGAATCTTTTGTGTTCGCACTAGTTGCAGTGTAAACAGCCGTGATGCTAATGGCTGACAATTCTCTTGGCAAATACAATTTTAGCATCTGGAACTTTGTGTCTGGAGAACAGTGACTTTGATTTACCGCTGAGAATGTGGCTTCTGTCTGCCCGGAATGTTGTTAGCCCATCTACACAAATGGCACTGTTGGGAATACTGGGATTGGCCTGCCCAGGTCTCGGTGAAGATCAGAGAACACCAGTCTCTCTCTTTGTGTTAGGTGGTTAAATCCAGTCTCAGGTAGTCCATTTTATTTTCCAGAGATCAAACATTCATGAATTTCCCCTAGGAGATAAATAAAGTATCTATCTATCTATTAGACAGCAGAATAGAATAGCAGGTCTGTGGGGATTAGCCTTTATCTTAGCGCTGACACCTGCTCTAGTGCCACGTTTACGTGGTCTCTCACAATGCTTCTGTAGCTCCCTGCGGTGGACAGTGATGGTAGGATAGTCGGCTGCTCTGTAGGCCCCTGGGTCTTGCTGGCATAGAACCCTAGATCACTGTGTGTTTCCAGTCAATAAGCCAGCAAACGATTGGATGTGTGAAGTTCAAGCAGAGAACTGTGATCATAGATTAATCTCGCATTTGACTTTGTCGGATTAGATAGTACATTTACTGCAAGTCACACATTGTTATCTAGAGCCGGAGCGGTTGCTGCCAAACAGGGCAGATCAAAATAAAGGTATTTATGAAGAGAATTCCCACTGCTTATGGAATTTCCACAATATCACTTATTGAAAAAATGATGGTTATGACATTTGAATGCTGAAAAATCTATAACTGAAAAACTGCACTACTGTAAAAACAAATAAATGCCCCACCAAATGCTCCACGCTGCCCCACCAAATCGTCCTGCCTCATCCCAAAAAAATAGCAGAAAATTATCTTATTTTGTCTTTGTTGATTTGACCATTCATAAATATACCACATTCAAATAAATTAAGTTTATTTATATCTGACTGGTTGGTGTGGCCATATAAAAACTGGATACGGAGGCGAGAGCAGTTACTCCACTAACCTTTTAACTTCATCACTTGTCAGTTGCTTATACTCTGGTTACTGGTGACTTGACTCTGATGAGAACAGCCTGGTTTTAGTTTTAATTAATCCTTCAGATTTGATCTCGCGATCTGCTAGATTTATTTGACTACTTGCAAACTGTGGTTTTTGGGATTATTTATTGTCAATCATTTGCAATCACCTTCTAGATGTAGCGGTAAGCTAGTTAGCTGTGTGTGTGTTAGTGTTAGTGTTAGTGTTAGCTAACTTTAGTTATACACCTCATAGTATTAGCACAGTGTCGTCTCATGGTACTACCCCTCAGCCTAAACCAACCGCTGATCCCTGACCCAATTGCACAAACACTGCACCCCCAAACAGGACTCACAGTGCAGCAGTGACTGATAATGGCCATAAAACTGACATTGCCAATTACATTGAAGCATCTCATTTAAATAGAAAATATACATAGAAAAAATCTACTGGATTAAGGCAGATAACTTGATTTTATTATACCAGACCATGTATGAAAAAGGTATTTAGATATAAAGTTGTCCTCCCATGAGAGAGGTGGGTTTAAAATTAAATACATTATGGGCTTATGTATTTTATTCTATGGCTTTAGTTTTAGATGACCTAAAACAGTGCCTGTTATAGCTTACAGTCCTAAAGAACACTCAGAGAGGACCCCAGTAATGAGTCTAGAAGTCTGGCAGGAAGTGAAACAGTCAACATCTCTTAATGCCCCCCCTAATCAAAGCAGTTCCGGGCCTGCCTGGAATACTCCCACGTGATGAATATTGATCTGAAAATTACAATAGAATCCACACTTCATCTATGTTCAGATATCTATATGCTACCTGTTCATGGTCAGATTTACCTGTGGACAGAAATGAGCAATACATTTGATGAAACACAAATTAAATTAGGAAAATGTGACATATAAACAGAATGTAGAGTGAAATAAAGGTTTTGACACAAGGCCCCTCAGTAAAACAGGCACCCAAGATCAGATCAACAAAGTAGGAGCATCTTTAAACCCTTATTGTCTCTATACTGGTGTCGTACAAAGACCCACATACATTTACAAATAATCAAATTACTCCAAAGTGATTGACACAATGAACAGGATCTCTGAAAATCTGGGGCCCTTGGGCAGATGCTTTGTGGGTAATCCAGCATTGCAAGGGACTATTAATTTAAAATGTCATCCATATATCTATTTCTATGTACTTGTGATCTTTAACTTTAATGTAAATGCAGTATTTTGTTGTTGTTGGACTATTGGACTGTCTGAGTGGTGGGGGGTTGGTTCTGTATGTTTTAATATGTAAACCTGAACAAAACCTGTTTGGTCAGTGATGTTTCAGTGTGATCTATACCACTCACTACCACTGATCCAACAAACATGAAAACACTGAGTGGGAATTCAGCTCAGGATTCATTCATTCATTCAGTAGTAACATGATCTCCTTACGGACCTGATGAGATGACACACAGACATACAGTATGCACACTGCTGACTGTTCCCAGTACAGCAGGTTATATACTACAAACAGAATTCTGTCACTTTGATTTCCTCCAGAGAAACAGTCACTTTATTCTTTTAGATAGTGTTGTTTGTGTTTGTGTTTGTTTTTTTGTCATCATTATAGTTGTTGTTGAAGACACCACCCCCTGTTCACTATGTGCCTCCCCACCTGGCTATTTTTTAGTATCTATCTATCTATCTATCTATCTATCTGTCTATCTATCTATCTATCTATCTATCTATCTATCTATCTATCTATCTATCTATCTATCTATCTATCTATCTATCTATCTATCTATCTCTCTCTCTATCTATCTATCTATCTATCTATCTATCTATCTTGTCTCCTGGTGTCTCCTCTTGTCTCTTTCCTTGTGTCTCCTTTTGTTTCCTGGTGTCTCCTTGAGTCTCCTGGTGTCTCCTCTTGTCCGTGACAACGTGACAACAATATTATTTACAGACCCAACAGTCCACCATGAACAGCACCTGGTGGAGGTAGAAATACCTACAGACAAAACACAAAACTACCGAGAGAAGAAGAAGCTGAGTTAATAATGACACATGAATGTCATGAGATGTTTGTGGTCCTGGACCTGGTTACAGCTGAACAGCTGAAGTTCACTGAAGTTGAACTCAAAAAATGTCTGTTGAACCAAATTGGTGTAGAGAGACTATTAATTCTGTCCCTGTCTCGTCCGTCCCTGCGATCCCCCCCCCCCCACACACACACACATATACACACACGCACGCACGCACAGGTCCACACACAGTGACACACACTCGCAGAAGTCTTGCATGCAGCAGCAGTAGCAGTGCAGCCATCCTCCTCCCTCTCTCCCTCTGTCTCCCCCTCTCTCCTTCTCCCCCCCCCACCTCTCTCTCTCCTCAGTCTTGCTTGGTCTCTGCTCTGTCAACAGCTCCTGCATCTCTCTCTTTCTCTCCTCTTTTTTATCTCTATATCTCTCCGGCGTTGTCGTCTATCACCATGCGTCTCGGCGTCTGCTCCTTCATTTCAGATATCCTGAGCACCTCCACTAACATCTGTTTCTGCTGGACCGAGGGCAAGGTAGAGTCAGACCTCCTCTACTTCCACTGCCCTGCTGCTGTGCTCAGGAGCAAGGCAGCAGCAGCAGAGCCTCTGGGTGCTGCTGTGGATACACTGTAGTGTGTGTTAAGCTTTTACTCTGTGTGTGTGTTAGTAGTGTGTGTGTGCGTGTGAAAGTTTGGCTTGCTCAGCTGTATTGGATTGGTTGAGTTGAATATGTTTTTATATATCTGTGCATATGTGTTTATGATGCCGTCAGTCTGATGGTGTGTTGAGTGGAGTTGTACAGGGTTGGTGTTTGGTCCATAGAAGTTACTGTGGTTTTGACTGATGAATACTGACTTAAGTTCTATCTTTAACAAAGTGATTTAACTGCCGTCCTATAGAAGGAGATCTGGGTCTCTGGCTCTGGTACAGAGACGTCTCACACATCAGTCTTCATCAGGATGAACTGTAATAACCTCATCACCATTATCAGCCTTTTACTTTATGACCAATATACTGGATATAACTAAAGACATTCCCATCAGCCTCAGCTCTACCTTGTGATTAGTATTAATAGGCAAAAGTTAGCATGCTAACACGCTAAACTAAGAGGGAAAATACCTGCTGAACATAGGTATATTTACATTGTTTATTGTTAGTGTGTTAGGACGCTGACTTTAGTGCTTAGTTCAATGCTGCTGTGTTTCAGTGCAGCCTCACAGAGCTGCTAACATCACTGGAGACTTGATATTTCTGCTTGCTAAATGTCCAAACACAACCTTAATATAACTCTGTACGTGCTGCACAGGTGAAACTGCTTTAATTTCAATCCAGTTCCAAACTAAATTTTGTACAGAGGGACAGTGGTCAGGTGTACTGGTCACAGTACTTCCTAAAGTCTATTCTGTAGGTGTAGCAGTTTTTATTAAAGCTGATTGGCTTTTATTTGACTGTGTCAGGTGAATTTCTTATGGCGGTTTAATTATTTATGCCACTTGGAGTTGTGCCCATCGTGCTCAGGTCAGTTCATTTGTGTGTACAGTTAAAGGATGTTACGTGTTTCCTTTACCTGTGTTTGGTTCAGCTGATGCAGTGTGTGTGTGTGTGTGTGTGTGTGTGTATAGTCACAGTGACAAGAGGATAAAGAGATGACTACTGATATTGACAGACATCATTTGAGTCTGTGAGAATCAGGGACAGAGGAAGACAGAGAAACAGAGATGTATAGACAGACTTAAATGTAACGTAACAGTGACACTGCTGCTCAATATTTTACTCAGATTGTGTGTGTGTGTGTGTATGTGTGTGTGTGTGTGTTAGATTGATGGATTTGTCCTGGGACTGGAGCAGTATTAGATTCAGTGCTGGGCGTCGGCGAGGGAGTGCAGAGGCAGCTGCGGATCTGTCGCTAATAAACCAATCAAAGACCCCCAGAGCAGCCTCTGTCCACACATGGCTGGAGGAACACGTCGTCAATCCTGCACTATTTATCTGGCAGTCATTACTGTACCACAGCCCAGAGACATCGATTCAGCTAAAGCTAAGGTGTGGCAAGGTCACCTGACAACATACAGATAGCAATGGCAACAGTGTGTATGCTCACATCTTACTTACTGTGAAACCCATGGTATCCTGATGATCTGATTACATCCGTATGATGCCATGATACAATACAAACTACAATGAAAAACTAACCACAGACACAGTATATATTGTGTGTAAGTATGTACTGCTGCATGAAAAGGAAGGGACAAAAAAAAAGAGGACAGAAGACAGTGTGGCTCAGCTCCAAGCCAAACAGCTCACAAATATATAGTTTCATTTTCAAAACATGTTCAAAAGAATTTCTTAAAACAGCTGCTCACTGTAGTTTTTATCAAGCGTTGCTTGGACAGGAGAACATTCTCAGTTCATTATCCTCACCAACCAGACCTGACTGTTCTTGACTCTTATTTTGTGTGAAATGTTGGATTATTTTAAAACTAAATTAATAATAAAATTCTCTCACTGTCTCGATGCATGTTGTGTTGCGAACACATATGCAAATCCCTCTGGGAAGTAGCCAGGAGAGCTAGCGGTCAGTAATGGATGAAATAAAGCAAAAAAACTTGGAAAAGCATAGCTTCTTAATATCCTCAGTGATTCAGAGAAACCAATTTATTATGAAATGTTTCGAGCTTGTTGTAAACAAGAATGGCTGCTTTACTTTACAACAGAAATAAACATGTTTACAGCCTGGTACAAAAACAGTTTTGGTCTCTGGAGCTAATTTCCTCCTTCATGACACCTGTTTATATAACTCACCTGTTTATGTTTTATTAAGGCTTAAAGTTATGGAGAATTGAGGGCGTGTCTGCTTTGAGTGACAGGTAGGTGAGTATATGCTTACCACAAGCCGGCATGATGTGAAGTCTCGGCTCCACACATGCCCCAGCTCTTTGCCCTATCAGCTGGGAGTAAGGTGGAGTCAGGCACTGGCAAGATGGCAAAGGTGGAGCAGCTCACTCTGAGCTTCAAAACCGCTCTTCAGAAACCTGTGGGTGGCGTCATCGAGGCTATGTCCATCTTTATTTACAGTCTATGGTTATTACATGGGTACTCAGTCGACATTACTACGTTATTGTATGAGTACTCAGTAATTATTGCTACATTATTACATGAGGACTCAGCAGTACTCAAACCACCTCAATAGTAGTTCTCACTACAGTGTGTGCCGTCTTTCAATTTCACCATGTTATTAGAATACAGAGCTGAGATAACTGTTGGTTCTCCGGCCATAAACAGAACAACAGTTCATGCCTCATGCAGCTCCTCATGTGCCATTCCTATGACTGTCTAAAGACCAGTTCACACAGTCAGGGTTCCTTATGCCTCACTAGCTACATATTGCTAATCAGTGCACTGACCCAGCAACAGCAACAGCTGGCATGGAGCACCACAGTGTTCCCCACAAGTTGAAAACACTACACTGTACTGTTGGGTGTGTTCCAGTGCTATTAGAAAGTTTTGAAAAACAACTCTACCAGAAGAATGCAAGAGGTTTCCATGTTTTTTTATCCTTTACACAACTTTCACTTTGTTGTTTAAGTTTTGAAGAGCAGAAACATTGATGCAGTGCTTTTATACATTTACAATACAGCAGAATTTATTTAATTTATTTAATGAGACAGTGCATTATTTAGAATCAACTCAAAGGATCTGGAATTCAAAATCTGTCTTTTTAGCTTTGATTTTTAAAATGTTTTTCACAACAATTCATCAGAAATGTTCACTGAAAGTGTAACAGCTCAACCTGAGAGGTCCACATGTTAATGCAGCACTCGGGGTGTGAAGATACTTTTTAGGTCAGAAAAGGACCAAAACATGAACCTGCTGGACATGTAGATGAAGTTGTTTCTGGTCCGTCTCACCTGACAGCTAATGTCTGCAGGTAACACCTTTTCACACCTTGTTGTGGACAGTAGCTCAGAGACAGAGACAGTCAGTGTTTGTCTGTTGATCTCTGTGCAGTGAAGCCGTTTGTGTTAGCACAGTGACACCCAAGACTGGAGGTGGGATAGATAGAAAGATAGATAGATAGATAGATAGATAGATAGATAGATACTTTATTTATCCCCTAGGGGAAATGGGGAAATTCATGAAGAGGAGGGGATGTTGTTTTTATATTGTGTGTGTGTGTGTGTGTGTGTGTGTGTGTGTGTGTGTGTGTGTGTGTACATGCGCGAGTGTGTGTGGGTCTATATTTCTTATTCTGATCAGTGCTGTCCTGTTCGCGCTGTAGGCGGACCTGCTACAGATTAATGTTCCTCTATTGATTGATCCATTTGGCTGTGAGGATAGATGGCACCCTGAGGTGACCCACAAGCCACAGTGTTCATTATATCTCTCTGACCGTTTATACACTGCCATACACACACACACACACACACACACACACACACACACACATACATCATAAGAACAGAGTCCTGTCAATAAGTGATAATCAGAAGCAGGCTGAATGTTAAACAGTCACAGTGACCATGAGCTTACAGGTGTACTGGGGTGAGGGGGGTGAGGGGCACTGATGAGTAAGTAATGAGTAATTAATGGTTCAGAGTTCGTCAGGAACTACTCATTGTCACAACTGAACTAGGAAGTGAACCCAAATGCACGACTCAGAGACAAAGTACAAATTAATAATATTTTAATAATAAAGTAGCAAAAGAAAGTCGCTCTAACAGAGGAATATATAAGCAAAGTGCACAAATAAAAATCGCTCTTTCAAGGAAAACCAAAAAAAACTCAAGACACAGGAAAAGACAAAGTATCAAAATACTGTGCAGCAAGACTACGGTCAAACGTAGTATCGAATTCAAAAACCTGGCGTGGGAAACGTGGCTGGCGTGGTTCTCTGGTAACATGACAAGACAAACTGGCACAGGACAAAGGGAAACGCAGACTATATACACACACACGGTAATGGGAAACAGGTGGAAACAATCAGGGCGGGGCAGACAATCAGACAAGTGGGAAACACACAAGGGAAGGAGGAAGTTACCTGAAACGAGAGGAGAGTTGGGTTTTCAAAATAAAACCGGAAGTCACGAGACAGACAAAACTAAACATAACTTAATGTCTTTTCATGGACATGACACTCATGAAGACAGTGGTTATTGAGATTCACAGATATTTAACTAATCATTATTAATGTTTCATTGATATAGAATCTGCCAGTCTGTTCTATAACATCTCATCATTATCTCCAGAGTCATTCAGAAACGATTCATTAGTTATCAGATTATTCCTGATTGGTCCCTCACTTGTTCCTTAGTGATTAATCACTTTTGTGTATCTACCATATTGTATTGTGTTAACAGTGTTTCAATTACTGCAGCCAGTAAATCCTAATCTAGTCAAAGAGCTGCCTCAGACCAGCAGACACCAGCTGTGATGACTGACTGTGACAACAACCTGTCAATCAAAGAGACACCCTGAAATAGACTTTCCTCTGATGACCTCTTCACATGATGAGCAGCGTGAGCTCACCGCAAGGTGTGGTGCAGCGCACAACCCAAAGATGAAGTGTAGGTTTACATGACCAGGTGCCATCAGACCACTCCAACAAAGACTGATGTCACTTCAAAACAGATGAGGTTTTGTTCATCAATCACAGGTCACAGGTCACAGGTCACAGGTCACAGGTCACAGGTCACAGGTCACAGGTCATGTTGGGAACAGCTGCTCTCTCACTGGTAGTGAACTGAAAGTCACTATAAACAAAGTGAAAGTGGTTTAACTTGAGCAACAGCCAAGGCAGCACTGCCACCAGCATTGACATCTTCCTCTGCATCAGAAAACCAGTGAAAAGCTCTGTACCACAGTGCGACCCTATGCAGCTCATACTGACCCTTTACATTCTCTACTGCTACTGATGCGGCAGACAGCGGTGAGAAGAAGGTCAAAGAGAGGGTATGAGAAGATGGATGTTTACGCAGAGAAGAGGAGAGAGAGGATCATTCAGAGGGGTGAGGGTGGTTAAGATTTACTTCCTAGGTAGGTCAGCTGACAAAAGGAGCTCCACCAGCAGGAGGGGGCTCAGTGCTTTTAGATCAAGGACACTGGAGGATGTGATCTTTGACACCAGGCTGACCTCCCTGGACAGTGACCAATTTGGAGCCCTTGCATTGCAGTCAACTCACACAGAAAATGCATAGCTTTGTCTTTGAGATTTTATCTTATTTTAAATAGAAAATAACCAAAATAACAACTGTATTAGAAACAAGTGACATAAAATAAATTATAAATACAATATAAATCAGGCATTGCTCAAAATAAGATATTAAAGAAACCAGTAAAAAATTATTGCACAAACAAAAAATATTAACTGCAAATGCAATATGCCTAATGTAGCTGCATAATGCGTTCTATAGCACACATGGGCAAGTTTTGTCTGGTGCTGATAATTCGCTAGTGTCTCGCTTTCATATTGAGTCGATCCAGCTGTCGGTGTTCATGTCTGCACAGGGGAAGGTCTGCACAGTGTCGCTACCCAAGTCATCAGGTGATTACATGGTCTTTGTCTCCATTTGGCAGGTGAATCTAGTACTGACACAGATTTACTAAATACAGTGAAACAGCTGTATTCACAGTGTGTCTATATGTAATTTATATATCAGATATGTTTGAATTTTATCATTATGTGTGTGTATTTAGAACTTTTTATTTAGGGTTGGGGTGGAAAATTTGAAGATTTCACCAAGAAATGCCTCCACTAAAATCTCTGTAGTTTTGCTCTGCTTCACTATATCAATATCAATTTTGGGACATGTAATGTTCAGATGTTGTAGTATGGTATAGTAGAGGCTTTGGGCTGGCCCTGTATAATTACTAAGAGATATTCACTCTGAAAGTGTCATTTTTGTTAGGCGAAAATAAAAGTGTTCATTTATGCTGTGTGCCATCTTCATTTACTCAGAGCCAGTAACATCTGGGCTGATGCTTACACCTCTTGATGAATCTCAGAAGTGTTACCTTTCTTTAGACAGATCAAGAAGATTGAAGATTAGACATGTAGACATCAGATGTTACTGGCTAGGAGTAAATGAAGATGATAGATGATGAAGATGAAGTTGTGTTGTTGTGTGGGTTTATGTAATATTTCAAAATAATAGTTTTACTAGTATAAGTAAATAGTAAGTTAAACATTCTGATTTTTTGCGGCGCCCCCTATGGATGAGGACACCCCTAGCTTTCGCCTAAACTGCCTATGCCAAGGACCTGGTCAGTGTTGTGCCGGTTCACACTTAAAAAGAACTACTTCAAAGTTCAGTTCACACAGATGAAAATGAACTAGTTCATGTCCATAGTTCATTATTTTATATTTTGAACTAAGTTCACAGTTCCAAAAATGAACTAGTTCACGTTCATTTGTTCCATTTTTGTATTTTTTATTTTTAATAAATAGGCTGCTGTTCTCCTTCAACAGAACCTTCTACCATCCATCACCAGCCCCGAATCATTGCCATTCCCAAACTAAATAAATTATTGAACACCACTGAAGAATATCAGACATGAGTTACATTTAAAATCTGTATATAAATATAATCTGTCTGGTTCTTCACTTGTTTGTTCATAAAACTGCTTCAAATGCTTAAACAAGCTGGCTTCAGCAGCAGTAGATGCGTCTGTAGCGTCTGTACCGCTAGCACCAGCCATGCTGGGCCGTGTCTATGGAGACGTCATGCAGCGTGCTGTAAAACTATCGTAAAACATGAGTGAAAGTGAACGCCGCTCACTTTCACGTTCATCATTTATAAACTGATTCATTCAGTTCAGCGTTCACAAAAAATATGAACGTGTTCATGCACAACACCGGACCTGGAGGTGTGTAAATGATAGAGGAGGCAGGAGATGTATGAATAGCTGTGTTTACTGTGGAGGAGGCAGGGTGGAGTAACAACAATAGACACAGGACACAGGCTAATTGATGTCTTCTCATAGCTCCACTCACATTAATGTTTAGCTGCAGAATGACAGGATGGTAACACTGGTTAGTCTAAGCACATTTGCTGTGGACACTGATTCTCCCCAAAGGATGACTCCTCATGTTTTGATGACACCACCATCACCATCAGGTCACACTACAAATACAGACAGGAGTAAAGCCGACTGAAGAATGAATGAAATTGGTGGATTCAAATGATCAGGAAGTTTGGGTTTTATTTTGTAGTTTTGGACATCACTCCTCTCAGTTATGAGTGCTGCTCAGACGATGGATCATGGAGATGTCACTGAACACTCATTCTGCAGGTGATTTGTTTTTGTTTTTGTTAAGTCCACCCAACAGACACAGCTGTGTCAAAACCTGGACTAATAAAACCAGAATTGTATGCAAGAGAGATTCACTGGAAGGAAGAGAGAAAATTATTCAGGTGAACTCACCTTTAATAACAAAACTCTTCATAAGCAAAAGTTTGTGTGACGACACCTGTTGAAATATAGTGAGCTGTAAAACTTGACATAGTAAATAGCTTAACTTAGAGCAGCTGGAGTTGTGAGAACAACATATATAAAGAAAGAAAATCATATCACACCAGGTTACCTGGTGTGATATGATTTTACCAGGTTATCTGTCAGGTAACTGATGTACGAACATTTCACACACAGAGACAAACATCTTATCCACTCGAGTCTGTATCTTTTGTCCTTTTCTCTTCCTGTTCTCAACTTCGTGTCCTGCATATGCTCTGTGAGATGTGTGTGTGTGTGTGTGTGTGTGTGTGTGTGTGTGTGTGTGTGTGTTTGTGCACATCTCCTGCAGCAGTGTTAATTAGTGGAGGCCAGATGGATGAGGTGACGGTGTTACTGTACCCTCTGCAACACCACTCCCTCTGTCATCCAGCACATGCTCACACACACACACGCACACGCACACGCACGCACACACACACACACACACACACACACGCACACACACACACACACACGCACACACACACACACACACGCACACACACACACACACACGCACACACACACACACACACGCACACACACACACTTACATAATCCAAACACAGTGCAGTGCAGATGTGGCCTTATTTACAGTTGTATCTATTTTAAGGTAACAGTGAGGTGTTGGACTGCTCAGCTGTTGTCATTTAAAATCTTCTGTTCTTTTACGCCTCTTCTATTTCTGGTTCCTCAGTTTCGTGTATTTTTGGTGGAAGCTCAGAGGTGACGGAGTTAGAGACAGGAAGATAAATAGATAGATCTCTGCATCACAGCCGGTTTCACACCTTTCCAAAAATAATGTGGGCGGCAACCAAAGAAGAGAGAGAGAGACACACAGAGAGAGAGAGAAATGGAGGTAAAGTGAGGATTCAGTATTCATGGTGTTGCTCTCTCTCTCTGTTTAGACGCACTGCAGTGGTCTCTCTCTCTCTCCTTTCTTCCTCTGTTCAGCTTCCTCAGCAAGTTGCCACTATCCCATAAGCAAATCCCCCCAACACACACACACACACACACACACACACACACACACACACACACACACACACACACACACACACACACACACACACACACACACACAGACACTGACACAGTGACCTTGACAGAAAGCAGAGATACAGGCTTGAGGCAGAAGTTTCTCTTTGGCTCTTAATCACTGATCCAGGATCAGAAGGAGCTGTATTTACAATGAGCAGTTTAAGTACAAGGTCAGCTGTGTGTTGCTGTGTTTTTCTGTGTTGTTTCACTATGCAGCTGACTTGCTAACATTACAGGTGCACAGTGACCCAGCCTTTGCCTTTGTATATTGTCTATCAATATGCCCCTTCTGTTTACAGTGAGAACACAGAGCTCTCATGATTCATTCAGATCAAAATATTAAATAGTAAATTAAACATAGAGCAGCAGATACAGTCACATATTTTCATACTGACCACATGGGAATAAGACATAACTAAGGTGCAGTGAGGTTGAGTTGGTTTTCTCAGCTCTGTTCAGTTAATCACTAGTATGTACAACATTTGAATGGACATGAAAATCTCTTGGTTGGGTTTAATCAATCATAATCATAAATAACTGTTGGTAACTTTCTTCTTCCCTGAGGAAAGTCATAGATACAGGATTGAATCATAATCAACTCTCAGTCTCAAAGATAATGACATTAAGAAACATGACAACAAGACTGGTTGGCTCTCTGGGTGATGATTTTATATTTATGTTATCTGACTTTTATTAGTATCATAAAATGCACTTATATACAAGGAATTATGTACAGAATCATTTGAATAACATTTTTTTTACACTTGCTAAAATATGTGTATTTGTATACTGTTTTAAAACCTGTTCAATTTACACTCCAAACCTAAAACATAACACAGAACAACTGTAAATTAAATTGACATTTGCGTCATCATACAGCTAAAAAGAAATTTAAAAATAAACTGGGCAAATCAGTGCAACACTGAGGTCTGTTGCAGGTGAGGAGAGGGGGATGTGAGGCTGAATCCAGAACAGTTTGTGGTTATATTGGGTAATGTGTTTGACTGTCGTCTCCCAGTCTCAGTCTGGTTTACAGCCCATCCCTCAGCCCATCCCTCAGCCCGAGAATACATGTACAGTTCATGATCAGACGTTGCTCTCAGACACAATGATGCTGGACATCTGGACGTATCTGTCAGGATGAATCAGGCTGCAAATAAGTTTTCCAAAATGTCTTAAATTCTGTTCTCCCCTTGTCATTATGTCATTATTGAGTTAAGATGAAGAAAAAATGAAGCATTTTAGCATAAAGTAACAACAAAAAAATATGAAAAACTGAGGGGTCTGAAACTCTCTGAGTGAACTGCACATGAATGCAGAGTCTGAATTACATTACAGGAATTACCGCAATTTCATTTCGAGCATTCAGAATTACCCTATACAAAAATAGCTAAGATACAGTAGACTGCTGCAGGATGACAAATGTTTGTAGTTCAAGCCTGAAGTTGGCATCACCCTGGTTCCTTCCATAAAAAGCCAATGGGAGTTTTCCATTGTCTTTTGGATTATTACAAAAAATGAACATGATATGATCCTGACAGGTTTTGTTCAGCAGGATCATCTTCACTAATGAACACCACTTTATGACGTTTGAAACCTAAATACAATCAGCAGAAGTAATAAGCTAATGTTAGGCTATAAACCAACTACACCACGGTCACATGACTTCAACGTCACCACCATTAAACTTCAACTTGTAGTTTGATTTAGCTCTTAGCTCATCTACAAAAGCCTGTGTGTGATGGATATGCACCAAGCAGCAGGCACATTCAAAATTTAAAAATTTAAAATGAGCCTGCTGCTTGGTGGGAGTACTTCACTCCTCATGTTTCAATCTGTACACAGGACATTACTTTCAGTTTCATTCATGTCATAGAGACTTATCCTGACACCGACCTCAGTCACTGCAGGTGTCCCTCAAAAACCCTTTTGAAGCTGTCACAACCGGCCAAGACAACCTCACACTGATGGTTTCAAACCCAAATGTGTCCCCACAACCATAGCAAGACATGTATACATACATGTACATGCCCTAACAGAAGTTGATCTGAAATAAACCTATACCACTATATCCCCAAATAGACGATAGCTTCTAAGATCAAACTTTTATTACCTACCTTACCTCTTACCTCTTTGAGACTCCTATTTTGAAAGTGTCTGTGCAGTATCAATTACATAAGGTTTTCACAGCAGAGCCAATAATTCCCTCTTACCATGTTAAGACTTTTATTTTGAAGGTGAATATTAAAAAAGTAATATGTTGTTTGTGTGTCTGTCAATGTGCATGTGGGTATTGTTGTGTGTGGCAGTAGATCTGTTTACCATCGAGCCTCCAAAAAGCTTGTGTTACCAGGTTGAGACACTTATATAGTTTATATCCATATGGTGGTGATGTTGTTTGTGTGTCTGTCAATGTGCATGTGGGTATTGTTGTGTGTGGCAGTAGATCTGTTTACCATCGAGCCTCCAAAAAGCTTGTGTTACCAGGTTGAGACACTTATATAGTTAATATCCATATGGTGGTGATGTTGTTTGTGTGTCTTTAAATGTATGTGTGTACATGGTGTTGGGAACTGCCAAAGCTTAACCTTCGAACAGCCCTTTGAAGTTGTCAGGACTGGCCAAAATGACCTCACAATAATGGGTTTTAACCATATTTGTCCTCACAATTATAGAAAGACATATACAAACATGCAAGGAACCACACAACATGCACACAAAAGTACACGCAAATACACTGTGTTGATTTACCTTCGAGTTTCTCTCATAACTGAGTTAAAAATCTAACAAGTAAAGAGTCTAATTAGCCAATCAGAATCAGCTTTGTCCATTCCTGCCCAGTAATTGTCAGTAGCACATGCTGAGATACTAGTTTCCATGGTGTCTGTGGCCACCAGGGGGAGGAGAGAAACACACACACAATCCCCTCATGTCTCCCTAAGCAGACAACAGCTTTTAAGATGATAATTGGATGAAACAGAAAACTCCAAGTTCTATTGAAAAGATCACTTCACCATTGTCGTCCCAAGGTTTCAATAAAGAGATTGATATCTTTTATGTGTACCTACAGTTTAGGGTTGAGGTTTTATCGCAGTTTTGAAACTCCCTTCAACTCTGTTGAGGGCAAGAGATTCAGAGCTCAGTTTAACTGAGGAGGGATTTCCTCAAAAATCGTAAAAGATATCAGAATTACACCAAAACTGGGTGATACAGGTCAGAAATCTCTGGATTTTTAATATAAAAATCATCAAAGAAGTTTGGAAATTGTGGGGTTTAAAAGAGTTTGTCTGTTTTTTATTTTATGAAATTTTTCAGGGATGGCAGTTAGAGTGTATCTAATGTCATCCATTCTAGCTATGAAGATTCTGTGCAATACACACCCATTATAGAATCTTAAACTGTCTAAAAAAGACACAAAACGGAAACTGCAATTTTGTGAAAACTGTAATAGTTGTAAAAATACTGATTTAACCCAATAGTCTCAAGTCTTGTTACACTTTTAACATTTCAACCATTTTTCTACGTTGAAGTATGATGTAGCAGTAGAGCTCCAAAGAGGGCTGGGATTGGTCATTTTCACAATGTCTCCCCATTCATTTTTCACCATTTCTTTTTGCCGTTTATCATCATTTACGTCGCCATGGTTCTTCGAATCGCTAGAAAAGTCATAGCACACAATTCCAGATCGAGCTGCATGTACTGATATATATATTGTCTGGGATTTCTCAACTTTGTGGGACTAGTTACATGCCAAAAGTTCGATATGGAAGATGAATAAGTCGAACTAGAAAATGCATTTCCTTTGGAAAAGGCTGAAGTAGCTGAAGCAATGGCTGAAGATTAAAAGCAGAACTTGTAAGCTGGAGGTTGAATGGCATGAAATGGGTGAAAAAAGCCTGAATTGTTGATGGAAAGTGTAACAAATACCACCAAACTCTACAAAAATGTAAAAACTGAAAGTTGACGGTAAGTTGAAAGCTAAATGGCCTAAAATGGCTGAAAAAAACTCACAAAGAAGAAATGTACAAGCAAAACTTGTAACGTCACACCTGAAAGAGATTTCTGACACTATGCTAAAATGGTTGAAAAAGCAGCTCATATTTACTGAAGTACAGTGCTTTGAAAAAATTTTAAACTGAAGGATCTGAATTCCACTAGCTGCAAAAGCTGAGAACTGAAACATGTTGTTGAAACAGTTGAAAGTGAAATTACTCACTGCCAAAGATGGGAGTAGGAATAAAACGCCTCAAAACTGTAAAAGAAATCATTAGTATTAGTAACAGAAAGATGAACTGCATTCTAAACAGTAGAACGTTTATTTTTTCAACAGTTACACTAGACAGATATTGGTCTCAGTTGTGAAGTTTTTAAGTTTTTTAAATACAGTCCAATCTCACCTGAACACAGTTTGAAGGACTTTGTATGAACAGTGTAAATACAGGACAATCTAAACTGAGTCAGACTCAGCATTCACACTAATAAGTATGCAGGATAATAGTATATGCCTGCACATAATAAACCCTTTGGTTGACAGCATTAAAAAGTCCTCTTTGTTTTGGAGGGGTGGTGGTGTTGTTGCATCCCTACCAATGTTGAGACCAAACCTACGGCCTTACTATGAGGCCATGGGGGATAGAGAGTGGATGGTATAGTTGAGTTTCCCAGTTCTTGGGTTTGGCCTTCGGGAGGAGACAACAGACCAGCCCCAAGGCATTAGAAGTGGCCTAACCTCTGTCAGAAGGTAAAGTACTGCAAAATATGTACCTATTACTTATTACAGCCTGTCACTCAGTCTGCTGCTAAAGCTCCGCAGTCTGTGGCCTTGGACTCGGCATACCGTGCGATAAGCTGTTTCGCCAAAAACAAATCAAACCCACCGAATCCAGCTTCACTGAAGCCCAGTTTAATGGCTAGGAGGACCCCCAGCCCTTCTCCACCTCCATCCTCTGTGAGGACACCGTGCCCTGCTGTGAACACCGGCCTGGCAGAAGCCTCCGTGAGTGCAGTGTCTATTCATTGGTCAAGCTATATTGTAAGATATCTTTAGTGGTGCCTTTATTCATGCAATAAACAAATGCAAATTTGTTGTTGTCTTCTAAACAGGATGTGTCTGAAGGAATTCAGCCAGCCACTGCTGGACCTACAGCTTCATCAAGAAGGAGTGAAAAGTCCTGAACAGGTGGAACCAGGGTTTGGGGACTGCAGTGGTGACCATTGAGCTGTCCTCTCCACCAAAGCTTTGTCAACACCAATAGCCTAAAGTTTTGTGGTTGGACGGCTGCTGCCACTATGCCACAGCCAGGTGTCTCCTCTGGACTTGATTCAGGATTTCCTGATTAGTCCGGGGGATGTACATTAATGATTATGTGTAAAGAAATAAAATAACTGTATCTGTGTTTTTTCCCACTTCACCTCAGATTTTGTTGCTGATCTCTTTTTTTCAGGCTGTGGATGACTGTAGTGTGCCAGGCATGAACAAAGTTGACATCTTTGGCAGAGTATTTGGTGTAGCTGAGGAACCAGCGAAATCAGTCTCACCAACCAGCAGGTCAGGAACATTTGTTGTCTTGCTACTGTCCCTCTGTACCATGTCATACTTGTTCATACTTGCATGTGTTTTTGTCTTCTTATGTGCTGTTCTCTCTATGCTTAGGTGAGCAACGTTAATCTCTGACAGAACCTGCTGGACAACGGCAAGTAGAGGGTGGTGTTTTCTGCCCTGCACCAGAGCAGGCTGGACATGTGGAAGTTGAAGTCTCCTAAGAAGAGGCAGGACCTCACTTCAGGGATGGAGAGACACAGACTCACCACCACTGACCCATTCAGTGCATCCCCAGCAGCAGCTCTTCCCTGCTCCACCCAGGCCAGTGATGATGGCTCTAGTGGACTCGAAGGTGCCTGTGCTGGTTGCTGCCCTACAGGCCCTGGGTGTCAGCCTCATCTTTGACCGCCCTGCTCCAGTCAGAAAACGTTCCTGCAAAGTACTGCATAGCAGGCAGTTCAGGACAGTGGAGACTGGACAGAGCAAATACAAGGGCATTGTATACTACCCCTCTGTAGAAGTTGTTCTCAAGGAGCAGTGGTTGGAGTAGAGCAAAAAAAAATTAATAATTGTTAAATACCTTCCCAGAGGCATGGACACTGAATATACATCCTTCTGAATATGTTTCCTGTTATTGTCTATAGTTGTCATAGAAAGCACAATAGAAAACTGTAAAAAAAAAAAATGAAGAAATTAAATTAATGAATAAATATTTGAGATAGTTACTGTCAAATAAAAATAGGAGTGAAACTTTTTAACTGTAATTTTCTCCTCTTTCTTATTTACTTATATTCCAATTGTAACTTTATTGGTGGGATTGCTGAAAAAGCAATGTTGTCAGGTCGAAAAAGAACATTCTGTTTATTGTTTGTGTGAATGTTGACTCTGCATTCACACAAACAATAAACAGAATGTTATTCACACTAATCACAATAACACTAATAACACTAGTAACTAATAACATTAGTAAAAAACTAATATCATTTTTCAAATCTTTATTAGTGTAAATGCCTCAGCATTCACACTATTGTTATTGAAATCAAAAAATTTTATTTTTTTTTATTCTTATGTTTCTTCCATCCCTTTTTTGGCACTTAACTAGTCCTACAGTTTTTTTTACAGAAACTGTTCAAGTTTCAAAACGTGAGGCTTTTTCAGGAGATGGGTGCTATTGTTTTTATTAGTAATTTTTTAAATATCTAGCTATATATTTTTTTGCCATACAAATAAATGGAGATGATGTTCAAATCCTTGAAAACGTCAGACTCTTTGAACCTCTTAAGTGATTATTCTGCTTATTGATATCTTCAACAGATTCTGATTTATCACAGTTTTAGTTTAATGCTTTTTTCTTTATAAATGGTGTGTATTGTGTTTAACGAGCAGAGGCTAGAGTGGATGATATCACAGCTAGAGTGGGAGCAACTGTAGAACTCTGAAAAACTTCTGTGTAAGTCGTCTTCATGGCCACATATTTCAGTCTTCAAATATAATTTCTTCCTAGGTAGTAGAAAAATTTGTCCTGTTTCATAGAAAGTGTCTACCTTAGCACATAGACTTACATAATTTGAACAGTGAGCATCAAAGTGATGGGAGTACCCTCAAACTCTCCCATGGATTGCAATACAATTTCAGGAACTGATTTCCAGAGAAAAGCAGAACTGATCCTTTTTTGTAACTCTCTAGAAACTCTAGAAACACCAAAGTCACATACTCTGTGCACAAAGGTCTTCTGCCACTCATGGTCAAACAATTGTTCTGATAGCAGTTACTGTTTTTTCAGAAATAGTAGATGTTTGAGAGGTTCACCAAGCCAAAATGTCAAACACACACACAGCCATAGAAATACACACAGCCATACTCACACACACAAAAACACACACACAAAAACACACGCACACACACACACACACACACACACACACACACACACACACACACACACACACAGACAGACAGACAGTGAGACAGACACACTTTAAGCTACAGGAACCGTTCAACCATCATTGCAACTCTCTCATATACCCATAACCCTATCCCATGCAATACAAATTCAGAAGCTGAAAGCAACCCGTGTCTCAGCAGGTGCTACTAATGCAGTATCTGGGCAGATATGGACAAAGCTGATTCTTATTGGCTAATTGGACTCATTAACTCTTACCCTTTTTGCTCTTAAGTATGAGACCATTTATAAGGCAGATCAGCACAGTGTATGTGTGTGTCTTAATATCTTTCTATGGTCGTTAGGACAATTTTGTTAAGAACCCATTTTTGTATACATATATGTACACACATATATTGACAGACTCACAAACCATCTCCACATTTGGATATTCACCTAATAAAAAATCATCATTTTGGCATCTAATTTTTCAAAGCTTAACTTAACTTTCCCTCCGATATCCCATTTTGGAACACAAGTTTAATCTTAAAAGTTGTGTGTGTGTTTCTCTACTCCTCCTGGTGGCCACAGTCACCTGTGGCAACCAGTGTCTCAGCAGGTGCTACTCAGCAGGTGTTACTGGGCAGAAATGGACAAAGCCGATTCTGATTGGCTAATTAGACTCATTAATTGTTAGCCTTTTAACTCAGGTATGAGAGCAACTCTAAGGTAAATCAACACAGTATATTTGCATGTACTTGTGTGTGCGTGTTGATGTGTGGTTCTTTGCGTGTGTGTACATGTCTTTCTATAATTGTGAGGACAATTTTGGTTAAAAACCATTATTGTGAGGTCATTTTGGCCGGTCCTGACAATCAACTGGCTGTTTGGCTTACACAGTTCCCAACACCACGTACACACATACATTGAAAGATACACTAACATCATCACCACCATATGGATAATAACTATACGTGTCTCAACCTGGTAACACAAGCTTTTTGGAGGCTCTATAGTAGACAGCCCTACTGTCACACACAACAATACACACACACACATTGACAGACACACACAAAACAATCTTACTTTTTTGATTTTCACCTTCAAAATAAGAGTCTCAACCAGGTAAATAGAACTTACTGGAGGTTCTGTTGGGCAGCTCTACCGCTACACACAATCAAACACACACACACACACACACACACACACACACACACACACACACACACACACACACATATTGACACAAACACCATCTCCACAATTTGGATTAACCTTCAAAATAAAAGTCTTAACATGGTAAGAGGGAATTATTGGCTCTGTTGTGAAAACCTTATACTGCCAAACACAGAAGCACAGACAGTTTCAAATTGAAATAGGAGTCTCAAAAAGGTAAGAGGTAAGGTAGGTAATAAGAGTTTGATTTTGAAGCTATTGTCTATATGGGGATATAGTGGTATAGGTTTATTTCAGATCAACTTCTGTAGGGCATGTGGTTGTGGGTACACATTTGGGTTTGAAACCATCAGTGTGAGGTTGTTTTGGCCAGTCATGACAGTTTCAAAAGGGTTTTTGAGGGACACCTGCAGTGACTGAGGTCAGTGTCAGGATAAGTCTTTATGACATGAATGAAACTGAAATCAACGTCCTTTTTCTACAGATTGAAACATGATACAGTCTGATGTCACAGCCTGATGGTACAGGGTGATGTCATGGTCTAATGTTACAGTCTGATGTTACAGTCAGATTTTAGAGTCTGATGGTACATTCTACTGTCTCAGTCTTATGTCTCAGTCTGATGTTACAGCCTGATGGTGCAATCTGATGTTACAATCTGATGGTACAGTCAGATGTCATAGTCTGATGTTACTGTCTGATTGTACAATCTGATGTCATAGTCCTATGTGACATCCGATGTTACAGTGTGATATCACAGTCTGATATTACTGTCTGATGTTACTGTCTGATGTCACAGTATGATATTAGATTTTGTCATGTGTCATGTTACAGTATGATGGTACAGTATGATTTCATGGTCTAATGTTACTTTCTGATAGTGGAGTCTAATGTCACAGTTTGATGTTACAGTTTGATGTTACAGTCTGATGGGACAGTGATATTACACTCTGATGGTACAATCTAATGCTACAGTATGATGTTGCAGTCTGATGATTATGTCTGATTTTACAGTCTGATGTTATAGTCTGATGTCACAGTGCAATGTCATCATCTCATGTTACTGTCTGATGGTACAATCTGATGTTACTGTCTGATGGTACAGGCATATATGTTACATGTATATGTTACAGTGATATTACTGTCTGATGTCACCGTCTGATTTCACACTCTAATGGTACAGTCTAATGGTATAGTCTGATATTACAGTCTGATGTTACTGTCTGATGGTAAAGTCAGATGTTACTGTCAGATGTTACAGTCTGATTCTACACTCTGATATGACAGTCTGATATTACTGTCTTGTGGTCACGTTTAATGTCATAGTCTAATGTTACAGTCTGATGTTACAGTCTAATGTCATAGTCTGATGTTCCTGTCTGATGGTACAGTCTGATGGTACACTGTGATGGGTCATTCTGAAGTAAAAGTCTGATGTTACAGTCTGATATTATAGTGTGACATCACAGTCTGATGGTACAGTATGATATCATAGTCTCATGTTACTCTCTGATGGTATAGTCTGATTTTACAATCTGATGTCATAGTCTAATGTTACAGTCTGATATTAAAGTGAGATGGTAGAATCTGATGTCATAGTCTGATATTACAGTCTTATGTTAGAGTCTGATGGTACAGTCTGATGTTTCTGTCAGATGTTATAGTATGACATTACAGTCTGATGTCACAGTCTGATGGTAAAGTCAGATGTTACTGCCAGATGTTATAATGTTATATTATAGTCTGATGCTAGTCTCATGTCACAGTCTGTTGTCACACACTGATGGTACAGTGTAATGTCACAGTCTGATGATACAGTCTGATGTTACAGCCTGATTGTACACTCTGATGTTACAGTCTGATGTTACTGTCTTATGATAAAGATTAATGTCATAGTTTAATGGCACAGTCTGTGGTTACTGTCTTATGGTAAAGTTTAATGTCATAGTTTAATGGCACAGTCTGTGGTTATAGTCTAATGGTGTACTGTGATGGGTCATTCTGAAGTAAAAGTCTGATGGTAAATTCTGATGGTACAGTCTGATGTTACAGTCTCATTGTACAGTCTGATATCATACGCTGATGTTACAGTCTGATGTTACAGTCTCATTGTACAGTCTGATATCATATACTGATGTTACAGTCGGATTTTACAGTCTTATGTCACAGTCTAATGTTACTGTCTGATGATGGAGTCTAATGTCACAGTCTGATATTACAGTCTGATGTGACAGTTATATTACAGTCTGATGGTACAGTCTGATGTTACTGTCTGATGTAACACTCTGATGTTACACTCTGATGTCACAATCTGATGATATAGTCCGATGTTACAGTCTGATGGTACAGTCTGATGTTATAATATGATGTTACAGTCTGATGTTACAATCCAATGGTACAGTCTGATGTTATAGTCTGATGATACAGTCTGATGGTACAGTTTGATGTTACAGTATGATGTTACAACAGTTTTACAGTCAGGTGTTACTGTCTGATGTCACAGTTCAATGTTACAGTGATAGTACAGTCTGATATTGTAATGTGACATGTTGACATCAAATATATAACAGTATCTGTTTATCAGTAGAAATCCATAGTGTTATCAGAGAGTGTCTCTGATGACTGTGGATCTGCTGCAGAAAAAGTCACTCGGTCCTTCATATGTTTCATGTTAGAACCCTGTGTTTTAATATTGATAATGATCTGCCATACAGAAGATTTAAGAGAGAAAGAATAATGTCATCTTATTTAAATATGACATCATTGCAAAGGTGACCCAAAGATCTGACAATCATCCATCCATCCATCAAAAATACTTTCTTCTTGAGCTAGAACGTTCTCGTCAACATCAGTGTCCATCAGTGTCTTTGGCTGTCACCACAACACACAAACAACCTTCTTGACACAGTCACCTAATCCACAACAAAGACTTTAACTTTCACTGGTGTGCAGCCTTTGAACGCAGGAAACAGTCTTTTTGACAGTCTGAGGGAGTCTGTCCCAGACATTACCAGTTCATGCACACAACCATTTTGACCTGATCTGCTCATTGACTTTCTCTGCCACTGCTGTGTTCCTCTCATCACCTGTATTCTAGACATACTGTATGACCTCTGACCTGACAGGCTTAAGCGTGGTGTTTGATATGGAGAGTGCATGACTGGCACAGAAGTCAAGTAGCATACGTGGGTTGAAATTAGCATCAGCAAGTTGTCCTTGTACACATTGGGGGTACAGACCAGGCACTCACTTACGAGCTGCTGTACCGAACTCCACCTCTCCTGGTTTACTTCTCTCACTCTCGTCCACAATCTGTGTTTTTTCTTTCTCTAAGCAGATCATCTCCATCTGCTCTGCAGCACTATAACGTCCATCACCAGCACTCTGACGTACAAGTTTAGCATGTATGTTATGTTTACATGAGCGGTTATTTTCTGGACATTTCAGTTTCCTGATCAGAAATTCATCTTCCCACAGTTTAAACCTTTCTCTCCTCTGTGTTTGTCAAACACAGCCGTTTCAGGCCTGTGCTTCTTCATCTGGTCTAACTGTGTGTAGTGCCGCCACTCCGTAAAAAGGGCAGATGATGATGTTTGGGCACTGGAAACTTTAAAAGGGGTGTTCCAAAGGAAGCAGGTCAGCAGGCTGGAGTACATGCTCAAAAATATTACCAAACAGAAAAAATGAACCCTGCAAAATTCAACAAAAAATTAACTTAAGCCATAACACCAAACTTCCCTAACTAATCTGCTGATCAACCCCACTAACTTAGAGAAGAAACTGGGCTGACCCTTCCAACCCACCAAACCTACAAACAAAGATCAATCACATCTCACAACCAACTAAAATACTGATGAAATAACAATGATAATGACAAAACAATGATAATGTGGGGGATCAGGGCCTAGTGAAAAGGGAATGGAGCAGCCTTTTTACACTGTGATTTATCCAAGTCCCTGTTTACCTGGTGTTTCCTTTATTCTGTCCCTCACTAGGGACACTGCTCCTGTTGTTAGTCTTGGTTATCCTCAGCTTTAGTTATGGCTGAGTTGGCTGTCTGATCACATACACTAACACGTTGGGTGACTACGTTTCTGTGGGCATTCTTACTCTCTTTGTTCTTTCTTCTTTCTTTAGGACATGTTATTTTCCTCCTCCCCATCCTCTTTCTCCTCTCTGGAGTCTAATCTTAATTTTTTGTTCTTCCTCTTCTTTCTGTTTGTCTCTCTATCCTCTTCTATATAACCATTTATGATAACGGTTCTAATAGAGCTTCATCAGTTTTCAGTGTCAGTGATAGAGCTACTGTGAGTGTGATGGTGACTACTCTCTGTCTCCCATAGTGATACACAGCTCACTGACTAACACACACACACACACACACACACACACACACACACACACACACACACACACACACACACACACACACACACATACACACATATACACACACAAACACACACACTGAGGATGAGGGATGTAGGGCCGGGTCTGATACAAAGTGACAGAGAAACTGAGATACAGGACAGACTTGCCTGACTTGAGAGAGAGAGACTACTGCAGTGCGTCTACACATAGAGAGAGAGAGAGAGTAACTCCATGAATACTGAAACCTCACTTTACCTCCATCTCTCTCTCTCTCTCTGTGTCTCTCTCTTCTTCTTTAGTTGCTGCTCACATTATTTCGGAAAGGATTTATGTATTTATCCTCCTGTCTCATAACTCCATCACCTTTTGAGCTTCCACCAAAAATACATGAAACTGAGGTACCAGAAATAGAAGAGGAGTAAAAGAACAAAGGATTTTAAATACATCTGAGCGGTTGTTATATTTAACATATCAGTTAAATCCAACAGGATCTGCTCCTGGTAACTGAAGTGTTATCAGTATCATCCTGGTTCTGTTCAGACCAGTCAGAGCTCTAGAGAAAGGTTGAAACACAGATGAAATATATTTTACATAATGATGATCTGAACAGTTTCTGTGTAGCTGTGAGTGGATACATGATTCTATGGGTTCATTTATGAAAAATTAATGTGAACATGAAAGCTGCAAGCGACAATGAGCGGGCCCTTACACTCCTTTCGCACCTCTGGGTTGCTCGCAATAGGCCAGTTAAGATTTCCTGCTTGAACCGTGTGGAGATGGACAACATGTATTGCATGTTTCTTTGCATTCTTAATTGTGTCCAGTGTGTGAAGCAAGAGACCACGCAACAAGTTCACAATATGTTCCTGTATTCAAATGAAGAGCAGACAATGAAAATGTCATGTAAATTAAATGATGATTGTCACTCAAGGGATACTTCCTGTTTTCAGAAGGTGGCACTGTGGCACATGCAAATGTCTTCAGAGTGAGACTATCATCAAACGTGAAATTTGGGGCAGATTGAAAAATGTATATTTGAGTTAGTTAGTTGGGTTCACCACGCTGCCGTGATTAGGCATTTCAACAAAAAGTCACAGTTTTCACAATAAGGCATCAACAAAGTCTTAAGCATATTCTGACAAACCTGCTCAGAGGACTACAGCAAATTGTAAAACATGACATTTCCTGTCACCAGAGTGCTGCTATGATTAAATCTGAATATTAGCATTTAGATGTCTTCAGGTCAAGACTCTTATCAAACATATAAAGTTTTGGGGCAGTTTTGACAATATGTATCGGAGTTATAGCAACTTCATCTTTCATGGCGATTCGTCAAAATTAGCCATGCTGCCATGGGCAGGTCTTCTAACAAAAACTTCACAATTTAGTGTTGCAAAGGTCTTAAGATGAGACTGACCTAATATGATGTCTATCTGATTAAATCTCTAGGAGTTCGGTACCATGGTGGCATAGCAATTTATGATGTTTCACCATGAAAATGGAAGTTGTTATAACTCCAGCACACCTTGTCCAAACTGCCCCAAACTTTATATGATTGATAAGAGTCCCAGCCTGAAGCATCCACATGGGTGTCGAGATTGGGCGTGGCAAAATGACTCAAGGGTGCCCCCTAGAAAATTTCAACAAAGTAGCCCCTGCAGTACATTCCATCTAGATGTATGAAAATTGGTAGGCATATGTAACACATGGAGCGCTAGGAAAAAACGTCTTGGAGCCATATACTAAACCCAACTGGAAGTCCACCATTTTGAATTTAGTGTTCAATTTAGGTGCAGTTTTCCTCTTGCAGGTCAGGTCAATTTTTATTTGTAAAGCACCAATTCACAAAAGAAGTTATCTCAAAGCACTTTCCAAATACAGCAGTTCTAGGTTTAGACCTTCTCTTTATAATATTATTTAAACAGACCCAACAATTCCCACCAAGAGCAAGAACTAGGTGACAGTGGCAAGAAAACTTCCTTTTAAGAGGCAGAAACCACCTCAAGCAGAACTGAACTCAGGGTGGGTGGCCATCTGCCTCGACCGGTTGGCAGGAGAGGAAGAGTGAGTGAGAGCAAGAGAGAGCACAGAGGAAAAGAACAAGAACATGCAGTGATAGTAATATTAACTAGAAAATTCCTGAAGAAATTTTGAATGTGCCTTCTGCTTGGTGCATATCTATCACACATGTTTCAATCTCTATAGAGGACGTTACTTTGAGTTTCATTAATGTTGTAGAGAATTATCCTAACTCTGACCTCAGTCACTGCATGGTATCCCTCAAAAAGCTACTTGAAACTGTGAGGACTGGACAAAGTGACCTCACAATGATGATTTTGAACCTAAATTTGTCTCCACAATCACAGCAAGACATGTCTACACACATGTACATGCCCCAACAGAAGCTGATCTGCAATAAAGCTGCTGTGATTTCTTCTGCTAGAACATGGACAACTGTAGAAAATGCCCTGAGTTGATCAATCTAATTAGCCAATCACAGTCAGTTGTGTGAATGTTTGGGCAGCAATTGCACTTGCGCACTTGTGTGTGTCTGTCAATGTGTGTGTGTGTGGATTGTTGTGTATGTCAGTAGAGCTGTCTATCATAGAGCCTCCAAAAAGCTTGTGTTACCAGGTTGAGACACTTACATAGTTAATATCTATAAGGTGGAGATGGTGTTTGTGTGTCTGTCAATGTATGTGTGTGCGTGGTGTTAGAAACTGCCAAAGCTTAACCTTCAAACAGCACTTTGAAGTTGTCAGGACCGACCAAAATGACCTCACAATAATGGTTTTTAACAAATTTGTCCTCACAATTATGTAAAGACATGTACACACACTCAAAAAGCCACACAACAACACGCACACACAAGTACACGCAAATACACTGTGTTGATTTACCTTAGAGTTGCTCTCATACCTGAGTTAAAGGGTAAGAATAAATGAGTCTAATTAGCCAATCAGAATCAGCTTTGCCCATTTCTGCCCAGTAACTATCAGTAGCACCTACTGAGACACTGGTTGCCACTGGCGTCTGTGGCCACCAGGGTGAGGAGGGAAACACACACACACAATCCACTCTGTCTCCCTAGGCAGACAATAGCTTTTAAGATGAAACTTGTGGTAGAAAATAGGATATCGGAGGGAAAACTACAAGTCCTATTGAAAAGATCACCTCACCACAATGCACAATGTTCATATTAATTGAAGTGCAGTGCTTTGAAAAATTAGATGCCAAAATGATAATTTTTTATAATGTGAATATTCACAGGTGGAAATGGTTTGTGTGTCTGTCAATATATGTGTGTATATATATGTATACAAAAATTGGTTCTTAACAAAATTGTCCTAACGATCATAGAAAGACATGAACACACACACATACACAGTGCTGATTTGCCTTATACATGCTCTCATACTTGAGAGTAATAAGGGTAAGATTTAATGAGTTTAATTAGCCAATCAGCTTTGTCCATTTCTCCCCAGATACTGCGTTAGTAGTGTGTGTGTGTGTGTGTGGGTATGTGTGTGTGCATGCGTGTGTGTGTGTGTGTGTGTGTGTGTGTGTGTATGTGTGTGTGTGTGCGTGTGTGCGTGCGTGTGTGTGTGTGTGTGTGTGTGTGTGTGTGTGTGTG
>NW_019174272.1:13533448-13581471 GCF_002260705.1 Seriola dumerili | reverse complement strand
TGTGCGTGCATGTGTGTGTGTGTGTGTGTGTGTGTGTATGTGTGTGTGTGTGTGTGTGTGTGTGTGTGTGGGTATGTGTGTGTGCGTGCGTGCGTGTGTGTGTGTGTGTGTGCATGTGTGTGTGTAATACTGGCTGTGTGTGTGTGTGTGTGTGTGTGTGTGTAAACATCACAGAGATCAAAGAGTCTCTTAACGAGCTGTTTCAAACACCTGTGTCTAGCTGGAAGACAGCTGACACAGAGCTGAGTGAGATTTTGGCTCAGCAACCTCTCAAACAGCTGCTATTTCTGAAAAAATGGTAACTCCTATCAGAACCATGAGCGGCACAAGACCTTCATGCACAGAATATGTGGCTTTGGTGTTTCTAAAATGTGGAAACAGGAGCAGGTTACAAAAAAGGGTCAGTTGTGCTTTTCTCTGGAAATCAACTCCTGAATATTTATTGCAGTCAATAGGAGAAGTGGAAAATATCCCATCTCCCATACCCATCTCCTGAGAAAGCGACACGTTTTAATACTTGAGTGGTTTCTGTAGCACATAAACTGTAGGACTAGTTAAGTGCCAAAAAGGAGATGGAAGAAACATAAGAATAAAAGATGAAAGATAAAGATTTGAATAACATTCAGCATTTACACTAATAAGTATGCAGGATAGTTATATATGCCTTCTGTGTTACTGCATCACAGGCACATAATTATCATTATTAATTATAGTAAAGTTTAGCAGGTTTAGCAACAGGTGTTAAACAGGATCATGGGGGCAGTAGGTGGTTTGCAGTTGCAGATCCAGACTCTATAGCTGTGGAGGCGGGAGGACCTATGAAGAGTAACAGGAGCAGGGAAAGAGGGGAACAGAAGGAGATAAAGAAGGAGAAGGTAGAGAGAGAGCCACACAGCCTGGGTGCTCATGTGCTTGAGGGAAAAAACAAATGGTAAGAGTGATGCAGTTATTTTGTGATTTTTGTGTGATTTTTTTGTTCAAGATTTTTTTAAAAGCAAGTACTAGAGAATTTGTTTTTCAAAAAATATAATTCTTAAAATACCTCACTATTCTAAAGTACATATTTTTTATGGCATCACATTGTTGTATTGTTCTATAGCCTAATGAATCTGAAACAACCTACTGACTGACTGTAGATACTGGAGAATAGGAAACTTATGATATATGTATGATATATAACATGAGACAGCTATTGTCATTTTTGTATTTTTTTTTAAATTTTCTTCCAATTTAACACGTCTGTCAGTGATGAAGTGTGGTCATGGTAAACACAGCAAATGGTCTTTGGTGAAGAATCATATGCCTCGTTTTTAGAATCAGAATTGGAATCAGAAATATTTTATTAATCCCCTGCGGGAAATTGTTATGTTGCGGTGCTCCATTCCACACATACAAAAAAGAAAATATAATAATAAATAAATAAATAATAATAAATAAATAAAATAGATATAAACCCCCATATTCAAATATGAAAAAGTAAGTAATAAACATTATATACATAGTTAATATTTACATGCCATTCATTCATCATTTATCTAATGTAGCCATCGTTAGGACACTGACAGGTTCAAACTGAGCTCTGCATCAAAGTGAGAGTACTTCATAGAAATGAGGTGGAGTCAAAAGTACAATATTTGTCTTTTAAATGTAGTGAGGTAAAAGTCATAAGTTCAGTAAGTAAGTTTTAAATACAAATACTTAAAAAATATACTTAAGCACAGTACTCGGGTAAATGTACTTTGTTACTGTCCACCCTTGTTAATAATGGTGTACAACTACACTGAATTTTGTATACAGTTTGAGTGAATGTGTGTTTTTCACTTACTGTCCATTTTAACCTCCTGCAATCCTGGAATCTTTAATGTTTCCAACAACTTCCTGAAATAAGATTTAAAGTGATCAGTATTTATGTCAATGCAAGCTTTCTTTAAAGGTTTATAGTTGAGCTTAAGTGTGGTGAAAGTGCAAACTCTCAGGCACTGAGCTTTGAGTGAACCATCATTTTTTAGGGGTGTCAGCTGCTACCTTATGCCACCCCCGGTAGACCCGCCCCTGCATAGCACCACCTTCAGGTGACAGGAAATGTGATGTTTTACCATTTGATGTGCTCCTACTAGCAGGTTCACCTCAACCTTGTCAGAAAATACTTCAGACCAGAGATGGTGTGTTTGAGTTATAACAACGTCCATGTTTGATAATAGAGCCGGCCAGAACACATCTATATGGGTGTCGGGATTGGGTGTGGCAAAATTGGTCAAGAGCACGCCCTGGAAAATTTCAATGAACTAGCCCCAGCAGTAGGTTTTACCTAGATGTGTGAAAATAAATAGACATGTGTATCACATTTAGGTCTGAAAAAAGCCTCTAGGACCCATACCCTAAACCCAACCTGAAGTCCACCTGTTTGGAATTTGTGTGCAATTTTGGTGCATGTTTTTGCCATTTACAGGTGTTGCACTGTAACAAAATCCTCCTTCAGATTTAATCAGTTTGACTCCAAATTTGGTCAGTACAAAAGAGACCTTTGGGTTGTTAAATTGCGCAGCTTTTTCTGGGTTGTTGGCACCCGTGTCCGCCTGGCAAATTTCAATGCTTTCAAACAAACACTGAAGTAAAGCTCTGACAGGAAACATTTAAAGCTCAGACTTCAGTTTCCTGAGGAACCAACCTGGACTGTGACAATTTAAAGCATCGTGTTGCGTTCATGATGTTGTGTTTGATGATTTATTGGTTTACTGTTTGAATGTGTAGCTGTAGTTTCTCTATGGGTGTAAATCTGTCCATCTGTGTATCTCTCTCTCTCTCTCTCTCTCTCTGTGTATGTGTGTGTGTGTTTGTGGAGCATTAAGACAGAGTGCTGACCTTGGTGTTTCCTTGTAGGGAGTGGTACAGCTCAGAGGTGTATGTGCTGAGGCACTTGGATGGCTTAAAGACACACTGCCTGCACCACCAGCAGCCTCACAATCTATGTGTGTGTGTGACTCCCTCTCGCCACCAGGTATTCCACCAACAGACTCAACTGCCTTTAATGTCATAGATATAAAACATAGTCTGACTCCAAAGTTGTCACAAACAGACACGTGGTCCTGACCCTCAGGCAGGCAGTCTGATAGACCTCCAGAGTCCTCTGCTTCATCAAAACCAAGCATCAACCTTCATGGCTGAAAAATGAAGTCAGTACTGAAGTGTCAAAACTGCACTTCTGTGAATGACCACTAGAGTCTGGCTCCAACAGCAAGTCAATCCCCATAGAGTCCCATGTTAAAATGTCCAACTTTACAGCAGAAATAAACATGTTACAGCCTGGTACAAAAAACAGTTTTGGTCTCTAGAGCTAATTTCTTCCTTCATGACAACTGTATGAGTGGGTGAATTTTTATATAACTCACCTGTTTATATTTTATCAAGGCGTAAAGTTCTGCAAATTGAGTGCATGGCCTCTTTGAGCGACAGGTGGGTGAGTGTATGCTTGCCACAAACCGTCAGACACTGCCAAGATGGCGATGACAGAACAGCCCACTCTGACTTCAAAACTGCTCTTCAGAAACCTGTGGGTGAAATCATGGAGGCTACGTCTTACATCTTTATTTACAGACTATGGTTAAAACATAACACATGAATCAAACATTCTGCAGCCTTTTGTCTGCTGATGTGAGCAAGACCACATGATGGTTTTTCACGGTGAACTGTTTCTGTATTAAACCAGGCCTCAGTTTTCCCCTAACTTTAACCAGGTGTCTGATATCTAAATGGTCTAAATATAACCATAAAAAGTATAATAATGCTGTAGCCTGCACGTGTTAAACAGTGACACCAAGGGTCCTGACCAAGTGTCTGTATGTGATGAGTTGGAAGTGACAGAGTAGACATACTACACACAACTGTAGGTCAGTCAGACTCAACAGAAACTTCACAGCAGCTGATTCTGATTTATTTAGGTTGCTTTCACCACCAGCTCTAAATCAGGTTAATTATATATTCTTTAAACATCATCCATCATGAGGCACATTTACCTAAAATATTATTAAACTGCAGCTTTGATTTTTTTTATTCATTAATGTTTATGTATGCGTTTTACTTTGTGGTCTCTATATGAAGCTCATTTCTCCACTACATTTATTCATGTGATGCGTTTATACTGCATGTCTGTGATTTACCTAATTTTCTGTTCAGCTTCTGTATCACACGTCATTTCTCTTTTCCATTTACCTGCTTTGCTTTTCAATATCCTGTAATTTACAGGGTCAAACCCAAATTACAACTTTACATGTTTTCTTAGTCCCCTGCTGTGGGCTGTGGGGAGGGCTGGGCCCTATTCCATCAATGCAGATAAAGGAAAATCTAAAAATTTATGAATTACACAGGACAGATTGATATGGTTATTCATGTAGAGGTTTTAAATTTTGCATTGTCATATTAATAATGGAGGCTATCAATCATATGTATTAATTACAAAATAAATAACTATGTTAACCTTCAGCCCCAAATCTAAGTGAATGGATGGATTTAATGATATTTGACATTTCACAACACAGGTGAGTGGAATTAACTGTTCAGCTGATTAAAAACGAAAATTTCAGCTACACCTTTTGTTTCTCATTTGTACTTCCTTATTCATCTTTTTTGATAATTTTTTGAATTTATTTGTGGATTGTCTGTTTTCCATTAACCTCCTCTGATGTTGTGTCTCTTTGATTAACTGTGGCCTAATACAGATACAGAAAATAGCTGCTGTCTCTGGTGCAAATGTGTCATTAAAGTGAAAAGGGAAGTGTGAGGAAGACTTGTATTTAATGGTTGGTACTTGGGAGGAAGTTTATATGAACTCAGGATGTTGTGAACATGGGTGGTACCAGGGGTGGGGTTAGAGGCTGAAGCCCAGAATGTTTTTAGAAAAATCTTCACTGTTCATTCTAAACCCGGATCATAGCAGCGTAGGAACCGAATAACGTGAACTCGAGATGACTTCTTCCATTGTCAGACCCCAGGTCATGTAGGTAGATGATGCAAAATGAATGAATGGACGTCTGCGTGTGATAAACTATATTGTTTATGGTGTTAAAATCTTCTGCCAGTTTCATTATGATTGCGTATAATGTTCAGAAACAATAGATACAGTTCCATTGGATTAGATTTTTGTGGCCTCACATTTGTAGTGAAATAACTTTCTGTAACTGTTGGTGACATCAGACACCACAGCCTCTTTACAGAGTTCATTATTTCGGTTCCACACCTCAGTCGAGCAGCGGCCGCTGATCGTCACCGTGAAGACAACACAGCTGGAAGCAGCTGGAACATACGGCCTCTGATACAGCATGTCAGGTTTTGTTTTAACAACGTTCATTTGACTAAAAAATGTCATCAAGAATGGTGTCCTGTCCAATCAGTCAGAAACCCTTAACCAACCAATCAGCAGATATTAGCAGAGTGCTAATGTTTTATGGTAAAAGATCTCCTTCCCTGTAAGAAAAACAAATAGACGTTAGTATTTATTCATTTCAATTCTTATATATAATCAATCATATATTTTCAAAAATAAAATTTGGGCTTTTTTGTCTTGGAGCAGGTGTATAAAATTATTCTAACAGTTTAGCTCCATTTACCCACAATCATTGAGGACACGCTCATGAGTGCCCTCCAGGTGAATTACATCCAATTTCAGTACATGGGCTTTAACAGGAAGTGTACACACTCTCTGTAGACAAGCTCTCTCTCCTCATCAGCACCTGTCAGTTCCCGGTGGTCAGGTGTCCCACCCTGACAGTCAAGCTAATGAGGCAAGTAAAGCTGCATTTACTCTAAGTTGTAAAATAGACAGTAACTCTGGAGATTCTCACTTGATATATGGAACCCAGGGCGCTGGGGGAAGAAGGGCCAAAGGGCCATTTGCTCAGTTCACCTCTGGAAGTGTGGACAGTGATTCAGAACCTGAACTCTGTCTCATTCACATCAGGACATTTGTTTTGGAGCTCTGTCAGCGGCACTCTGTGGAAGTTCACAACAATGAGACATGTTGGCAGAAGGAGTAATATTTAGGAGCAGGTTAGGTGCATCTACAGACCAGAGCTGAAATCTAAGGGATATGAAACCAACAAACACTTGAACATGGTGAAGCCAGATGATAATGACATGTTTGAAATGATATAAAAACATGAAATTTTTGCTTCAGCCTTATGATCACATAATTCATCTGTGTCTGGAAGTTGCTGCCGTGTTGTCATAATGTTTGTAGACACTAAAGCCTGATTTACTGTTGCATGCTTAAGTGCAGGCTTGGAGAGAACCTAAACCCATCTCTGTATCTGGGGCTCTGTGCAGCACTGCGTTATCTATCAAATTAATGATCTTGCGGCCGGTGATGCCCTGTACATGTCGGTGGCAAGCCGGCAAGAGTAGTGCCTTCCCCTGGTCACCTGCACGCCACATGTCACGGTCTCTGCTGCAGCTGGAGGAACGGGAGCTCAGTGGAGATAATATAATGTTAACACAAGAGATAATGTATTTGTTGCTCAATGTGGGTAGCACACACTTGTTGGCCCCCCCCACCTCTTAAGTTAATGTGATGTCCTTGTACCAAAGTTAGACGGCTGAAACCTCGGCTGAACAGAACAAGGGCTGAGATGTTTGTCACTTACATTGAATTAGGAAGAGATCTCTTCACAGCCTGTATGAGCGAGGATCAGATCAGTGTCTCAGCGTTAACATGGTCACATGACTGTTGTTTTAGGACAGATTGTGAACCAGTTGTTTAAGGTGAACATTATCTGCAAATCTGTAAATGAAACTCGTTTATTAAGGGAGTATACAATTCCTTTTTTGTTTTCATTTCTTTGTTGCAGTAATTATGCATTTGAAGAGATAAAAATAGATTAGATTTTAACTTTTAAGTTTCCTCTTATTTTATGTGCTGTAATAAATGATTTCATTCTTATATTAGCAGAACTGGACTTCCATAGTCCTGCTGTACACTCTGGCATCATCAGGTATCAGGTATTATTATATATGGCAGACTTGGCAAAGGTCCTTCAAAGACACAGAGGGAACAAAGAAATAAAACAATGATAACAGTGTTACTCGAGGAATTTTATTTCTTTAGTTGATGTGAAAATGAGGTGTGATGAATAGTATTATCGATATTTAACACACGTTGTATGGGTGTGAACAGTTTTGTAAAGTGTACAGGTGTCTACAGTGTACCGGTGTGTACAGGTGTGTACAGGTGTGTACAGGTGTGTACAGTGCACTTTATGTCGAGGTGTGTACAAGTGTGTACATGTGTGTTAGTATATACACTGCCCCCATCCTTTCAGGGTTGGATGTTGAGCAGCAGGGTCAGTGCAGTGTGCTACCTGCAGCACCACTGTAACCTTCCCACATGTCAGTTTGGTGAGGAGACCGGTCGATTCAGGCTTGTGCTTGGGTCACAGCCAGACTAAACATTCAAAGGTTTCACCTTCCTGCAAACATCGATTGTCCTCTTCCTCCCAGTCCTGCTCATCTTTCTCCTCTCTTTCCTGACCTCATTTATCCACCTCTACATGCCTGTATACAGCAGGAAACCTAACGTACACAGTAGCAGCACTAGAACAATCCAAACAAGCAAACGGAAGAAGGTTTAAGTACATTTGTCTTATAGCTTCTCATTGCTTCCTAGTTGTGTCTTGACTAACTAGCACAGGTACTTTTGTCTGAAGGCAGCAGAAGTAGTGTGACCAAATACTTCTAATTTCCTAAACCTAAAGGAGAATTCTATCAATTTCCACCAGTGTTTCCAGAGTAGACCCCCTCATCTCTGCTGCAGGCTACATCAGCTGCTACTGGTATAACACACTCAGATCTCTGATCAGATGGTTTGTGGTCCTATTGCATTATGGGTAATGTAGGCACCACTTTTGGACAAATAAGAATCTGTGGAACAAAAAGTAACATAAGTTCTGCTGCATCATTTTTGATATTTTTCTAAAAACTGTGCAGGAGTGTAATACTAAATCTGTGGACCTGTCCTTTAACCATACCTGAACCAGAGAGGAAGCAGATCAAAGAACCATGAGGAAACAATGACAAAGAACCTGTTTTGTTAGCCTGAAGAACTTGTTATAGCCATGTGAACGAGTGCCAGTGTGCAGAAATCAATATAGTTTTGTTATCATATAGATCACATGACTATTTGTAATAGTCATGTAGTGATGAACCAATTAGACATTATCTCCAGCGCTACAGTGTTTTCACCGTTGGCTCACAACTGTTTTGGTTCACATCAACCTGGTTTCAGCAGCAGCTGTTTCCAGAAAAACATCGGTAACAGCCTCCGTCCTCAACCTGCTGAGCAGCAAACAGCAGACGGACACAATCAGAGAGCAGCTGCTGAATATAGTGGAGCATTTACAGCTAAAGAGCCAGATATTTCCCTCAGCAGCTGGTGCAGACGAAACACAGATCTAAAAGAGAGGGAACGCTGGACTGAGATTCATCAGGTGACACCGACACCACCTCACATGAACCATCGTGTTGATCTGTGCCTGCTGGAAATGAGCAGGTGATGATGTCAGTGTTGTGTAATACAGCTTTAAGATATGTCTGAAGACTTCAGTCCCTTCTAATTGGCACATGACAATGATGCTGTGTAAGTGAGCAACCAATAGTTAATTTCCTTAAGAGAGAACAGGCGACCCTGCTGACTAGACAACAATAACCCCAACCCTGGAAACAGCAGATGCTATTAAAAACACAACAATTGTGACAACAATTAAAAACTCTACGTTTCATTCATTACAGAAATCTGTGGGTTAATCTCACCTAAACCTTTAACATCACATACTCATCTGAGCCACTGTTAATGTAAACATATTAATTAGCGGAGCATCAAGTTGTATCGTTGTGTTGAGCAAGTATAGTTGTAGTTAGCTGGAGAAACAGCTGAATCTCACTGTTGGTTAATCATCATCTAAATTCTGTGGATTTTTTTATGAAATAGGATTACATTAGTAGGTATGAAGTGAGTACAGTAATATGACTGAGTGATAGTGGTACAGAGGGAACATGTCTGTGTCACTCAGTTATTGCTAATTAGACAGAGTGTGAGTGTTTTTGTGCACAGGCAGAAAAGAAATGAAATGAAATCTCTGGCGGAATATGAAAGCAGTTTGTGGATCTATGTGTTGCTCGGTTATCCCTCCAGTTGCATTATGATTCCATTAAGGAAACTGGCCCCAGGATTGTTTTATGTCCTTCGCTGCAGTGACACTGTAGACATTAAAGTCCATATTTATAAAGAAATATCTCACAGCAACATCTCAACAACCTTCTCTCAATTCTCAAGTTTAATTCTTAAGATAATCACTGCACATGTTCTGCTATGCTTGATTTGCACGGCGGTTTGTGACTCACAGCAGGGTGCGATGCCCAGGATGAGCTCCCATTCTGAGAAGATACCAGACGCAGATTAAACACTCATTAAAACTCAGCAGCTACAGAGAGATTTCAGGTCACAGTGTATCACATCCAGAATAACATCTTAAAGATTGACACAGTGTCAGTCTTCATCACATTCACATTGAAGGTATGATCACAAAATGAATGTTGAGAGATGCAAAGAATACATACATTTATATTTTTTATAAGTTAGAAGGCGTGAATGCTTGTGCTGTTATTAGTCTGAGGATGATGTGTCCAAATGGCTGGATTAGCCTGGTCCTGAGTTTTTCTGTTTATCAATTATTGAGTAATTTAACCAGGAACATGCACCATGTGGCACAAATTAGACTAATCAATTAGAGCTAGCTTGTATGACATGCTGTCCGACCATGTCAGGAATCAGAGGTGTTGAGTTGATTAGAACGGCTGCACTGGAAGGCGACGTGCAACCCTGTCCATCAGGGGGTTGAAGGTGTGATGTTGTGAAATATGGAGATCATGCTCTCCCTGGGAAGACATTTATAGTGCTTCCCTCAGTCATTCACAACAAGTTAAAAAATATGTGGGCGAAGAAAGAGCTGATGTTGTGTTAGATCTTTTTATTAACTTTATTTATAATAATTATAACACTTTATTTGAACACATACAACTTGTTTTTGAAGTAGACTACAGTTAGTATTATTTGTGAGTAATTTTCACTATAATACAAGAGGTAACATATTTTTTTTATTTATCACAGACCACTTCGTGTCAAAGTCTAGGTAGAGCATTTATTTTGAAATAAGTTATATTTGACAGTATGGCTCTGTTCTGGTACCACTGTATGTCTTCTGATGGGTCTTTGTCAGTGAGCTGGGGAATGGCATCCAGGTGACTCTGTTTAGTCTAACTACTAAGGATTGACTTCTACCTTGCAGAAGATTTTTTTTATAGGCCTTTATTATCAATGGTTTGCTGTTGGAGAGTATAGTTCAGACAGAGAGAACTTTCCAACATTCTGCTGTGTTCTGATGCTGCTGGTGGATTGAAACTGTACTGGATTCCATCAGCAATGAGATTGCCATGGATTTTCCTCTTGTCACATTCTCATGAATTTAAGGCCTTCTTGAGCTCGAATTGAGCACCCGCCAGGTTTGTATTGTTGGCCTATCTGATGTGCTTAACCTGACCTCATGCAAATAAACCCTCACAAAGCATGAATACATGAGTCGGTATCCAATGGAAAAGGCTGCCTCAAAGTGTGTAGCTCTACTAAACATACAGGTTAATGGGACTCATACATTTTGATCACACATCTTCCTCGTGACTTGGGCCAAAATAGTCCAAACCAACATTTGTAAAAGGAAGGAAGTCAGGTAGGATTCTTCAGGGCCCGTATTCACAAAAAACTTTATCTTACCACTAAGAGTACTCCTAAGTCACACTAAAAGTTTTTCTAACTAAGAGTTTTTAACTAAAAGTTTTCTCCTAAGTCCTCCTTACAAAGCTGCTGAGACCAACTTTTATCAAGGAAACACGAAAACTCCTAAGCTAAGAGTGCGACTCCATTGCTATGACCGATGTCAATTTACATCGATGAGCTTGCTAGCAGGAACCGCAGTGACTGGTTGATGAAAGACTGTCTGTGCCGGTGAAAACGCATGCACAACATCCGGCAGTAATAAAATAAAAATCTCTGAGAAATAAAAGAATACAAATTAAATAATAACGTATTGGGTGCTGTTTACAAAAGTAATGCATTCTCCAAAATGCATCTGCGTGATAAAGTTTGTGTCAAACTGGAAGAATCAAATTTTACTATAAAAACTAACAAGCTCATCTGTCATAGACTACCTAGCTAAACCTAACTGGCAGCCTATTAGCCACAGTCTGTTGTACCTGTTGTAATGTAGCTGTTGGTTGAGATGTGAGAAGATTTCCCCTGTCCCCCACCAGTGACATCCAGCTGGAATATGATCCTTTCAAACAGTGGCCTCCGGTCACTCTCTATTAAGATCCATGAATTGTGTTTAGGTCCTGGAAACTGTACAACAATGTCTACAACTGTGCAGGCAGCATCCAATACAACCTGTGTGTTGATGGTGTGATTTTGTTCTCCTGCAGGAGCTACTTTTGGCCTTAAGATACATTGTGAATACAGGCCCTGAATGCACATGGTTTCTACCACTGTGTCCAGAGTGTTTGCGGATGTGTCTTAGAATGAGAACTGAAATGTCAGCATCTTTACAAGGGTGCTTGATCTCATCAGGTATTGCAGCCAGCCACCTATTTTTATGATGTCTCCATTTAGTATAGGATCTACTGATGATACTACAGTTCTTACCATTTCTTTCCACTCTGGGGGTTGTTTCCAGCGTTGCCGTTTCATCTGGGAATGATTGTCTCTGAACATCGGTGATGACTGACCTTTCTACCTGAAAGTGTACAGTTCAGTGCTCACCTATTGGTGACCTCTGGACTTTCCTAGGACAAAAGAAACAAGCATAACATCCTGAATGTTAACCTGCCTTATGTAACTCACTGAGTCATAGCCACTTTCACCAGCATTAGCAAAGTGACGCAGTTGTGCATATTTTGGTGTTCCATAGCTCTTACAACAGGTATCATACAACGCACAACATTGAAGCTTTTAATCTTTTCTAGACTGTTTATCCATTCATACACTGATCCAATATACCCTGGTGCAAAGGTTTGTCTCACTCAAAACCTCTCCAGCAGAACTCTTGAAGTTCTTGCTTGGGTGAGAGAAAAGTAAGAAAGACAAGTGGATCAACTATTGAGTTCAAAACAGAAAGTATACCTCTGCAGGTATGTGGCTTCTGGCTGAGATGGATGTTGAACTGGAGATTGTTCACACACCACTGCAGTCCCAGTACTCTTTCAATGGGGATGCTGTCTTTGATGAGATCCAATGTCCTTTGCCTTTTGTTTTTGGGGGATGGAGGCTACAACTGCTCAGCTATTGAGCTTAAACCCATCTTTGTTGCATAATGCAATGAGGTATTATGTCATCAACGTAAAAATTGTCTTGGACTGTTTCAGCTATCTGTGGTGAAAACAAGCATGCATTGTTGTCATCCGTTTAATGTAATACAAAGTTTGCACATATTAACAATGTAGCGGTTTTCTGGGGAAGTTGGGGTGCCAGTTTCAGATGGGGTGCTCTGAGTGTACAACCCAGCAGTCTACCCATTCTTAAATTAACTGTGTTCTTATCGTTTCTTTTAATTGCTTTTTTAACATCTTGTGTGTAAGTGAACTTGTCAGTGACCCAGTGATGCAGTTTGTGTGAATTTTTGCAAAGTTTTTCGCACTTTTTTGCTCAATAATGCTGTTTTGGGGCTTTTCCTTCTGTCATGGCAAGGAGGAACATGGCGAATATGGGAGAGTCACCCTCAGCCATGAGTTCTTTATCTCCTAACCGACATTGACAGCCGGAGTTATACCAGCGGGGCTGCGCAGGCTGGATAAAAGGAGAAAAAAGAGGTAGAAGAGGAGGACTACAGCGGAGACTTAAAAATCTCAGGCTCAATGACCGCCGCAGGCTGCCTTCCCTTCTTGTAATCCTGTTGTCAAAGGGCAGTCTCTTAGACACAAGACACATGAACTGGAAGCGTGGGTCAAATGGAAACCCGAAATTAAAGAAACTTGTCTTCTCGTCTTCTCTGAAACATAGCTTAGCAGGTTGGAGGACCTAAGATAAAGTGGGTTTGGAAGCCCAATTCGGCTGGATTGGTCACTGGAAATAACCAAGAAAAGAACAACCAAGAACTACTGTAACAGCATTGTGGTCAATATGCACTCCAGGTATTGAACTGCTGACCGTGTCTCTTCGCCCCTTCTATTTACCTCGTGAGTTTCAACAGCTGTTTCACACATTTGTGCATATACATCCGCGAGCCAACGCGACAGCTGCTGCTCAGCTGCCCTGGAGGCTCCTAAATTTATCCTAGGGGATTTTAATCACTGTATTCTAAACAAGACGTTGTATGAACAGTGTGTAACTTGTGCCACCACAAAAAAGAATACTGTTATTGATCTTTGTTAAGGATCATTAGGCAAAGCTTTCAAATCCATGCCATTGCCATCTCTGCTTCTTATTATAACAGTGATGCCTGTGTACAAAACCCGCCTTCAGGTGCCTGGAAAGGTAGGAGAGGACTGTAAAAACCTGGTCGGAAGACAGTATCTCCTCACTCCAGGCGTGCTTTAAATGTACAGATTGGCAATGTGTTTACGATGCTTGTGGTGACATTAATGAGCTAACTGATACAATGTCCTCCTATATAACATTCTGTGTGGATTCTGTTATTCCAACCAAATAGGTGGTTATTTATGCAAATAACAAACCTTGGGTAACTAAAGAACTGAAAGGTGTCATCAATAAGAAAAAAAGGACCTTTTATCCTGGTGACCCTCTGAAGAGGAAAGCTGTCGCCAGAGTAGTGAAAAATTAAATAGGGAAGGCCAAAGTCCTATACAGAGGGAAGATTGAAAAACAGTACAATTGCGGTGACCTAGGAACCAGAATAAAATCAGTGGCAGCCATTAACAAGCATACGGTACCTGTAAGACCAGACAACTCATTAAGGTCAATGGTGTGGAGGACACTGACTTGCCAAATGCTTTTAACTCATGTTTTTCTCGGTTTGAAGGATCCTTCTTCAGTCATATCTCAAAATGAGATTATGATATCTTGGGTATGAGTCACAACTCTATTTAAGAGTGTAAGAATAGGAAAGGCGGCTGGTCCTGATGCCATTTGTGGATGTTACGTTAGGCCTTTTAAACTCTCTTCCAAATATGTATAGATAGTGGACAGATACCTACTGTATGGAAAAGTGTCACGGATGTAAGGGTGTGAGGGGTAAAGGGCTGGACCCAAATGCAGCCAACACATGGGAGACGGCGCAGACAGGTTTATTAAACTGAAAAGGCAGACATGAACAGACAACGTGAACTGATGAGGACAAACCCAGAACTAAACAGACGAACCAACACAGACAAAGGGGAGCACAAAGACTATATAGACAAGGGAGGCAAGGGTGATTGAACACAGGTGAAACACATTAGAGCTGGGCAGACAATCACCACACAGAAAACAGGACCAAGACAGGAAGCAAAACACTGAGACACACAAGGAAACAAATTACAAAATAAAACAGGAAGTGCACGGGGAAACAGAGCACAAGACAGGCAAGACTAAACTAGACACTAGAAATACCCAAAACACAGAAAACTAAATCAAGAGAGTCCAAAAAACCAAAACCCTGGAGCCTCCAGGCTGAGACCATGACAGAAAAGATCAACTATAATACCTATCCCCAAACCAAAAAATCCCAATGAATTGTTGCACTTACCTCTCTAGTGCTTTGAAAAAAATCCTAAAAGATGAAATTATCTTCCTAATTGATGGTAAACTTGACCCGTTACAGTTTGCCTACCAAGCAGGCAAAGGCGTGGAAGATGCCAAGCTTTTCATCCTAGCCAGAGTATATAAACATCTTGAACAACCGAAATTGCACAAAAGACTTTTATTTGCTGGCTTTTTCTCAGCTTTTAACAAGATGCAGCTAAATATGCAGCATGCCATTAGCGATTAGCTTCTCATTGTATGTTACCTGACCAGATTTTACTGTTAATTTTAAACTTTTTAACTAATCAAAGAATTAATTTGCTGAGGAAACTAAAGTCTTTTGGTGTCTGTAAGAACATTTTATGTAACTTTTATCAAACTTTTATTGAGAGTCTTTTAACATTTTCATTTCTGTGCTGGTTCAACAGGTTGTCTGTGAAAGACAAAAAGTGTCTAAACAACATTGTCAGGGTCTGCTGGGGTCCAGCAAAATGACCTTTGCTCAAGTGGTCGAGTGGTCCAGAGAGCAGAAAGAATAATAAGTCAACCTGACCATGTGCTTTTCAAGGAATTTTCAGTTATCTCCTCAGGCCAGCGTTATTGTGTGCCAGCACAGAAAAGTAATCGCTAGACAAACTCCTTCATTCCTTCTGCTATCAGGCTACTAAACGCTCTAAATGCATAATCCAGCTGGTAAATTTCTAAATTTCTTTTTTCACCTGGCTCCTCATGGAAGCCTACACACATATTCACCATTGTGAATAAAAGATTGTTCTTAATGTCTGGACTGGATAAATAAAGGTAAAATAATATAAATAAATAAACATGGGGCCTCTTGAGAGAGTCCTGAGAGAGCCAGAGTGGGGTCTTGGTCTCTTGGTCTCTGTTGTAGCATCCCGTTGATCTGTGTGCTGTCACTGACATGTTAGTGTTGTTGAAGTTTGATTGCTGAATGTCTCCAGGTTGAGTCAAAGACCATGCAATAAGCACACATCTGTGTGTCAGGGTCATAGACTGTATATAAAAATGGACATACGCTGCGGGGCTCAAAAGTGAAGCCAATGCGGAAGTGACTTTAAGTGCAATACCAGTGAGGGCCGCTAGGGGCTCCAAAAAACTCTGGCTCCAATACATACCAATTCAAAAAACGCCTACTACCTGTACTTGCACTGGTCATTACACAAGTTTACATAATAAAGAGAGGTAGATGAATCCCCTGTGCAACATCATTTTTTGAAACAACAAGTATAAATTATAGTAGGAATGTAAAAATAATACTTCATAGCTAAGTGAGGATAGTGCAACAGTCTGTTGACAGGACTGTAAGCTATTGCAGCCAGTCCAAAAGTGATGGAGGTAAGGTGCAAAAAGTCCAGGAGCTGTTACTCATCATCAGTTTTCATGTGTGACACAGTTCACATGTAGCAGATTCACAGTTTGAGGGAGAAGCTGTCCTGAAGTTTTTTCATGTTCGGCAGAACCAATTTAAATGAAATGCAAAGTTACAAAATTTAAATGCAACGTGTGGCTAAAGCCACGGCGTACATCAGAAAGACATCATTTTCACAGTGAAGCATCAGGTAGGTGTAAAGCATATTCTGACCATGTTTAGAGAAGATTGGAGAAATTATAACAGAGTTACAACCATTTCCTCTTTCAAAATTCACAGCAGCGCTACAGCCACCCTTAAATGAAAAGTCAAAATTTTCACAATTTAGCATCAGCAAGGGGAGAAGATTTGTGTAACCAAGACTGAGCCAGAATGGACTATGTATCATGAAATTTAAGCCACTCCCTGTACTCCCTGCACGCCACCAAAGCCATTTCATATTGCCATTAGGTGGCACTATGAGTATTACTAAATATGAAAATGTAAACGTGATCAGGCCATGACTCTTATAAAACATATATATTTTGGGGCAGTTTGGACAATGTGTGCTTGAGTTATAGCAAGTTGATGTTTCATGGCGAAACATTGAAATTTGCAGTGTCGCCACGGGCAGGCCGTTCCCTGACACACCAGTTTTCACAAAGACGTGCTCACGTACATTTTTACGAGGCCTGATGTGTTTGCAAAGTTTGAGTTGAGCATGGGAAAGGCCTCAAAAAGGCAATTAATTTCAGTGTAGAATAATAATAAAGCTGTAAGCAGCATTGAGTGGGCCCTCACACTCTTACAGAGTCAGTTAAAGCCACCCTGTATTGTCACTACCACGACACCATGCTCATGAGTAATATTTCCCGCATGCACTGTGTGGTGGAAGACAAAGTGTATTGCATGCAAGATGCAGCAAACGTGTTATCTTGCTATATATTAAGTGCAGACGAGACCATGAAAATCTCATGTACATCAAATGATGATTGCCTTTAAATTAGACTGACAAAATATGATGTCGATCTGATTAATTCTCTAGGAGGAGTTTGTTAAAGTATGACACCTGGAAATAGATAGATAGATAGATAGATAGATAGATAGATAGATAGATAGATAGATAGATAGATAGATAGATAGATAGATAGATAGATACTTTATTTATCCCCTAGGGGAAATTCATGTGTCCATTAGCTCATTGTTGATAATAATAATAATAATGATAATAAAAACAGTCAATAACAAATGAACAATAATAATTATATTAGTCCACTTCATTTGGCTGAGTTGTTATACAGCGTGATGTCAGTGGGAACAAAGGATCCTCTGAACCTCTCTGTTCTGCAGTGCAGTGAGATGAGACGTTTGTTGCAAATGTAGCTGCTTCTCTGTCCTGCCAGAATGTTGTGGAGAGGATGGTTGGTATTGTCCAAGATGGCCTCCATCTTACATTGCATGCGTCTCTCCACAACAGTCCTGAGTTAGTCCATTCTCAAAAGAGGCTTTTTTGTGGATCTCCATAGGATACACATACCTACTAATCTTACTACAAGTTTGGGCAGCAACTGCACTTGTGTCCGCACAATGTGCATGTGTGTATTGTTGTGTGTGGCAGTAGAGCTGTCTATCATAGAGCCTCCAAAAAAGCTATACAGTTAATATCCATAAGATGGTGATGGTGTTCAAGTGTCTGTCAATGAACTTTTAGTTCCGGGTACTTTTCTTCAAGAACTAAAAGGTTCGTGCAGCCCATTGTTGTCTGCGTTTCCACCGTGGCCTAAAGTATGCAAAATTATTACCTGACATTACATTATTCACTGCACTTTGAGGAGATAACATTAACAAAAATACGGGACAAATTGCGTCCCATATATATTCAATACCGGACATTTTATTTTCAAATACGGGACGATCCTGTATTATACGTGACGGGTGGCAACCCTCGCCACTCTGGTTGTTGTGGTCCTTTATTTTTTTTAAATCCTGTTTCAGTTATTTTTACCTTCTCCCGGACCTGTTTCGCGGTGTGGAAAATGTGTTTGCTCGCTCCCTGTGAAATAATTGAATAATTGGTGAAAACAATTACAGAAAGACCTGTACACACGCGCAAAGAACCTAACATAAACATGCACACACAAGTACACGCAAATACATTGTGTTGATTTATCTTGGAGTTGTTCTCATACCTGAGAAAAAACGAATAAGAGTTAATGAGTCTAATTAGCCAGTCAGAATCAGCTTTGCCGATATCTGACCAATAACTGTCAGTAGCACCTGCTGAGACATTGGTTGCTATGGCGACTGTGGCCACCAGGGGAAGGAGAGAAACACACACACACACAATCCACTCTATCTCCCTAGGCAGACAGCAGTGTTTAAGATGAAACCTGTTTGAAAATTGGCTCACAGAGGGAAAACTACAAGTCCTATTGAAAAGATCATCTCACCATAGCTGTCCCAAGGCTTCAGTAAAGAGCTTGATATCTTTTATGTGTACCTACAGTTTAGGGTTGAGGTTTTATCGCAGTTTAGAAACTCCCCTCAACTCTTTTTTTGGTAAGAACTTCATAGCCCAGTTTAACATGGGCTTTGGACAGACTATGGGAGTTTTGGACAGACCTCTCTGCACTTAGGGGGGATTTCCTCAAAAACCGTGAATGAGACCAAAACTGGGTGGTACATGCATTTTATCTTACCACTAAGAGTACTCCGGAGTCATGCTAAAAGTTTTTTAAAAATTTTTCTCCTAAGTCCTGTTCACAAAACTGCTGAGACCAACTTTTAGTAAGGAAAAGTGAAAACTCCTGAGCTAAGAGTGTGACTCCGTTGCTATGACTGACGTCAATTTTCATGGACGAGATCCCTAACAGGAAACACAGCAAACAGTTGATGAAAGACCATCTGTGCTGGTGAAAATACATGCGCAACATCCCACAGTAATAATAATAAAAAAAAACACTGAGAAATAAATGAATACTAATTAAATAATATCGGATTAGGTGCTGTGTACTAAAGTAGTGCATTCTCCAAAATGCATCTGTATGATAATATGATGTTTGTGTTGACCTGGGATAATTTTATTTTAATATAAAAACTTACATCTGATTCTCTCAATGGAAAAAAAAAAATTTATATTTTTTTCTCTAAGTGAAAAAAAAAAAAAAAAAAAAAAAAAAAACCTGTCCTAGACTACCTAACTTAACCTAACTGGCAGCCTATCAGCGAAGGTCTGTTGTAGCTGTACCTGTTGTAATGTAGCTGTGGTACGGCTGTGGGTTGAGGTGTGAGAAGATTTCCCCTGTCCCCCACCAGTGACATCCACCTGGAACATGATCCTTTCAAACAGTGGCCTCCGGTCACTCTCTATTAAGATCCATATGAATTGTGTGTAGATCCTGGACACTGTACAACAATGTCTAGAACTGTATAGCATCAAATACAACCTGTGTGTTGATGGTGTGATTTTGTTCTCCTTGTCTTGTGGTGGTGCAATAATTTTTACATGAGTTCCATCTATGGCTCCGATCACAGCGGGTAGACTGACCATGAAGCTCCTTTGTTCTGTGTAGTTGTTGAACATCTAAAAGAAATCATATGAATTGTCCTATGATGTCAGATCAGAGCACATTTATTGTTTGGTGAATAGATCGCCTTTTCTCTGTTAGAAGCGTTACCAAACATTATATTTACACACTGATTGGGTTGTTTCATTTGGCTGAAGATGTTATTGCATCCTTCACAAACTCCACAACGATCATTATTCCCTCGTGATTGAGTTGTATCGTTTAAGTAATTCAGCATCGTGTAAGGTTTCCAGAACACTGTGATGTGGAATGACAGCAGCCCTTTATGATTCTTTGTGATTTGGTCGTAGTGGGTTAGGAGTAAAATTAGGACTGACACTGCCATTATTTTTAGGAATTTCTCCTAAATTAGCAAGTTAGGAGCTACTTTTAGCCTTAAGATGCTTTGCGAAAATGTGCCCTGAACATTCTATGCAATAAACACCTCACCATTGCACATCCATCTAAAAATGACACAAAACGCAAACTGCAATTTTGTGAAAACCGTAATAGCTATCTAAATATTGACACAAGTCTTGTGTCCCTTTAAACCACCCTTTTCAACCATTTTTCTACATTGAAGTTTGATGAGCAGTAGCGCTCCAAAGAGGGGTGGGTTTGGTGGTCTTCAAGACGTCACCCCAATCATTCTCTATGGAAATGTTTTGGCCGTTTATCGCCATTTACGTCGCCATGGTTACTCGAATCGCTATAAAAAAGTCATGGCAGAAGATTGCCGATCGAGCCGCACGCATTGAGTATATTGTCTGGGTTTTCTCAAAGCTGCGGGACTACTTACACGCCGAAATTTCGATACGGAACATGAATAAGTCGAATAAGTATGCAGGACAGTAATATATGCCGTCAGTGCTATTGCATTGCAGGCACATAATGAAGATTTGAATAATAATAGTGCCTCAACATTCACGCTCATAATAAAGATTTGTATCTCAAGTACATATGTAGCCTATCTAAATATAAAACTGTTCCCGTGAAGGAAACAGGAAACGCGAGTCTGTATGATTGTCGGAGCAGCAGTGAAGCCGACAGTTGTTGTGCTGGTCGGACGGACCTCCCTCTTTCTGGCCGCTGGCTCCAGTAGGCTGTCCGCCCGCAGGAACTCAAGCGACGAGGGCGGAGATATGTTTCATTCCAGAGACTAGCCACCGCGCTAACCACCGCTGAACCCCCTTTGGTCCGGATCTAACTGCGACGACACAGCCTGTTCAGCCGAGGACAAACAGCAGGATGCCGGTGAAAGGCGGAGGAAGACTGGCCTCTTACCCGAGCAGGAGCGACAACGTCGGAGTGAGTGTCACTGTTGTGTGTTTGACATGAGTGACGTTACGGCTGGTAACAACTCCGCCATAGCGCCAACACGTCTCTGCTTCTGACTGCTGTTCAAGTGTTTGTTTGTGTGTGTGTGTGTGTGTGTGTGAGAGAGAGTGTGAGAGTGTGTGTGTGAGTGAGTGAGAGAGATTTAAACCTGCCTGAAATGACAGCCCAGCCAATAGTGAGCGTGTGAGTACACCTGTTGTGCCTCAAGAGAAGAAGAGCCTGTTACAGGAACCAGTATCTGCTGCTGGTTCCAGTAGATTCTCACTGGATGAACTTTGACATCAGTCCAGTGTTGATGTGACCCTTCTGTGGTTCTGATCCTGACTGTGTTCTCTGAGATTAGGTTACTGGGTGTAATTAAAGTGTGTGTGTGTGTGTGTGAGAGAGAGAGAGAGAGAGAGAGAGAGAGAGAGAGAGAGAGAGAGAGAGAGAGCCTGTTCAGCCTAATTGTTGCTCTGTTCAGTACAGAGCTGTGTTTGAACACGGAGTAAGATTCTCTGTTTGAAGCAGAATTAGATTAAATGAAACAACCATTACATATTTTATAAGAACATAACTTTAGTTGTGTTGCTGTGACCACAGAGGGCAATAAGAACTCTGGTGGTTTGTCAAAATTGGCTGTGTGTGTGTGTGTGTGTGTCTGGATGGTTCTGCCCAAAAGGAGAGAGATTATTTTTTTCAGATCTTTTCCGAATAATGGTCATCCTCAATGGGAAATCCTGGGGGCTGTGTGTGTGCGTGCGTGAGTGTGTATGTGTGTGTGTGTGTGGTCTCTGTGATCACACTAATGAACCGGTGACAGGTAGAAGAGCCTCCTTTAGTCTTGGTAGGCTATGGGATCAGTATCATGTTTTGTTTTGCAGTCTGGTCGCTCAGAGTTCTCAGATCTGCCCACACAGTCGTGAGTCACGTGTTCTCTCTGGTCTGAAACTCAAAAACATACGGTCCGAAAAAAAAAAGCTGTGATTCTGGCTCTTAACCAATTGTTTGCTCTGAGCTCAGCTCTGAAAAGAACAGTCTGCAATACAAGTGCAACTGTACATCCACAAAAGTTTCAAAATAAAGGTTCGGCCCTTCCAAACTCAAGTCATATGATCATTTACAAACCTGGACACCAAACTAAGACAGCAGGAGAACGGTGACATGTGAAACTGTTGATAGAGTGCTGCAGCTGTGAAGAAGGAAAACTCAAATATAGAATAAGGTTTGCAGACATTTGAAAATTGTTTTCAGCCTAATGAAACATACACACACAAGCCTCCAAACTGTAGATTAAATCTTACAAAATCTTTTTTATTAGATTTCAAACTTTCAAATCTTTGTTTTCAGACATATTCATCCCACAGCAGTCTATCGCTCTGTCTTGTATTGAGGCTGGTTTTCATTGTGAATACATAGATAAAGCTTGTGTCAACTGTAAGTCTTCTTCATTTCTTCTTAGACTGTTGAAACATCAAAAAGGACAAAATGAAAACTGCAGTAAACACAGTAACTCAAAGGTCAAAATGTTTTCTAAAGCTAATCCTCTGTTGTATGAGAATCACAGATAAAGCAGGGAGGTGGTACAAGGGTCTATACTGAAAGAGTTTGATGAGTGCCAGCTGATGTGTAATCGCTGAGAGCAGAACAACACTCACTCAACAACACCGGGTATAAACCTAGTGTATGGCAGGACTGTGTATCTGTGTGTGCAGGGTGTGATTTGTGACCCTGGTACCAGCACATTAGTCCAGGGCAGGATTTCTTTTTGGTCCGACCACGGCCCTGGTACCTATCTGAGGAACATACAGTAGATGAAAACTGTTGTGGATCTCTGAAACACCCCCTGATGATGTCAGAGAAACTGTTCACACCAAAACATTTTGAAGACGTTGGTGTCAGTCAGTCAGTCAGTCAGTCAGTCAGTCAGTCGGTCAGTCAGTCACTCACTCACTCACTCACTCACTCACTCACTCATGGAGATTTGTGGAGGTAGCATTGGCCCGTGGCCGGTCCAGCCACAGAGTAAAGGACTGGAAGCCTTGAAGAAGCCAGGAGTTGTGTAAGAGCTGAAGATGTTTATTAAATACAGCGTGAGCTCTGGAGGTTGTTGAAGTGTGTGATCTTTAAAGTGTCAGTTGTATTTAAACACTCACAGAATCAGAAATCTCAGATGAAGTGTTAGAGTGGACAACAGTTTAGGTGTCAGTGAAAGAGTGCAAAGGTGAAAGCAGTTTAATGGTCAGTCGGTTACTGTGTAAGTGAAAAACCACTTGTGATTTCAGTCTGTTGTCAGTGTTTTCTCTGCTGATCTGAGTAGATAGAGGAACTAAGTGAACGGTGAGTGAGTTCTTCTCATGTAGATCAACAGACAGTCAACAGTGGTGCACACTGAACCCACAGCACTTGTTGTGAGTCTATTTTCCTGAGCCATGTCTGATGTAGTCAGTGCACATTGTTCATTCATACTGAATCTAACACCTTCATGTATAATGGAACATGAAATCAGTGACAGCTGAGTCTTCTCCCTTCTAACAGAGAGTGTATCATCACATACTCTTCACTGGATCATCGTCATCATCACTCTCTCAAAGATCAGTGGTTCTGAAGTATCAATTCTCCCATGATTCAGTGGGGTCTGTTCATCGGCTCCATTCTGTCCTCTGACAGTAGCAGAGAGCCTGAGTGACCTATTCAAAGTAACACAGCTGCTGACAGTGAACAGAGCTCTCACACACTGGAACATGTCAAATCTAAACGCCTGGCACAGACACACACTGATGCACCACACTCAGCTGTCAGATTATTAGGAACAACTGGCTAAAACTAATACATGCAGTTTAATACAAGTCCTGCATGAGGGTTATAATGTTACGTTTCATGTCAGGACCAGCAGTGTCTGACCAGTTAAAGCTCAATCAGTTAGAACGGCACAGAAGTGATATCTGTCCTTTCAGAACAGTGTTCTGTCCCATGACGGATCTGATGCCTGTGGCAGCAGCAGGTTACGTCTCTGGAGCTAGCCTATCCGGCTCTGCTTACCTAACTGTAAAAATCGCAGCAAAGTGTTGATTCAACTTTATGTTGAGTTTGGATAAAAAAGTGAAATGATAGGCTTGGAAAGCTGAGTAATGTTGACAGGTGTTTCTATTATGTTGTTCATTGAAATTTAGCTCAGTTTGGGGAAATATGGCGTTAATCTGAATTATCATAAGGAACCACTTTAATGACTTGACAAAAGATATAATTTCAGAGTCAGCACAATAAAACTATTAAAATGTTTATAACACACAAATGAACTTGATGAAAGAATAAACTTAACGGGCAACATGAATCAGATACATAAAGTAAGTTACAGAAAACAAAGGCAATGACCTAATACTTAAAAACATTTACACAATACTGATAAAGACTGACTCAACAACAACACAAGCACTAACTACACATACAGTGATGTTACAGTGAATGAACTGCTGACTAAGTTTGAAAGGGAAAATATGCAGCAGGTGAATAAACCAAAGTTAAGTAAATGGTGGTAAATTTACAATCAGGTGTGGATGGAGGAGCTGACTGTGAATTCACCTGGTGATAAAGACGGTGTGCTACCTGTGTGTCTGTGGAACAGCTGATTCAGCACGGTGGTGTCAGAGCAGTGCAGGTGAAGATCCTGATGAAGATGAGATTAGCATAGAAGCATTCCTGTGTCTAATGTCTTCTTCTGCTCCAGCAGCTTCACACTGTGGGTTTATTGTGTTTAAACAGTTAACCTGAACTGATGGTAGATGTGCCCTTGTAGATTCTTATTTCTTGACCTGACCTGTTTCTCTACTTGCGCACGTGTTATTCTTGGCTACAATAGTTCAACTCAGTTGGCATCACATGCACCATGGCAGCCGTGACCAGGAAAAGTGATTTCTGGAAATACTTTGATAAAAAAAGATGACAATAACTTGCGGCTCAAGATATGTGACGTTAAACTTGCAAGCTTAACATTTGTTCCGCTTGTGTTTCCAGTCGGACTTGGACCTCCCGTATTTTCTTTTTCACGGTAAAAATATATAATGTGCGAGTAATCGAGTACTCATTCATAAGGTAATGAGAGTACTCGAATATTGAAATAATATGAAATATAAAGGCCCTAAGTTTCAATAGAGTGGTTGCACTTTGAGCTGTTGATTTTAACCGGAAAACAACGTGTGTCCAGTAGCATTGAGACAGTAGCTGAGGTTATGATGGGTCACTTCCACAGTTCATTCTTTCTCTGTATTCCTGCTGTTATGAAACTGGATTCGACACTGAAAACATCTCAGACATCTCAGGTTAGAACATGAATGCTGTGATTGTTTGCATTCTGATGTCATCTGTACCATCCTTGTAGGTCGTTGTGTGGACTGGGTCAGTTTTCATGTAATGCTCTTCTTCCCCACACTGTACGTCACCAATGATCCTCATGTTTAATGTGAAATCATGAAGGACCTGCTGTTTCCTGGAAGTTGGTGGAGGTCAGTGATTTTGGGACTCAGGTCTGTCTCCTGTGTGGTTCTGTATACATTCTGTCATCATGTTCAGTTTTGTTAAGTAACCTAGTGTTGTACATTTAGCCAGGTGTCTGTGTTTTTCTGTCTATAACTGTGACTTCATGTGGAAGCAGGAGGCTGAGTCTAACCCTGTTAGACCAACACAGTTATAGTCCCAAGGTTCCCAGTTTGTTACCTAAATGGTGCCTGAGTTTCCAGGAGGACTGACTGAGGACTGTGCTGGTTTGAATACACTCCTTTAAGTTGTAAGATATTCAGATATTCCCTGACCAGTGAGAGCCACAGGGGCTCAGATAGCTGCTGGGAGTGGCTGACTGATAAAATTCCTGCTTTCTCCTTTATATCTCCCTCCCTGTGTGTGTTTACTGGTACTGCCCTCCGGCTGGGGAATAGGTTCAGAGGCCAAGGGTGCGGTGCACTGCTGAAACCCAAGCTAACTTCAGCGAAGACCACATTTAGTGCAGCTCTAGTGTCTCACTGGTCTGTGCATGTGTGCAGGACTTGAAACTGCATTCAAAGCCTGTTATCGTAAGAATATAAAATGAGCACGTTGAACACATGAAGTCAGACTGAACAGAGAGACACAGCCAGTGGTGGGGTGTTAACACCACAGAGGAGGTCAGGGTTAGTTCACTGAAACATCTTTAAAGCTGTTGCAGGGTTTATTTTTCACTTTTGATGGAACAAGGTTTCCCCGTGCATCCAGTCTGTATGCTAACCCAGACGGTTCAGACTGGCAACTGGAAAGAATCCAATTTGAGTTCAGATTGGTTCCAGGTTTAATTTGACTAGGCACTGGATTACGTAATATGGATATGAATATATATGAAAATGGTGGCAAAGTTTAAATGTTGTTTTTAATGCATGTCCGCAGAAACATGCTCCTTCCCTCTGAAAGCTGCAGCTGACTTGATGAGTCTTTTCTGGGACAGTGCTGGTATTCAGTATCTCTGCCCACTCATGCAACTTAATGACAGGTCACTTAGCATAGTTTACCTCAGCTGTTTGGCTTCACTGCCGGTCAGGAACACTATGGTCTTTTGCAACTTGACTTGAGTTCCCCTTAACTGTCCTTTCTTCATGACATTTTGTCTGGACTCGTCCTTACAGCCTCCCCTGGTTCATAGCATCAGTTTAGCTTCATGGTTGTTGAGTATTACGAGTAGAAGGGTCCGACCTTTTGATCATGTTACTGTGTACTAAGTTAAGGAAATAATGTAATGTAATTTTAATGTCTTTCTGCTTCTGTATTTACTTCTTTTTAAACACCACTGCAGACAGCTGCAGGTCAGAAACCAGTGTGGTCTGATAATCAGCAGCTGCGTATGTATTTCCAACCCTCATCATTTTGATTTTGAAGATCACAGAACCAGTTAATCTGGACTGTCCTGAACAGAGCAGCCCTGAGCACACAAACTTAAACATAAAATAAATACTTAACATACGACTCAGTCATAAATAATGATCGTTTGTTAAAAATTTATTGAAGGATGCAATAACATCTCCAACCAACTGAATCAACCCGATTAGTATGGAAATGAAGTGTATGGCAATGCTGCGCTAGATGGCAAGAGGAAAGCCGATATATTCACCAAACAATAAATGCGCTCTGACCCGACATCATAGGACAATTTATATGATTTCTTTTAGATGTTCAACAACTACAGAGAAGCAAAGCAGCTTCATGGTTGGTCTACCTGCTGTGATCGTTCACAGAGATGGAACGCAGGTAAAAATGATTGCACCATCGCAAGACGAGGAGTCCATGAAAATTGTCGTCAGCCATAGCAACGGAGTCACACTGTTAGCTCAGGAGTTTTTGTGTCTCCTTTTTAAAAGTTGTCTTTGTGAAGAAAACTTAGGAGAAAACTTTTAATTAAAAACTTTTAGCATGATTTAGGAGTACTCTTAGTGGTAAGTAGGGCTGGGTGATATGAAAAAAAATCTTATCACAATAATGTTTTTCATATCAGTCAATACCGATATATATCACGATAAAACCAAATCACTGTTTCTGTTTCAAAGGTTCCTTTTTACTGCTAAGTGAGATGTAAAGATAGCATGAGGTTAATTTTGGTTTAAATATTTTTTTTTTCTGTCAGAAGTTGAATGTGTCAAATATACTGTTGAACATTGTACAACTGTATTTCAAATGAATAAAATTAAGTATATATTATAAACTAAAATCTTAACTCTGACCATCAGAAGCTTCGTCTGGGACTGTAAAGTCTCGTATTGTGCGTGCTGGAGAGGATGGCACTGCCTCAGATGATATAAAAGAGAAGTGGTATTACCTGAATTTGTGGGAACATGCTTTTGACACAGTTTGCAGTGCCTGCTACTCTGCCTCTTATCGGAAGTATCTCCACACTACCCAATTCCTCTGACCCTTCTTATCAACGATATCCTCGTCTTTGGAGCCTTGGGCCGTGTCCGTTGGGGTGTCTTCTTCAGTAACACTGTCGCTCGAGTTTTCATTAACATTTTCTGCCTTAATTTTCTCTTTTATCTCTCTCCCACTCCTGACGTGCAGGTGGGCACGGCTGCGGTAGCCCAAACATTAGCACGTGTGCCGGCCCCAGGTGCTACTCCACCGCTCTGCGCTGTGTGCTTCAACCAAACCTGACGTGGCTGTAACTCTATTCCAGCCACATGATTGCTTCGGTGCAAAAGCTTTTCTCATTATCATTGGCTGTTCATATTTTCTGTCAAACCATGAATGAATGAGTTCTATCGTCGTTGTATTGACCACGTCTTACATTTCTATCAAGGGAAAGTTATTTCGCGATAATTATCTTTATTGTTTTAGCGCCCAGCCCCTAGTGGTGCGATACATGCTTTGTGAATAGGGGCCCAGATTGTCACACAGCGTGGCTCAATGGGTGTGATTGTTGTGTGGTTGCTCTGTACTGCTTTCGTGTCGACATTAGAATGTGGGTAATGCTGCATTTGTCTCATGTACATGCCACTGAGTACAGGCTAGTAGTTTGTGTCTGTGTGAGAGGGAGAGAGAGAGAAAGAGAGCTTTCATTGCTCTTGTGTCTAATACACAAATGAGTGAAGTGTATTTGTACAGCACCTTTCACAGTTCCAAAATTAAGTGCTTTACAAAGTGCTTTACATAAATAAAAAAGAACAAAAGTTCAAAACAGATGAAGAAGTAGAAAAATAAAATAAATAAAATGCAGCACGTAATCAGACAGACTAACGAGAAGTCTCTCTGAATAAAAACATTTTCAGCTGCTTCACTAAGAGTTTGTGGATCATAATGATCAGTGGAGAGTGTTTCATTAAATGGTTACCACAGTCACCTCAGGTCCTATAACAGGTTCCAGGGACAGACAGTCATTTTTATTCAGCAGACCCAAGAACATGATGTATGTGGCTGTATAAGGGAGGAGGGGGTCAGAAATGTACTGAGGTGTTTGACCATGCAAGGCTGTAATGGTTAGAGCCTTTTAAAATAGAATGTCTGAATTTTATTGAAGACAGTGGAGGAAGGATTAAACTGGAAAATACATGAGTGACATGATTATCAAAAGACAGGAGCTGTCAGACACCTAGACACAACTTCATGCAGTAAATCTGATCCAAATGAACTAAATCAAATAGACAGATACACTCCCTCTACAACACCAAATCATTATTTGTCAGTTGTCAGTCAAATGAGTTTGTTTGCATCAAATCTGCTTTAAGACTTGCAGTGATAGCAACTCTTCTGATAACAGAACAGATATAAATTAAACAGGAAATATGTTGCCATGGATACAGTGAGTTAAGCTGTGGGCTTCAAATTGAGCCCTGTTTTTTTTCACATTTTGGAAAATGAAGTGAACTGAATGATCTGTTTTAAGTTCCTGTTTGTTATGTACCACTGATGCAGTGACAACTATCACCGGATCACTGACTGAGGTGCTTCTTTTTTCACTGGTTTCTAATCAGATTTATGGAGGTTTATTTGCAGTAGTGTCATCATGTCTTTGTGTTCAGGTTTGACTGAATCATGACATGAGTTTTGTCTGATGCGAGTTTCAAATGTTTTTGGTTCAAAACGTGAGTTCAGTTTGAGTGTTTTCTCCCGCTGTTGGTCTCAGCCTGCTAAGTTTACTTTCAGCTGTGTACGACTGTTTGGTGAGTAGTTCCTCAAATTGAGCCAACTTTGGCACGTGTTTATTGGAATTACATTGGTGTAGTGTAAACACCACAATTTAGAATTGGGGGGCACCTCCTCAGGAAGGACAACACTGAATCATGGCTTTGATTAATGTGATCAATCTCATATCAGAAGCCGTGACTTCTCCATTCAATGGATCTCCAGTCTCTACTTCAAAAGAACACAACAGGACGACTGAGTGTACATAAAGAGATTTATTAACTAAACTACTATCTACAGAGTAAATGCAAGGTGTAATAATTATGAAAACCCTGGAGGCTGTGTCTGGTTACCACGGTGATGGATTCTGCTGGTGTCTCAGCGGTTCAGCCGTGGTTTTGACTTGGCTTATAAAAATAGAAGATCGCGTGTGTATACAAAGAAAACATTATTTGGACCACGTTGCACAGAAAGAAATAAAGGACGTGGACAATATGATGATAAGTGCAAAATGGCAAAAAGCAATGGCTAAGTGTGGTTCCTAAGAGCCAATGACTAAGAGCCAATGACTTAGAGCAATGTGTGAATTGATCACGACTGTTTTATCCCCTGGGGGCTGGCGCACGTTTCAGGGACATCACCCGTCTTCTCCTGTGTTTCCACTGGGAGAAGAGAGTCATTTTCAACCGGAACTTTTGAATAGTTTAATTCTAGAGTTTACTTATAAACTCACACATCCGTCTTCCACCATGACCACAAAACATTAAATGAAACAACAAATAAACCTAATGGCACTAATAATGGCAGAGAGGAGTAATAGGAGTGTTGATTTCATATTACATCCTTCAAACCTGGAATTAATCATGATACAAGTGGTTAACTGATCAAACAACAATATAAACATTTCCTAAAGCTAAATAAATTTGGATTACGCAGCAGTTCTTTGACTACAGTAGTAATAATAAAGACATTCTGGATGTCATGTAATGTGTCTTACCTGAGAAGGATGGTGACAGTATGGTTACATGAAAGACATTGTCTTAAACCTATATGTTACATTTCAGCCATTCTTTAGGATAGAGGTTTGAGATTTACCTATAACATGGAAACATTGCATGAGTTACAGAACAGTTAGATATTTAATTTTATATTCTTCCTCAGATCTGTGTCTGTGAAGAGAGTTCTGCTGGTCACTACCCAGGATTGGTGTGGGTTGTAGTTTATGACTCGGTTATTTAAGAGGGACAGAGGAAGGGAGGTTGGTGTGAGTGTGCGCTCAAGTTTGCCTGGTGTCCATTGGTTGACCCTCTGGAGCTGACCCTTTGACCCTTGGTCTGGTTGTGCATCTCTGTGACATGCTAACAGCATGGTCTGTTTGTAGAGAAGGGTCCTCTGTCTCTATTTCATATCAATGTGATAGTTTGATGGTGGGAAGAATGACAACATGTCAGTTTTGGATCCATAACTCTGTATGTAATTACGATGAACTTCTTTACTGGGTTATGACTGATGTCAGACCAGATGTCCACTATATTGGTGAGGGCAGGGATGTCGCTGCTGCTCCCAGTGTCTGATAAACTGGAGTTTGTTTTTGTTTGTTTAAAGCTAATCAGCAGTACTATTTCAGTACAGAACTTTTGTTCAGCTGATCTTTGTTTTGATATTTAACTTTTGTTTGTGAGGGTAGTGCTCCCGCTATCGTCCCCAGCGTGTGATAGGCAGTGGTATTTTGTGTTTGTTTACAGCTAGATAGTAGCGCTTGGCTGGGCCTGCTTCCAGCACCTGATGCTGTATAATATTTAATGTTTTCATGACAGTAGTATTTTGCACAGTCTAACAACAGTAGTTATTGACAGCGACCTTTGTCGGCAAGGGCAGTGTTTTCTGTCTTGCTTACAACATATTGATTGTTTTGTTTGTTAGCAGGTAGCAGTGGTGTTTTCACCGGAAACTGCCTTGTTAAATTGTTAATCTCTGTTGGTGAGGGTTGTGTCTTCACTTTGTGCTTCCAACATGTTCTCCAGTTTGTGCCTGCAGTTAGTGACAGCGCTCGCACTTGAGCTAACTTGTTGGGTGTTGTAGCAACCCTGTGTTTGTGAAGGCAGTGCTTTTGTTCCCCACTGGCAACACAAGGTGGGATATTACTAGCTCCTGCTTTGTGCCACAGGTAGCGACAGTGCTCTTACTGGGGCTGACTTGGTGACATTGGCATTTGATAACTTTTACTGGTCTAGGTGTTGTTTTCGTCCCCGCTCCCAGTGTACAGTGTCTCCAGTGGAGTGACCCCTATGCTGACACTCCGTTACTGTAGTGTCTGTATGGCCCCTCTTCAGCAAAATCATGGCCATGATCTTTGCCCCTCTTGTCTCGGCCCTGAGCACCTGAGATAGGGCTTCTCTGAGCCTAGCCTCTAAAATGTGAAAAAAACAGGGCTCAATTTGGAGCCCACAGCTTAACTCACTGTATCCATGGCAGCATATTTCCTGTTTAATTTATATCTGTTCTGTTATCTGTTTGTATCTGTTATCATCCCCTCAGAATGTGGATGACATTCTACAGCTTCCTCCCCCCTTCTAAAAGGGCAGGTCGTGGCCGCATATCCACTTCCTGAGCTCATGGGTTCCATCCCATTTCCTAGAGAAACCGTTATGACGGATGCCAGCTTCTCGGATTGGGGTGGAGTGTGGCAGAACAGGACGGTACAGGGGCAATGGTAGAGCTACGGGCTGTGTACATGACTCTCAAACACTTCCTGCCATACCTGAGGGGGGAGCACGTTCTTGTTCGGCTGGACAACCCCTCGACTGTGTACCACATCAACCACCAAAGGGGCACCAAATCAGCATGTTTACTGAGAGCATCCTGGCACCTGCTGACATGGGCAGCCCTGCGGCTGACCAGCTTGCGAGCAATTTGCCGGGGGGGGAGAAACCAGGCTGCAGACTCCTCCGCTCCTGCCACAAGCCCTCACCAGGGTATTGGCAACTCTGGGGGTCTTTTCGGCAGGGCAGAGGTGGAACTCTTTGCCTCAGAGGCATCAACCCACTGTCTGGTTCCTCTAGTACTGCTTACATTTCAGAGAGTCCTCCAAGAGGGCCACAGACTTCTGCTGGTGGCCCCCTTTTGGCCAGCGAGGACGTGGATCCCTCTGCTGTGCAGGGTCTGCCGCGGCACACCGTGGTGCCTCCCCAACAGGAAGGATCTCCTATTCCAGTTAGGGGGTCGGATTTGGCATCCTAATCCTTGTCTCCTCCAACTTTGTGTTTGGCCCCTGGAGGGCCCGAGGCGATCAGGAAGACTATTGATAGTGCCAGATCACCATCCGCGCACTTGCAGTATGATAACTGGTGGAAACTATTTTTGTGCTGGTGGGTATGCTGTGTGAAGGACCCAGTGCATTGTGCCGTACCTATCACATTGGAGCTTCTGCAGTCCCTCCTAGACGAGGCCTTTCTCCCTCTACATTACGGGAGACATTGATGTGGCTGCTCTTTTGTGTCGGCATGCTCAACACAATGGGGAGCCACAATCTGGTGTCCTTTTTCTTAAGAGGGGCTCTGAGGGTGCGTCCCCCGAGAGCCCCGAGAGCTCTAGTCCGGGACCCGGCCCTGGTGTTGGATCCTTTATGCTCGCCTCCCTTTGAGCCCTTGGTACAGGCAGAGCCGAGGTGGGTTTCCATTAAGGTGGCGCCCCTCCTTGCCATTACCTCAGCCAAGTGTGTCAGTGAACTGTACGTTCTGTCAGTGAGTGACTCATGTCTGAGGTGGAATCCAGATCGCTCAGGTGTCACTTTGTGGCCGAATACAACGTTTCTTCTGAAGGTGCTGTCATGCTCACACCTCAACAAGCCTATTCAGTTGGCACAGTTTAATCCCCCACAGGGAGATTGGGAGAAGTTGAGGGTGCTATGCCCAGTAAGAGCCCTTAGAGCCTATGTTGACACTACTGCATGTGTCCAACAATACAAACAGCTCTTTGTTTGTTATGATGGCCCAAGGCGAGGTTGCGCTCTTTCCAAGTAGTGCCTGTCCCACTGGATTGTGGATGTTATCGCCTATGTGTATAAGGTGAATAACTGCCCTCTGCCATCTGGAGTCAAATACCACTCTACCAGGAGTGTCTTCGCATCATAGCCCTTTGGGGAGTGATTAATACTATCAGTTAAACAATAAAAAAATATACATATATGAGAGACGATCCCGCTCATCGGACACTAATCCTCTCGACTGGTGGGAAGCGAATCAGATGTGCTTCCTGAGGCTGGCCGCTCTAGCAGGTGCTATCTGTGCATTCCTGGGACATCGGTATCATCCGGTCTCACAGTTAACAGACTGACAGCAGACTAACCCCACAGCATGTCCACATGTTGCTATTTCTGAGCAAACACCAGTAGACAAGCTGTCCGCCATGCTGAGGACGGAGGTAGACCTGCCCTGTTTCTTTTATTTTGAGCTCTGAAGATGCAACTACCAGTTTAGGTTTTGTTCACCTGTTGGCTGTTTTTGATCATTAATTAGCCGAGAGCGGAGGAGGAGGAGGAGGAGGAGGAGGAGGAGAAGGAAGAGGAAGAGGAAGAGGAAGAGGAAGAGGAGGAGGAGGAGGAGGAGGAGGAGGAGGAGGAGGTTTTCCTTACAGTGCTCCTGCTGCTGGAGGATTCAGTGTGTGTTTTCATTTTGTTAAACTGTTTATACATTAGAAAGTCTGGCTGCGATTTGCTGTTTATTTTAAGTTATAAAATATTTTCCTACTCAGGAGATCTAGGCTATTAAGCCGGTTCTGCACATGTAAAAATAAGCCCCTTCTTATGAAGAAAAAACCCCCACTTATATTGGTATTCCATTCTCAATAGTACATTTTAATCTTGTTGGTTAATGGGTACTGGTCGGTTAACGAGCGTCGGCTGTCGGTCAGAAAAAAAATACAAAATGAGCATCCCTAGTAGAGACAAAGGTGTTTAAAGGTGTTCATAGTCTCAAAGAGGGCCGTTGAATTTTTGTTGTGCGATGAAATGAGGTTGGTGAAGTAAGCAGTCCTAACATCCTTCATTATTCATTCAGACTGACTGAAAGCTCTCTCTCTAATCTCTGTCTTCACTGTCTCCTGAATGTGTGGACTGAGTCATTAACCAGGGTGAGGATTTGACAGTGGAGACTTGTCTAGTTTTAAAAGGAGCCACTATATGTAACACAGAGGAGCACTGTTCATTAAATAACTGGACCTATGTCTCCACATCATTATAATTTAACAGTTCATCTGGGTCAGACAGAGCTGGTTAATGATGAGCCTGTTGATGAGGCAGAAGATCCTCATAACAAGAAACATTAAAAAGCACAGACTGACATCACTGACCAGGAAATCCTCCGAGTACTACTAACTGTAGTTAGACTATGGGAGAAAGTCCAGACTGTGTCCTGTGTGGGCGCAGAGACATCATTAATTCATTAATGCTCATTAATAACTCATTAATAAATTCAGATGCCTCAGAGGGAGAATCATCAACATTAACATCACCAATAATTAAAACTTTGTTCAGCTTTATGACCAAAGAAAAGAGCTCAGTAAAATCAGAAAGAAAAGGGCCAGGTGGTCCAGCAGGTCAGTTAAATTAAAGTTAAATCAAAATACAATAGAAAGGGGTAAATCCACCAACTTCAGTCATATTAAGTTATAATGTATCTACATAAACACCACAGATAATGTATGGTATTGCTTAGCAGGCGGCCGTGATACAAGCATGATTATACACTGTACATACTGTACAATTACTGTTCATATACCTGTCAGGTATCATCATTACTACATCTTATTGTCACAGGTAAAATGTTCGAGAAAGGAAATACGCTCAGTTTATTAGGTACACTTAGATTAAACTGTATAGTAAATAAATAAATAGATATATAATGTGTTACTTTCATGGAGGTTGAAGCTGTTATTTATGTGTTGCCCTCATTAATATTAATGAATTATTTACATTGGAGCTGATGATGATGAGATATCACTGCTGGTTCACATGTGATGAAGTGTTGTTCTGGTGTAACTAACCACAGCTGTGCTTTTGGAGGACTTCCTCTCCAAGAGCACAACAGTGGGAGGTGAAATTCACTTCAACAGTGACTGACCTTTAGAAAGCAGAACCAGGTGTAAACAGCTTATTCCTGAATATTCCTGAATATTCCTGTTTGTGTGTGAACACACAGTTTTAGTCGTGAGTCCGGCTTCATGGATCTGGCACCAGGTTTCCAGGAGCAGTAGTGAGTTGTTGTTGTTGTTGTTGTGTGTCTGACCTCAGAGCAGCTTCCTCTGCCCTTGTTTCCTCACACACGGATACGATCGAACTGACGAGCTGTGGACACACAAACTGCTGCTGCTTCCTTTTAATATGGTTTCTGATATATCAATGGAAAGACTGAGAGCGATGATATCACCGTCACACACACACACACACACACACTCACACACACATACACACACTCACACACACACACACACACACACACACACACACACACACACACACACACACACACACACACACGCTTCTTCCTGTTATTTCCCAGTAATTACACTGTTTGATTTCTCAGTTGTTCTCAGATCAACATCACAGGCACGACAGGATGACACTGTGATCTCTGCTTTCAGCTCTGTGAAGCAGATAAAACATAGATAATACACTACAGTGAGTCATGTACAGTAAAGTTATTTATTTCTTTGGCTGTCATCAGTCAGAGCTGAAGTTTTATTCGACTTACGTCTGTTTCTTGATCTGATTCAGTGTTCTGTGTGTTTTCTGTTCCTGTCTGACTTTAGTAAAGGTATATACCCTCACAGCTCTGTGATATAAAGGGGACGGATATTATCTGATCCAGGGTATATCTGTACAGGCGTTTATGTTGTAACAACTGCCAGCCTGTCAGTCTCTGTTTACACTGTAACATTTACCAACTTAATAACTTAATTTAAAGGTTTGTTAATGTTGAGGTGTTTATCCTGACTTTAACTGGTACTGGCCTCAGAGGTCCAGGATTGGTTTTCCTCTTAATAGACAGATCTATACAACATGTGATGAGGGGTCTTCAGCAGACAGGGCTTCTAGTAAAATGATAACATAGAGAATAATTGTGTTGAGTCACATTAAAGGAACCAGTTGTACAGTTTGTTACCTCAGGAGCTGATGCAGGTGTGTTTTCTACTGACAGTGGGAAGAGCTGTGAGAACACAGCACGACTCACCAGTCCCTTATTTACATAACATACACACACACACACACACTCACACACACACACACACACACTGCAGTCTAAACAGGTGTGGTGAGGACTGTACTTGCAGAAAGGAACAGAAACAGATCTGAGTTCACAGGATTCAGCAGAAACACTGAAGCAGCTCATTTATACACACTTAAAAATCATATAAATACCAATGAGCACTAGCTTCCTGAAGCAGACAGCCCACGACTGCTGAGCGTCCTCTGCTGATGATGATGATAAAGATCATATCTGATCAGATCATTACAAAGATCAATAGACAGTGAGTATAGTTTAAGTGAGGCCTGTGTGTCTTTGGTGTGGTCCAAACAGTGGTTGTGGTCTGGCGTTGGCCTCAGGACTCAGGGTGTGGTGAGGTGGTCTCAGGGAAAAGGAAGCAGTCTGTAAACCCTCACTCCCTCTTCCTGTCATTCCACAGATAATGTTCACTCACAGGAAACACACACATACACATACACACACACACACACACACACACACACACACACACACACACACACACACACACACACACACACACACACACACACACACACACACATACACAAACACACAAACACACAGCCTGCAGTCTGCAGGAAGTTTACTTGTTTCTGATACAGCTGGACCGAAACTATAACATGATGTTTTAAACAGATGTTTTATATTTTCTTCATTAATATATGAATATTAAAATACTGATCTAAATATTTTTTGTTTTTATTTTTACTGATTCTATAGTTTCAACAAAGGCTGTTTATCCACATCTCACTGTTTAATACCTACAGTTTAATACTGACTCAAACAACAAGCACACTGTGTGGTCGACCTGTCTAACCAGAAGACAATGAACAGACACTCAGGTGAGAATTACCTGTGTTCAACAATACATCTGATTACACCTGTCACATGTTGTCATGTCTGCTAATGGGAATTAAGTTATCTAAAGGAGGAATCTGTCCTGATATGTCTACACCCTGGTCTCCACCCTAGGTCACACACACACACACACACACACACACACACACACACACACACACACACACACACACACACAGCAGATTGTATAAATAGCAGGATCATTTGTCATGTTGGGGGAGCTGTACCCTCCTCGCTGAGCTCTACACTCAGACCTGTCAGTGAGAGTCTGACTGCTGCAGTCAGCTATAGTCACCAGGAAGTACCCAGCTGCTACAGGAGCACAAGTCGTCTTCACTCACATGTACTCACGGCCGTGTATACCCAGAATTTGACCCAGTCAGTCTTTAACAGCTGTATTACTAGACAGTTATATCAGAGATGTGATCAGTGATGGAGAAGGTCATCATGTGGTCTAAATACTTTGTCATTATGATATTGATCAGTTTTTGCTCTTACAGCAGCTAAATGCTTCTGTTGTGGAGCAGAGACAGTCTGACACTCCGTCTGAATAAGAGTGAGCAGATGAACATGTATAAACTTGTGTGTGTGATCCCTTGAAAAGAAACACATCCTGGATTTTTGAGGCAGATGTTTGAGTTTAAAATTTTAGATAACAATACATCAACTTACATTCATTGTAACATTGCAGCTGTGTGTTGGTCTGCAGGTGTGACCAGCTGATTACATCAGCAGGTAGTTTCACTGTGATCCACTTGGAGGAGTGCTGAGCAGGCTGGAACAGGACTAGCCTCTGCACTAAGTCCAGGACCCAGTGGTCTTTGGTCTAAGGTCTGATTTTTTTTCTTGTTGATGCTCAGAGGTTGGAGCTCTGTAAAATCACTGACCACATGTTGTTTCCTGCAGCGCCTCCTGTAGGACAAATTGAGGTGGAGGTTGTTGTTTTCTCCTGACTAGTTTTATTGTTAATGTCTGAAGTCTAGACACAGAGTCCTTTTGTTCACTGTGTGATGACAAAGACCCTACCCTAATCCCCCCACCCACCCACGGTGTCACTCAGATATGTGTGACATCATAATAAGGACACAGAATACAAAGCAGCATGAGACAGACACAGTCACATCAATACAAGATGACTGGGGAGACACTGAGTCCTTATGACTTGAGTGCTCCGCCTCCTCCTCTTCAGCTTGGTGACTTACAGCACAGGTGCAGCATCTGCTCCTGTTGGAGAAGGTCCACATGATGTAACTGTGGTCATCTGCCCAAGTCAGTGACAGTGCACATGGACCCCTGTGTAGACTTCCCACAGCTTGACATCCTGCAGACTGTCCACGCTGATGATGTCAGAAAACTGACTCTCCTGTCATGTCCATCCTCAGTCACACACTGTTTTCACCATCATGTTTTCCAGTGTTCATGTTTGGAACATGTCGGAGCAACTGCAGAAAGGTGTGCGTGTGTGTGTGTGTGTGTGCGCTGAAACGTGTATATTTATAGTCATGTTGTGAACACATGAACAAGCCTGAGCTGCTCTCCCTCACTTGTCCATTATTAATATGAAACGTTATGAATTCCTGTGTGTGCTGTCAGCAACTGTGCTTCAGTGAAGCAAACTAACACAATTACACTGGTGAGGTCCTCCAACAGAGACACAGCTGTTCTCCTCACCAGCTACACACAGCTGCTCTATTTATAGCCGTGTAGTGTCAGTGCTTCATGAATTATGAAACAGTGTAAACTCATCAGAGCAGTGAGGCTCGACCTCAGTCATCAGTGATTTAAAGTCTGACGCTCAGGTGGAAGAGAGCTGATGATCACTACAGAGAAATAATGTAACCACACATTTCTATTTCTTGCCAGTTTATGTGTGACTCACTAATCATGTACAAATAAAGGAGAAATAGTTTAAATGTTCTAATTTCTATAAAGACATGTATGACCTCTTATTAACACAAACTGGATGTTCGGACTGTTCATCTAAAGGCCCTAAAAGCTTTATTGCTTCAGTTCAGACCATGTGTCAATTTCTAAAGAACAGTATTTAGATTTTATTTTGGAGGGATTCACACAGCTCTTTCCTCTGGTCCTCTCAGAGTAAAATCAGCGACTTCATCCATTGTGCAGAAAGTGAACTCTTATAATTGTCAGTGTCGTGTTACTTTGAGGACGCTGCAGTGCACTTCCCTCATGTCCTCCAGTCTTCATGCTGCTTTTCATCCTTTATTTAAATGAGCAGAAACAACCTCAGTAGTAATGAACCACTGTGACTGATGTAAAGTACCGACTTCTCCTCTTGCTGCAGGTTTTTATCTGTACAAACCTTTAGCAGCTCCATACCACTCATGTTCTGCAGTGTCTGAACTGACTCAGTGTGTCTTGTGTGTTGTGTGTGTGTGTTTCTTGTGTGTTTTGTGTGGTCTGTTGTGTTAACACAGCTACAGTCACTGCTGACTGGATGGAACTGGTTCCCATGACCTTGTGCATGTGACTGTGTTTGTGTGTCAGAGTGTGTGGGTCGGAAAATGCATGTTTGTGTGTCTTCAGGTCAGTGTTGTGTGTAATGTCACAATATATCCATTGTTATCATTCAGTATGTGGTTGTACAGAGCTCTGGTTACATCAATGTAGAGACAGTTTACTGCCTGACACTGACGTGCAACTGAGTACAACAGACTTTTTATATACATTGTTCTATAAACAGCTAACTATTTAAAACAGGCCTCCAAGAATATAATTGTATTATTTTTAGTATCATTATTACACTTCTATAGATTTATAAAGGTGTATTTTTATTTTATTAGTTAGTTGTACAGTCTACTCCTCCAGTTTTTCTTTTTTTCTAGACGCGCCCGGTATCCCATACTCCCGCAGTTTTTCATTCTCAGGAACATGTCATTGTTTTCCCGCCAAAGCCAGGATTTTGATTTAAAACACAGAAATGTATCATCAGATTATATCATTAATCTAATTATAATTTTTTGTCTCAGTACCACATGATGGAGGTGAAAAAGCAGAATGCAGACTGGCCTGATGTGTGTTTTCCACCATGTTTCTCCTCTCATTAGTTTTAAAGGTCCACTGTGAAGTTGTGTTAACATTCAGAGTTACACAACAACACACTCTCTGTGGGTCCATCAGCTTCAACACATTAGTTGTTTCCTTCCTCAGAAACATTTGTAAAGCTGATGATTTCAGAAAGTTTACATCCATGTTTGTCACTGTAGGTGTGTTGCCTGTTGATCAGTGTGAACCGCTGGCTCCACTGTGTGTTGTGTATATCGGGTATGTGCATGTGTGTCCTCGTCCAGTTGTGCTCAGTCTACCAGAAGTCTGAATGTTTAATATGTCTGAGTGTTGTATGGAAGCCTGTGAGGGTCTCTCTCTACTGTGTACAGTGGTAGGGAAACAAGTTTACAAATCGCTGATGTTTTGCTAACAGCTAACACTACACTATTTACCATAGATCTGACCCAGAACCTGGACCGGGTCAGAGCAGGTTTTATCAGAGGGTTTTATTGTTATACGAGCTTCAGACACATCTACACTTCAAAGACACCTCATTAGACATGTGTGTCTGACCCACTGACCCACACATAATATACATAACACACACACACACACACACACACATACACACACACACACACACACACAACCACACACACACACACAGACCGTGATTGATGTTGGTCATTCGTGGCCTTAATGAGGATGTGTGTTTCTACAGTTTTCAGTTATCTTTATTTACACCATGTCCCTCTCTCTGTTTCTCTGTCACTCTGCAATAGTCACAGGTATTTCTCAGCTCTGATCAGCAGTCATGTGATGTGTTTCTGAGGGTTGGTGGTTTGGTCCCCGGTTCGACCATGTCAAAGTGTCCTTGGGCAAGATTTACAGCATAAGCCATTACACATTCCTCTGAGAATGAGCTGCAGTGACATGTCACCAGACTGACTGCAGCGATTTTCCCTCTCTGTATCTGTGTGTCTGTGTCTGAACAGAGAGACCAACTGACAGTGTGAAAGAAGTCAATCACCTTTTTTTTTTAGCAGGTTTATCCTTGTTTAAAAAACCTGCCGATACAAGTTAATTTTGGTGTAAACAGGTGAGACAATTATTGGGTCTCTGTAAATAATATTATAAAGAGAAGGTCTAGACCTGCTCTATTTGGAAAGTGCCTTGAGATAACTTATGTTGTGAATTGGCGCTGTACAAATAAAAATTGTCTTGACTTGACTAGACGGGTTAGGGTTAGGATTTTCTTAGTGTGAACAGAGGGCTGAAGTAGCTCTGTTTCTTCCTCTTCCTCTGCAGTCTGCTGACAGTGATCTGACTGAGAGCTGCTGGTCATTCAGAGTCATGTCTTGTATCACACTCCTCCTCAGCTCCTCCAGTTGTCTCTGCTACTGCTGACTCGTCCTTCTCTGGACTGAGAGGTCACAGCTGTGATAGGGAATCCCTGGGTGCCTCAGCTCCTCTTTGAAGATTAAACCTCCATTTTAATGAAAGCATTCTCTCACTCTTCTTCCTGTCTCTCTCTTTGCACATTGTGGGACAGAAGCTTTAGTTTTCATACTGCTGCTCTTATTCAGTCTTTTATGTAAGAAAAAAATTATTTAGAGACTGATTGACTGAGAGAGGAGATGTAAAACTACAAACTACATACAGATGTTTTTTTGGTTCTTAAAACCACAAATATATCTTCTTATGGATCAACACTTTAACTTTTAATGACTAATAGTCTGTGGCCAGTGTGTTTTACTGGACTGTGTGGCTGCTGTGGGATGAGTATTGTCACTTGTTGAGGTCAGCAGGTCACGTTGAGCTGTAGTGTCCTCTTCTTCTCTCCTTCTCTCCTCTTCTTCTCTCCCTTGTCCACTAAATGTTCACTGCTGTTTGTGTAGGAGTACAAATGCAGCCCCCTCTTGTTCGACCAGTCGTAGTTTTCTCGTTCCATCTCGTTCCTCTGGAGCAGCCGTGTTCCTTATTTATAATGGAAATATAATGTCTGAAATATTTACAACATTGGGAGGAAGTGTTTCAATAAGACATGAGGTAAAACAATCGCAGCCATTGCGCTCAGCTTTTAAGGATGAGGATGAAGTGGGTCTGCAGGACCAGGGGATGACTGAGTCAAAATGTCTGCTGGAAGTGAATCCAGTTTAACAATGGAGGATTATGCAGCTTAATCCAGAGTCCCCAAGTGGAGAAGTAAGTGTTGAGGAGTAATGGAAGAATAAAACACAGTCATTAATGTCACTGAACCATTTAAATAGTAAATTAACACAGTGCTCGTTAATCCTTTATTCTATAAATGTCCAAATTAATGACGAATGTCCAGAAGCTGTTCCAGAAAAATAAAGAGCAGTCCACCCACAGAGGCTCACTTCACTGGGATTCAACAGGGAGGAAAAAAGTAAATACTCAGAAGCAGCCAGAGTTAGTAAGATCATCACTCGATAAATTACTCACTTCAATGATTATTTAATAATGAAAATTCTCATTGATTGATTCATGGTTTTTAATATTCTGAATTTCACCCTGTTATATAGTTTGAAATTTCAAATTTCAAATAAAACATGTTTTCTGATCTGCTACTGTTTTAAACTGCTGTCAGTTTAAAATATATATAATATCATATATTTTTATATAACACACAGAGCCATGTCACACTCACTTCTCTGCTTCTGTTACTGTGAAGCTGCTGTTAAAGCTAATGCCTTTCTTTTCTTGGAGACCTTTAGGTCCTGAAGGTCAGGACCAGTTTTACTTCAGCTGCAGTCATTTAAAGCAGCCCTTTAAGAAGATACCATCATATAGATGATCGATGATCAGCATATAAATGTACATTTGCATTACATTCACTCATCTGTCAGATGCTTTTATACAAGTGAGGGACATCAGTAAAACTCCAGTGGAATAGGAGACCGTGGTGTAAGTACTAAGTACTACTGTACATTTATTTAATAAGTGAAGGACTTCAGGTAAAGAAGTGCAGTTAAAGTTCAGAGTAAGAGCTAGTTAGACATCTTAGGGTATTAGAGGTGTTAGGAGAAGAGTCTGAATATGTAAAATATCCATCCATCCATTATCTTCCACTTATCTGGGATCGGGTTGCGGAGGCAACAGGCTAAGCAGGAGGCAGGAGGCAATGCTTTTCAGTTCCTCTGTGAGGATCCCAGGTGGTTCCCAGGCCAGATGGGATATTTAGTACCTCCAGCGAGTTCTGGGTCTACCCTGGGGTCTCCTCCCAGTCGGACATGCCTGGAAAACCTTCAAAACCTTTGCCCAGGAGGCATCCTTATCAGATGCCCAAACCACCTCAGCTGGCTCCTTTCAATGCAAAGAAGTAGTGACTCTACTCTGAGCTCCCTATGAATGTCAAAGCTCCTCATCCTATCTCTAAGGCTGAGCCCAGCCATGCTACAGAAGAAACCCATTTCAGCTGCTTGCATCCACAATGTTATTCTTTCAGTCACTACCCAGGTCCGTACCACAGGTGACCAGGTGAGGGTTGAAACGAAGATTGACTGGTAAATCCAGAGCGTTGCCTTCCGGCTCAGCTCCCTCTTCACCACAACGGTCCAGTACAACGCTCGCATTACCGCTGACGCCGCCCCGCCCTGCCTGTCAATCTCCTGCTCCATCTTACCCTCACTTGTGAGATGACCCTGAGTTACTTGAACTCCTTCACTTGGGTCAAAGTATCTCACCCCCAACCCAAAGTGAGCAGACCACTTTTTTCCACCTGAGAACCATGGCCTCAAACTTGGAGGTGCTGATTCTCATCTTGCTTCACACTCAGCTGCAAACTGTCCCAGCGAGCACTGGAGGTCACGCTCTGATGAGGCCAACCGAATCACATCATCTGCAAAAAACAACAATGCAATTCTGAGGTTCGCAAAGAAGCGGACACACTCCTCACCTCGGCTGCGCCTGAGATCCTTTCCAATGTCAAAAACAGGATCGGAGACGAGGGACAACCTTGGCGGAGTCCAACATTCACTGGAAATGTGTTTGACTTTCTGCCGAGAATGCGGACACAACTCGCACTTTGGTTATACAGGGATCGAATGGCTTGTAGCAATGGGCCCGGTACCCCATACTCCCACAGTACCCCCCATAGAGTCCCTTGGGGAACACGGTCATAAGTTTTCTCCAAGTCCACAAACACATGTAGACTGGCTGGTCAAACTCCCATGCCCCCCTCAGTACTCTCGCGAGGGTAAAGAGCTGATCCACTCTTCCGCAGCCGGGCAGAATCCTCATTGCTCCTCCTGAATCTGAGGTTTGACAATCGGTTGGAGCTTCCTTTCCAGCGCCCTGTAGTAAACTTTCCCAGGGAGGCTGAGCAGTGTGATACCCCGATAATTGGAGCACACCCTCCGGTCCCCTTTTTTAAAAATTGGAACCACCACCCTGGTTTGCCACACCACAGGTATTGTCCCCGACCTCCATGCGACATTAAAGATATGTAAAATGGATAAGGATTTTTTAAGATGGAGGGGGACGCTCCTGCCACACTCTGTGAGTCAGGTGGTGTAAAACTGGAGTCAGGCTGATCCAGGCGTTCCTGAATCTTCAGGAGCCTTCAGCTGAAAGATCTGGCTCAGGACAGTGAGTACTAAACATCATGAAATCCTCTTCCTGGGATCCTCCACCAGCTTGTCTCACCTGTAGAGACTCTTCAGCAGAATCAATAGACTTGTTTAGGTGGAAACAGTAAGCCTTAGTTTCCTGAGCAGGTCATGGCTTAGAGCTGGAATAAGATAAAAACAGCTCAGCCTCCTCAACTCAGTGAAGGGACCACCTATGACAGAGAACATCTTTGTAACCAGTGGCTTCAGGAAGTACTCAGTGCAGTTTCATACTAATGACATAATAAGATACTATAGTCTGCCTCCTCAGTTTAATAATAACAATATGTTGTTTGTTCTGGTGCTTTTTTAAATACAATTTTATAATTTGTGCACATTCATTTTTACACTCACCTGTCTTCACGTTGTATGTTAATTTGTATGTTCCCCCTACTCTGGCGGCCCACAGGCCAAAACTGGCCCACCAGCAATAATATCTGGCCCACCATATTATTTTGATAATCAGGGTTTTTTTTTATCTGACAATATGGAACTGACCGTCTCATATTAAAGCTGGTGTAGGTAATCTGGGAGATGTTAGCCTGAGTGAGCTAGATTTTTAAAGTAACCAACCAAAAAAAAGTCCCACCCTCTCCCTTCAGGCGTCCCTCAAAGGCCACTCCCCTAAAACACATGAACGCACACTGCTCGAGTGGATGAAAGAGAGAGAGAGAGAGAGAGAGAGCGCGGAGCGGGGATTGTCGTTGTGATATACCAATAAGGAATGGCTCATTCACAAGTAAGAAAACATCTAAAATTACCATAATGAATGTAATGACTTGCTCGTACTCAAAGCTGTCAAGCTGGGTGATTTATTGTTGGAAATACAGTTAAATGCAATAACTTATCGCTGGCTAGCTAGTAGCCACCTGCCGTAAGGTTGTATATCAGACAAAGCTAGAAACACTAACAAAGTTAGCTACACCACTAATGCTAAGTTAGCTATACTACTAGTACAGCTAACGTTTCTTTTGAACTGTTATCTTGAATTTTCTGTTGCATGTCTATGAAAAAACTGTAGCACCTACGTAGCTACACTGAAGTTTTTTCTATTACTATCACACATATTATGTTGTTTTGCATGTTAGAGCTTCCAGGATAAGCGCATTGCTAGCTCTGATTTCGCCTCATATTACAGAGGCCAGGCTCAGGTGAGGGGGCTCAGGTGAGGCAGAGGAGGTCATGGGAAAGGGAGAGCAGGTGCAGATGAGCAGGTATCTATAGTAGCAAATTATTTCTGTTTTTTCTGACCAGCACCACTAATACAAATTCAATAAAGCTCTGTTCTATAACAATATCTAATTGTGTTTGTTATCTGTTGCTGCACAGACCAGAATTCGAGTACTGGACTTGGAACAGTCGCATCACCTGCTGGAGCTCTGTCTGAGCTCTGTGACCCAAGACTGATGTTTCATATGTTACAAATGACATCAGCAGATTCTCCTCAACCAGAACCTTCGGTAACAGGTCATCCTACCTGCTGCATCAGCCAGAAATGTCTACAGATATGTAAAGGACACTACAACATCACAACTCCTGTGCTTCCATGCTGCCACACATGGAATCATATACAGTACCAGTCAAAAGTTCGGGAAAGTGTGTCCAAACTTTTGACTGGTATTGTATTTTGCAGAAGGGGGTCCTGCACATTGCCAGACACATCTGGAATGACACCTGGACAGTGGCTGATTATCCAGATCCAGGGGAGATCAACCAGAAGTTCAGCTATGCAGTTTACAGACAGTTTGATGTGTAACAACAACAGAGCACTAGTGCACGGTTACAGTTGTTATCCCTAGTTGCTGTGTCTGGAAAAATATGTGACCAGGACCAGATCCACATGGACAGTATCAAGGTTTCATCCCTAGTAGAGTAAACTGCAATAGCACTGACAGGCAATAATCTGTGCATTATCACTCTATACATCAAGTATTTTGCTGTCCTTTTTCCCAGGAGGATGTAACAATACCAAGTAATATTTTTTTTTCTTTATACTTATGTAAATATTTAAATTTGAATTTTATTATTTTGCATTCTTATTTATATGCACAATCTGTTCTGACTTTTTTGAATAAAATCTTTAAAATGATACATGCCTTTTCCTTACTCTTACAGCATAAACAATGAAGTCGTTTCATTTAACATCTCTTTGTATGCTACACAAAGCGTGTAGTATGTAAAGCGAGCTACACATAGAGAAGAATGCATTTATATGAATAACAGTGGTCTAAGCAATTACACCTTCATAACAAGTTCTTAAAAACTTTGTACATTTGTAAACGCGTCGCCAACGACCTGATTTTCTGAGGTTTGAAGAGCTAAGCTACGTTTCTATCACATGAAGTTGCACTCACCGGTGGGAGACAAACTGACGAAGTGGTGGAGGTGGAGCGGGGGTGGTGGTCTCATCAATCCCTGTTTTAAAGGTTTGGAAGTTGTGGAGTCTCTCACAACTAAAAAACACAAAGTCCCATTCGCAGCCATGACAGACATAAGATAAATACTATCAAGCCACATCTACTCACAACTACAGTGCAGACATCGCCAAACATATGGGCTACACAGATTACATACAAGACAACATTATGTGTAATCATAAAGTTAGCT
>NW_019174272.1:13477897-13533423 GCF_002260705.1 Seriola dumerili | reverse complement strand
CTGGCAGTACATAACTCTGTTTCAGAACCACTTTTTGTTATATTTCTTTTAATTATTTTTTTATTTGTATATTTACATCCATAAAAATACAATAAACAAGTTACATACCACATTGGATATTATTTTTTGTTGTAGCATACAAAGAGATGCTAAATGAAACGACTTCATTTGTTATGCTGTAAGAGTAAGGAAAAGGCATAGGCATGTAATCATTTTAAAGATTTTATTCAACAGTTCAAAACAGATTGTTGCATATAAATAAGAATGCAAAATAATAAAATTCCAAATTTGAATATTTACATAAGTATATAAAGGAAAAAAAATATAACTTGGTATTGTTACATCCTCCTTGGGAAAAAGGACAGCAAAATACTTGATGTATAGAGTGATAATGCAACAGATTACTTGCCTTGTCAGTGTGCTATTGCAGTTTACTCTACTAGGGAAGTGAAACCTTGATAACTGTCCATGTGGATCTGGTCCTTGGTCACATATTCCGAGACACATGCAACTAGGGATAACACCGGCAACGAGTTGCTCTTGTTGTTGTTACCAACATTCAAAACTGTCTGTAAACTGCAATAGCTGAACTTCTCTGGTCTTGATCTCCCCCTGGATTCCTGGATAATCAGGCCCACTGGTCACGGTTTGGTCATTCCAGATGTGTGCTGGCCAATGTTGCACAAATGTGGACCCCCGTTCTGAAATACAATACCCAGTCAAAAGTTTGACCACACTTCCCGAAAACTTTTTGGACTTGGTAACTGTATTTATGATTTCCATGTGCTTCGTGGCCAGCATTGGAAAGCGCAGGAGTTGTCTGATGTTGTGGGTTGTCCTTTACATATCTGTTAGGACATTTTCTGGCTTGATGCAGCAGGTAGGATGACCTGTTACCGAAGCGTCCTTGGTTGAGGAGAAAATCTGCTGATGGTCAATTTGTAACATATGAAAAACATCAGTCCTTGGGTCAACAAGCCTCAGACAGAGCTCCAGCAGGTGGATGCGACTGTTCCAAAAGTCCAGTAACTCGGAACTTCTTTGGTCTGGTGCAGCAACAGATTAACCCAAACCCAAACTTTAGATATTTTATAAGAACAGAGCTTTATTGAATTTGTATTTAGTGGTTTGCTGGTCAGAAAAAAAACAGAAAATAAATTTGCTTTTACTTTATAAAGATACCTGCTCATTGCACCGTGCTCTCCCTTTCCCATATGGACCTCCTCTGGCCTCCCCACCTGAGGGCCCCCTCACCTGAGGCTGGCCTCTGCTAAATATGAGGCGAAAAATCAGAAGGCTAGCAATGCGCCTTATTCCTGGAAAGCTCTAACATGCAAACAAACATAATATGTGTCGTGTGATAGTAAAATAGAAAAAAAACTTCAGTGGTAGCTACGTAGGTGCCTTAACAAGGTTTTTTTCAAGGACATGCAACAGAAATCAATTAACAGTTTCAAAGGAGAAACAATTAGCTGTTACTAAGTAGTATAGCCTTAAACTTAGGCATTTTATGAGCCCTTTTTGTATATGTTGTCTCTAAGTGTTTGTCTCTCTGCTATAGACATACAACCTTACGCATGTAGGCTTTTACTAGCTAGCCGAGCGATAAGTTTATTGCATTTTTAACCTGTATTCAAAACAATAAAACAACCAACGCTTGACAAGGGCTTTTTGAAGTAGAGCAAGTCATTACATTCCATTATGGTAAATTTTTAGATTTGTTTTCACTACTTGTTGAATGAAGTCCACTATTCCTTAATTGGTTATATTTCACAACGGACAATCCCGTCTCGCGCGTCCCTCTCTCCTCTCTCTCTCGATCTTTTCATCCACCTCGAGGCAGTTGTGCGTTTCATTGTGTTTTAGGGGGAGTGCGCTTTGAGGGAACGCCTGAAGGGAGGGAGGTTGGTACTTTTTTTTGTTGGTTACTTTTAAAAAACAGCTCACCTCGCTAACATCTTCCGCAGATTACCTACACTCAGCTTTAAATATGAGACGGTCAGTTCACATTGATTGTCAGATAAAAAAAAAAACCCTGATTTATCAAAATAATTTTATGAGGTGGGGCCAGATATTTATTGCTGGTGTGGCAGTTTTGGGGCCTGTGGGCCGCCAGCAGTAGGGGGAACCATTACTAAATTAAACCATCTTACAACGTTGAAGAACCAGGTGAGTTAAAAAAATGAATTGTGCAACAAATTATAAAAATGTTATTTAAAAAAAGCAACCAGAAACAAAAACAAACATATTTTATTATTTAAACTGAGGAGGGGCAGGACTATAAGTATCTTATTATGTTCATGTAGTATGAAAACTGCACTGAGTACTTCCTGAAACCCCCACTGGTTACAAAGATGTTCTTCTGGTCATAGTGGTTTTCCCTTCACCTGAGTTGGAGGAGCTGAAAGCTGTTTTTTTTATCATTTTTCCAGCTTAGCCATGACCTGCTTCAGGAAAACTAAGCTTACTGTTTTCCACCTAAAACAAGTCTATTGATTTCGCTGAAAGAGTCTCTACAGGTGAGACAAGCTGGTGGAGGATCCCAGAGAAGAGATTTCATGATGTTTTAGTACTTCACTGTTGCCGAGGGGCCAGATCTTTCAGCTGAAGGCCTTCCTGAAGAATTCAGGGAACGCCTGGGATCAAGCCTGACTCCAGTTTTTACACCACACCTGACTTTCACAGAGTGTGGCAGGGAGCGTCCCCCCTCCATTCTTATAAGAAAATCCTTTGATTTTTCTCATTTTACATATCTTTAATGTTCGCATGGGAGGTCGGACGAATTTAAACCTGTGGTGTGGCAAAAAAAACCACCAGGGTGGTGGTTTCCAATTTTTTAAAAAAAAAGGGGACCGGAGGGTTTGTGCTCCAAGTTAATCGGGGTATATCCCAACACTGCTCAGCCTCCCCTGAAAAGTTTACGTACGGGCGCTGGAAAGGCAAAGCTTCCAACCGATTGTTCAAACCCTTCACAGATTCAGTGAGGAAGCAAATGAGGATATCTGTCCCGGGCTGGCGAAAAGGTGGGATCACAGCCTCTTTACCCTCGCCCGAGATACTTGAAGGGGCATGAGGTTTGACAGCCCAGGTGATTTTTGTCAACAAAATAAAGACGCAGGAAAGTAGTTTTTTCCTGCCAAGTTCTGAGTTTTATTATGAAAAAAGGTTTCTGAGAGGGAAGTTCTTTTTAAAACCCTTCAGGGAAACTTGCTCTGCTTACAACTGGCTTGAACCTTAACACACAGTTATCAAATGAGAAGTGAAAGTAAATTGGTATAAAACAAAAAACTACTATGGAATAATAATGATAATCACATCACACTTTCCGCCTGCCACCTGGTCGGCATCGTGCCCAACCCTTAAGTCTACGAGGGAGGTGGCTCCATGTTAATTATAATGATGATGATAATAATAATAATAATAATAATAATAATAATGATAATGATAGACTTTATTTGTATAGCACCTTTTATAAAATAAATGTAGCACAAAATGCTTTATAACAAAGAAATGATATGCAACAAGTGCTTCAAATGAAAAAGCAAAGACATAAAATGAACATAAAGACATTGTTAAAAGCAGTGATCTAAAATTAAAAACATTAAAAACATTAATGTAAGATCAGATAAAATAATGAATAGAATAATCATTAAATGAGAAGACATGTAAAAGAAGTGCTGAGCAGTGCATATATGTGGCGCAAAGTGCAAAGTTTCAGAGCTAGTTAAAGGCTAAAGTGAGGAAATAGGTTTGAAGCTTTCTTTTAAAAATATTTAGAGAGAGCTGGCCTCTCTGATATCTATAGGTAATGTGTTCCATTGCTTTGGGCCGTAAGTGACGAATGCTGCATCCCCAATTTTCCTACGGCTGTTGCTTGTAACCTTCAATAAAGCAGCAGATGACCTCAGTGTTATCAGAGGTACATAGTTAATCAGGGAGTTAGCAATGTAGCTTGGTCCTTGCCCATTAAGTGCTTTGTATATGAGGAGGACCTTGAAATCAATTCTAAATGTAACAGGAGGCCAATGCAGAGCAGCTAAAACTGGACTGATGTGCTCTTTCCTCTTGCTTCTGGTTAATAGCCGAGCTATAGAGTTTTGAATGAGCTGAAGTCTCTCAGTGTTTATTTCAGGAGCCTAGTAAAAGGTGTATTGCAGTAATCAAGTCAGCTTGAAATGAAGGCATGAACCAATCTTTCAGCATGTTTTTGGTTTATAAATGGCCATACTTTAGCTGTTTCTAAGGTGGAAAAATTATGTTTTTGTCACCTGTTTGATGTTGGACTTGAAGCTTGAATCCTGGGAGTCCTGGAGTTTCCCCAGGTTATTGAACAGCATTTCTCTTTTTGTTTTGGGGCTGACTTTTCAGTTTTGTCCTCATTTAACTTTAAGAAGTTATTGCTCATCCATTTATTTATTGCTAGAAGACAGGTGGTAATAGACTTTATAGCTGCAGCATCATTTGGTTCAGCAGAGATGTACAGTTGTGTGTCATACGCATAACTATGGAAACATAGATTGTGCTCTCTGATGATATCACCAAGTGGCAGCATGTACAGTGAGAATAATAATGGGCCAACGCAGCTCCATCTGGCAACCCTACAGTAGATGTCGTGTTTCTCAGACACATGATCTCCAAGACTGTCGTAAAACTTTCTTCCTGTGATGTATGTTTTGAACCAGTTTAACACAGTCAGAAAGATTGACCAACTTTTTCAAGACAATTGATTAAGATATTATGGTCATTCATATCATGGTCAATCATAGTCTGGCCCCTCCCCTTAGACCAATTTGTCTTGGGACGCACTATCAGGGGCAATTGCCCACAACGACACAGTTCCCTGGGTTACTGGTACACACAAACCCCTCCACCACATTAAGGTGGCGATTCTTGGAGGGGAAGGAGACCCCAAGGTAGACCCAGAACTCACTGGGGGCGATTACATATCCCATCTGGCTTGGGAACGCCTCAGGATCCCCCAGGAGGAGTTGGAAAGCATTGCTGGAGAGAGAGATGTGTGGAACCTCCTGCTTAGCCTGCTGCCACCGAGGCCCAACCCCAAATAAGCGGGAGAAAATGGATGGATGTACGGACACATGGTTGCCAGGTTAGCAGACAGATGGAAGTAAACAACCAGGATTGTGTGAGAACTAGCTGGTATGTAGCGTGGACGTAGCCCCACAGCTAACAGTTCAGTGGCTGGACTGCAGAAGCATTTCATCCTGTCCACCTGAACCATCTGAAAGCTGATGATGGTGCTGATCCACAACTGTGTCTCTGTGAAACACTACACTCATTGAAGTCTCATTCCTTTGTCAGCTTTCTCATCTTATTGTCCAGTGAGTTCACATCAACAGTCATGTGTTCATCTGAAAGCATATTCACTTTCTTTACACACAGTAACACAGTGTGAGGCTCCACCTTGTTGATGTGGGTGAGTGATGCTGTCACATGACCAATCACATGACCTTTGTTGGGTATGTGCAATGGAATGACTACTATGTGCACTTTTTAGTAAACAACACAGGCAGTTTCCTTTGAGAAGACATGCTTGTGTTTTCTTCACCTGGGGTTTGCTGTGTAAGACCATCATCGTTTTTGAGGCAGGGTTTACCTGTGCAGTGATTATCACCAGGTAAAACAGATGTATTTCCTGAACCATTGGCAGGTGTTAAACAGCCCACAGAGTAAACCAGATTTATGGAGGTAAACGCACACAAAGAAAACCTAGTCCCAGTCATGGTGTCAGTTTAGAAACCACCTCATGCATTTGTCATAGAATATTCTCTTGAACAAAGTCAAAGAATGCATGTTGATCAGTGGGTTCTAACGTTCTGTGATAGGGTTCTATTATTATCACTCCATCAACTCCCTCTGTGCTGCAGGATGCCAGCAGGTCTCTTGTCAGTCTGGTCCAGTGTAGAGGTGCAGGATGATGAGCTGGTGTGTTTCTGGTAAACTGATGTGGTCTGGGTTTGTTGATGTTCACATGGTTCATGCAGCACAACAGTAAGAGCAGCTCTGATCCTCTGTCAGCCTGTAAAATGATGACACATCATGGTCTGCTCTCAGGTCGGTCTCTCAATAATTCATACATCAAAAGTGCTCAGTAAGATATCTGAGATTTACCCACATCCTATCCTCTGCTGTGGACACAGTGATGTGTGTATGAACCTTAAAGCTATAACATTTACCCAGACCTATGTTATATATGTTGTTGAGTTGTGTTCTTACATTATAATTTCAAACTTTTCATCTGCAGGAAATTAAACCCACTGAAACTTATTATTGTATTTCTGATTAATTTTTGTCACATATTCAGTAGGGCTGTCACTTTTTATTCAAAATGTAGGCTGCAGTCTCTATAAGCGCATCAGACCATTTGAAGTAGTTTGCCTTGTGATCCAGCAGAGGGCGCTCTATCAGCTTCACCTAATGCATGCCCTATTGACCTATCAGTAAACTAAAATAATGATAATGCAGTGTTGCTTTGTTACAAAAATGGAGGATAATAGCAAGCAGAGCTGTCCTGAGCAGACAATCACAACACCAAAACATCCGAAAAGCAGCGTGTGTAAGTGTTTTTAAGTTCTATACTGTGTATGACAAAGTCAGGAATAAAGGTAATGCTGTTAGTCAACTTTGTAAAAGGCAGCTGCCTTACTCTTCAATAACAACAAATCTGCGGACTGACCTGCCCCTTACCATCCCACGGAGCCAGCGGAGGCAACACAGACGAGTGGAGCAGTGCCAAGTGTACAGCCCCATCAGTCGACAACAATAATGACGTGTTGTTTTGGGGGAGCGGGCGTGAGTTCGCAGGGGAGGGGATCATGTCGAATTCGTTCACTCTTGATTTTTTGAAAAGTGAAAGCCCTAATATTCAGTAAGGTGGAAAAACCAGTGAAGACATGTCGTTCTTCTTTGGTGTTAAGTTTTTACCGGCTCCATCAGAGTCTTTACTGTCTTCGTCAGTGTCATTCGTGCAGCCGCTCCCAGTGGATAAGTCCAAGGCTCAATTTCTTTCCCAGTCCGACCGTGGAGCCAATACTGGCCTGGGTTTACTGAGAGGAGAATCTTATGAGCTGCTAAAGAACCAAGCTTGACTCTGAACTTGACTCTGTCTACTAATGGCTACAGTAGACATGATAATGTTAGCTAACTTCCTGTTATCCATATTATGAATGTGTTCAGCAAATGTTGCTATCGCTAGCTGGCTAACTGCCAGCATTGCCGTGGAACATATTGCAGTAATGCTAGCATGGGCTAATGCTCGTGTCTGGATTGTTTTTTGATTGGTTTCGTGTTCTCAGGGTAACTTTATTCAGTTGAGCTTCTTGTTGGGTGTTTAGTGGATAATTTCTCTGAGCTTCATAACATCTGACTGAGAACGAGAAGGGATGGCAGGTGTGGCCAATGAAGCATTTGCTTTGGTCTGAGATGATGGTCATCTAGAGCGACATCTAGTGGCAGTGGCGGTGGTTTACAGAACCTGGAGGTTGTTCTGAAACATCAGATATTTGGTGGGAAACAAATGTCAACATTTTCATTTCCCTTCACATTTTTGGTGAACATGATTTAATAAAAAGGAAGAAAAAAGGGAAGGAAGAATGAAGAAATATAGTTAATATGTTAAATAGTATTTCTGTGCACACAGTCGGAACATTAGAGTATAGTTTGTCTGCATTACAGTAGTGATCTGAGATAATGTAGGTTAAATGATCTGCTTTTGAATTGCTGCTTTTGAATTGATTGATTCCTCTATAACATTACATAACATGTATAACATTCCCGTATAACAACTACAGCAGCTAGTCATGCTTAGCTGTTACTAGAACCTGTGAGTAAAATAAACAGGTGACATTAGTTGTTATGAGGCCATTTCATTCATTTTGTACTTTGTTACAGACAGTTACAGACTTTGAAGATGACACTGAGTGTTGAGAATAGCAACCCTCAGGTTTAACATTATTTAAACAGGTTTAATCAATCAGATCATACTGTGATGTGTTGTAAGACTTTATATAAATTATTTGTCTTGTTTGAGCTTGAAGCCTGTTCTGGTCCTGTTTCAAACACCTATGTCTAACTGGAAGACAAAGCTGACACTGAGTGACATTTTGCTATTTCTGAAGAAATGGTAACTCCTATCAGAACCATGAGCGGACCATGAGCTCCACAAGACCTTCGTGTATAGAATATGTGACTTTAGTATTTCTAGAGCCAAAAATGTGGACACAGGAGCGAGGTACAAAAAAGAGTCAGTTCTTCTTTTCTCGGGAAATCAGCTCCTGAATTTGTATTGCAGGCAATGGGAGAGGTGGAGGGTACTCCCATCACTTTGAGGCTCACTATTCGAGTTCTGTAAGTCTCTGTGCTTAAGTAGACACATTCTATGAAACAGCACAAATGTGTCTACTACCTAGGAAGCAATGATGTGTGAAGACTGAAATATGTGGCCAGGAGGACGAGTTACACAGAATTTTTTCGGAGGAGTTCTAGAGCTTCTCCCACTCTATCTGTGATGTCATCCACTCCAGCCTCTGCTCGTTAAGCGCGATACACATCCATTATAAACTCAAAAATTGCCCAAAAGCATAAAACTAAAACTGTGATGAATCAAAAACTGTTGATCGATCAGGGAGTGTGATCCTCAATGTTGCAGGGATGGAGTAAGGCAATAGAATAGAATACCCTTAGATTGAAGCTCCTTCTTAAGATGGTCATACTCCTTCCTGTGTTTCATTAAGCCAGTGCTCAGGTCGGGAAAAAACAGCACAGGTTTGTCATCATACATGATGAGACCCTTCTCTTTGGACCGCCCTGCAGCGATGCATAGAATTTTGTCCTGATCTTGATATTAAAGCAGGTGTATTAGGACAGGTCGCATTCTATTATCAGGGGCTTGGTGAAATGCTCTTGCCCTATGGTGGCTGGAATCCAGTTGGCAAAGAGGTTTTCCGGGTCATTTCCCTTGCAGCTTTCCTGAAGATTAACAACATGTATATTGTTGCGTCGGCTGTAGTTTTCCAGCTGGTTGACTATTTCCATCAAAAAGGAATTTCCTTTCCTCAATTTGAGAACACAGGATTCCAATCCCACCAGCAGGTCCTCTGCCGTGCCAATGCGTTCTTTTCCGCTTCAGCTATGCAGGAGCTCAGCTTGTCTAACATGGTTTTCAGTCTGGAGATAGACTGAATGATTTTTGCAGTTTTAGAGTCAAGTTTGCTGGAGAGGGCTTGGTTACCGTTTCTTATCTCATGAAGAGTAAGTGAATCTCTTCTGTCCAGGTGTTCCTGTGCCACCACCATTATGCTAGCTTGGTCGTCACTCTTGAGAGTAGTTTTCTGTGCCGTTGTTAATATTTGCTCACTAGCTGAATTTAGTTGTTCCAGGATCTCAGGCCCATAATGTAGCTGTCTGACCAAAGTAGAAATACGCTTGGGTGTTTTTTTAGAGGATTTACAATGGATTTGCTTGGAGAGCTCCCGGACTAGCATCTACCTAGCTTTGCAGCATCACATGACCCACCCCCCTCCACTCAACTTTTATTTGAAATGTTGAATGTGATTCTGTAGAGTTAATATTGTCCTCACAAATGTGGTTTGCAAAAGTGTGTGCGCATGTGTATGTGTGTGTTTGTGTGTGTGTGTGTGTGTGTGTGTGTGTGTGTGTGTGTGTGTGTGTGTGTGTGTGTGTTTGTGTGTGTGTGTGAGAGAGTGAGAGAGTGAGAGAGAGAGAGAGAGAGGGGCAGGGAAAGCATCACGATAGTGTGCAGAGTGACAGACAGAGAGGAGGGAGGAGTGTTGGCAGCCATCGAGTCTCTCCCTGTCAACCTGCTCCTACCTGGCCATGTCATCTGGCCTGCGCAGGAAGTGGAGGAGCACGGTGCGAGCGCTCAGGACTCTGCGCGGGACGGGAGCAGGAGGAGGTGCAGGAGGCCCTGTGAGTCTGCTGTTATTTTTAGTCTCTCCTCCCTCCCGGGGCTAGGCTAATCCGCCGCAGCACAGGCTAATCCAGATTGGAGGTAGGACACTGAGGCAGGAAGGTTAAGCGCTGGCGCCTGTGGGAAGCCTGCTTTGGTTGTGTAAACCGAGCGGACCATGCTGAGGCAGGATTTCAGTAGTCAGGTTTGTGGATTTGACAGGGCAGGAGGACGGTGGCCGCTCCGCTCACTGGAGCTCTGAGGAAGCTCCTCTGATAGCCATGAGTCTGGAGTGGCTGCCGACCAGCTGCTGTACCGGCTACCCGAGCTGGCACCGCTACAGGCAGACCTGGACCGGCAAGACCAGGGCCTCAGATGGCTGCAGGGAAGGGGGAAGCTGCGGTGGCGGTGGGGGGGCCAGGATCCAGCTGAGGGGGTTGGACACTGAACAGCTGAAAGGCAGCCTTGTGGTCCTCTACGCACCTGCTGGGAACTCCTGTCTGCTCAGATTGGTGGGACATGGATGGATGGATGGATATATTGATATATAGCAGAGATCACAGTGTGCTGATGTGTGTGTTATGTCCTCAGGGTGTCTGCTGCTTTAAAATCTCATATTGAACTGAATGTGTGTTTATGAATGTATTACATGTTAAAGACATGAAGTCTTTAAAGATATGAAGTCTTTAACATGGAGGATTGTGTTTGTGTGTTTGTGGCTGCATCATGTTCAGTTTCAGAGAGTGTGAACTGGGAATAATAGAAATCTTTGACTTCACTTCAGTCATGTGTCAGTCACTGTAGCCTCATTTTCAGACCCCTCATTATGTCTGCATTACTTGCTCACCCTGAACCAAAAACCCTGTCGTCATGATGCTGCTCAGTGTGTGATTTTAGATCAAAATCACAACGTCTGTGTCTGTCCCACCTGATGTCGATCCGGTTCTGTGACTAATGATATATCTTAGTGGTCTTGATGTTTAGGCTGAAGTCACAGTCAAATAAAGTTTACTGGATGACTGTGTTGTAGATGAAATCACAGCTAATTAATTCGTTGTGGGTTAGTTCAGATTGCATAATCACATCCTTCAGTTTATTTATAAATCTGTGTTACAGATATTAGTACACATCTTTATAATAATGTACTCTCACTTATTTTACTTATTTTACTATTTTTTGGGTCCTTCTTTTGTGTGTGTGTGTGTGTGTGTGTGTGTGTGTGTGTGTGTGTGTGTGTGTGTGTGTGTGTTTGTGTGTGTAAATATGCAGTACTTTGAGATGTAGATACTAAACATTTTGTATTATTCTTTTAAGGGAGTGTCTCTGTTGTGTTAGTGTATTTTACTAGAATAAAAATCTGTGACTTTCCCTATTTTATTAGTTTAAAGTCCTTATAACACAAACCTGTGTGTGTGTGTGTGTGTGTGTGTGTGTGTGTGTGTGTGTGTGTGTGTGTGTGTGTGTGTGTGTGTGTGTGTGGTGGCATTTACCTGAACATTAACATTGATGTTTTATGTGTGTGTGTGAATGGAGGGAGTGAGAGTGCACTCACAAACTGAAACAGGAAACTAACATGGTGAAGTCTTAACATGTGGTAGTCTGCCCTCCCTGGGTGATGATGAGTGTGATAGTTGGATGGAGCACGGGTATGACCACAGCCTGAAGCAGCTCTTCAGTAATGAGGCTAGATGAGACAGGTGACAGGTGGTGAACCATGTGTCTGTATGTGTACATCCACACCTGTCCAGGTGCTGATGCTGCTTTTTCTTCCATGTGATTTTCAGCATGCTACTAACCCTGCAATTGTAGTGTGATTGAAACAAATGTAATAACAAATTGTTCAGCGTATCCAGGAGATTCCTGCTTATATTTTTCTTATGGCGAATATGTACAGTTTATTTTATATGAATTTTTATATGCAATTTTTTTACCATAGGAATGAATGGACAGCATGTTCATATCCTCGAAAAGCTTTCTCCTTTTTGAACTGCAATAACTTCAGCATACTTTCACCTCGAGAGTTCTTTTTAACTTTAAACAGATCCCAAGGCTTTCAGCTATAAGCTTGTAAACAGCTTTTTGCTATCTTGTACAGTTTTCAGTTAATCACAGTTTCAGTTTTATGCTTTTTTCGGACAGTTTCTGAGTTTATGATGGGTGTGTATTGCATGAGTTAGAGTGGGTGATGAAATAGCTAGAATGGAGAGAGGCGCTTCAACTTGTCTAAAAACTTTTCTATAACTCATCCTTATGGCCACTCTACACACATCATTGCTCCCCACAATGTAGGAAAATGTGTCTTCTTTCAGGCAATGCGCTTACAAAAGCAGAGAGACTTAAAGAATTTGTACAGTGAGTCAGTGATGGGAGTACCCTCCACCTCTCCCATTGACTGCAAAACAAATTCAGGAGCTGATTTCCCAGGAAAAGCAAATATTGTAACTCGCTCCTGCTTCCACATTTTTGGCTCTAGAAACACCAAATCTACATATTTAATGCATGGTCTGATGTTGCTCATGGTCCGCTCATGGTTCTGATAGACCTCTGTTAGACCCCCCCTCCCCCAATTTTTATCACTGAAGGTAGGCTAAATAACAGAAACATCCTCCACATTGATTAACTGAATCAACAACTGTCTAAAACTATTTGTTGCCTAACTGCAAGTAATTGGTTGATCAATTCAGCAGTTGCTTCAGCTTCTTCAGCATTGCTTCAGCAATCTCATTCAGCTCTCAGCAGAAAATGCATTTTCAAGTTCGACTTATTCATCTTCTGTATCGAAATTTCAGCTCGTAACTAGTCACGCAGCTATATATATATATATATCAATATGTGTGGCTTGATCGGGAATGGTGTGCTATGACGTTTTGTAGCTATTTGAATAACGACGTAAATGGCGATAAAAGGTGAAAAAATTCCCTTAGAGAATGAATGAGGAGACGTTTTCAAAACGACCAAAACCAGCCGTCTTTGGAGCTTTACTGCTTTACTACAACGCTGAAAAATGGTTGAAGCGTTAAACTGGTCACAACACTTAAGAATCTTTTGGGTTAAATCAGCATTTTGACAACTATAATGGTTTTCACAAAATCGCAGTTTACGGTTTGTGTAATTTTTAGACGGGGTCAGATTTTGTAATGGGTGTTTATTGAACAGAATGTTCCAAGCTAGAGTGGATGACATCTTGCGCACTCTAACTGCCATCCCTGAAAAAAAAATTTTTTATATCAAAACTGTAGAGATTTTTGTCCTGTATTACCCAGTGTTTTATCAAACACAATTTTCATCTTAAAAGCTGTTGTCTGCATAGGGAGACAGAGGGGATTGTGTTTGTGTGTGTGTTTCCCTCCTCCCCCTGGTGGCCACAGTCGCCATAGCAACCAGTGTCTTAGCAGGTGCTACTGATAGTTACTGGGCAGAAATGGGCAAAGCTGATTCTGATTGGCTAATTAGACTCATTAACTCTTAGCCTTTTAACTCAGGTATGAGACAGGTAAATCAACATGGTGTATTTTCGTGTACTTGTGTGTGCATGTTGATGTGTGTTTTTTTTGCGCGACAGTTTTGGTTAAAAACCATTAATGTGACAACTTCAAAGGGCTGTTTGAAGGTTAAGCTTTGGCAGTTCCCAACACCACGCACTCAAACACCATTACCACCGTATGGATATTTACTGTATAAGTGTCTCAACCTGGTAACACAAGCTTTTCGGAGGCTCTATGGTAGACAGCCCTACTGCCACACATACACGGTGATAGACAGACACACACACATACACACACACACACACACACACACACACACACACACAAGCACACACACACACATTGACATTGACAGACACACACAAACAGCATCTTAGTTTTTTGATATTCACTTAGAAAATAAGAGCCTCAACCAGCTAAAATGAACTTACTGAAGGGGCAGCTCTACTGCTACACATAAAAACACACATATAGACACAAACACCATCTGCACGATTTGGATTAACCTTCAAATTAAAAGTCTCAACATGGTAAGAGGGAATCATTGGCTCTGTTGTACAAAATCTTATGCAATTTATACTGCCAAACACATATGCACATAAATTTACAGACACGCCATCTTAACGACATGGATACACTTTCAAAATAAGAGTCAAAAAGGTAAGGTAGGTAATAAAAGTTCGATCTTAGAAGCGTCTATATGGGGATATAGTGGTATAGCTTGATTGCAGATCAACTTTTGTTAGGGCATGTACATGTGTGTATACATGTCTTGCTATGGTTGTGGGGACAAATTTGGGTAGAAACCATCAGTGTGAGGTTATTTCGGCCAGTTGTGACGGTTTCAAATGGCTTTTTGAGGGTCACCTGCAGTGACTGAGGTCAGTGTCACGATAAGTCTCTACGAGATGAATGAAACTGAAAGTAACGTCCTTTGTACAGATTGAAATGTATGGAATGAAGTACACGCACCAAGCAGCAGACACATTCAAAATTTCCCCAGGATTTTTTTTGTTTTTATTATTATTTATTATTAAGTCTTTGACTGAAATGTTGTATCTTAATCCTTCTTCACCCCTGCGCGCAGTCAGCATCACTGACAGCTGAGGTGTGGTCAGAATGTGCCTTTTTGTACCTGTAACTACACCTAACAGTGATATCAGCTGGCAGCACTCATGTCAGAGCTGTTGATCTACTCTTTTAAAGAAACTACTATACTCACTGCTATTCCAAAACTGGTTTTAGACAAAAGTGCAGGTTTTAGCTCATCACGTGTACTTGAACGTTCAGTATAACTGTAGTGCTGCTCACTGACTCCAAACCACACATTTATTTAAACAATGTTTTGATCCCAGTCAGATCTTCTCCAGCTAAGTGATAGACTCAAGAAAAGGGTTAATCTGAGCCACATGCAGTGTAGTATACAACACAGCAACAAGGAGATGGTCACTCACTGGCGCACACCACACACACACACACACACACACACACACACACACACACACACACACACACACACACACACACACACACACACACACACACACACACACACACAGAGGGGATTTCTGCAGTAGTGGGTGACAGTCTTTCTCTGCCCCCACATTTGATTCAAACTAGCTGATGCTGTTCTCTGGAGGTTATGAGAGCTTTCAGAGAAAAACAGAAATTAATGAGTGGAACTAGAGGAGGCAGAATGAAGGGAAACATAAAAGAAGAAAAGAGAAAACATCTCTTCATGATAACCTCTCTTTCTCTTCACCTCCCCCAGTTTTCCCTCCTGTCCTCTATTGTCTCTCATTCACGACTCTTGTTAGAAGCAGCTGAAGTTGAGCAGAGCTGCCCAACTCCATCAGTGTCATCAGGGCTCAGCATACTGTGTGTGTGTGTGTGTGTGTGTGTGTGTGTGTGTGTGTGTGTGTGTGAGAGTGCAATGAGGTGGAAAGGGATGAGGGCAGATGCCTGCTGGAATAGTTGTCCAATTAAAATTACACACCAGCCCGGCAGTGAGACAGACAGGACAACAAGCAGGATACTGTTATTAACATATACTGATACTGACTGTTCCCCCACTGAGGTCAGTTCACACACCCACACATGTTCCTCTGGTGTGTGTGTGTGGTTTTTACGCAGGTTGTTATTAATACATAACTTTGTCTCAGTGGAGCCCTTGATCATGTAACATTTACACATTTTCCCACAGACAGTGTTACGCTGTTTCATTATCAGTTTCATTTTATATCACAATATCAATATATATTGATATAGTGCAGTTTGTGGGAACTGTATGAAGAATCTGTTTATGATAGGGATGTCTTTTTTTGATAATCCAATGAATTAAATCCACTTCAGTGGTGTGAATGGTCTCATACTTTTGGACCCTGCTATAAATCATAAACATCCAGTCTTCCCACACACTTCTGATCAATGATCCAACATTTCCCTCAATGGTGTTACATGTTATCCAAGGGATAGCAGCCAGTGTAAAAGGTGTGGCAGAATCTCATTCATTGATAAATGTATGTCTGAGTGAGTCATCATCATTTATGGAGAGTCCAATCTGTTTATTGATTATTGGATGGATAAGACTTAAGCTTAATTCTCAGAGAACTATGTGTGTTTGCTAACCCTGCTGTGTCTGTGTCTCTACAGAGCTCAGGGATGGAGGAGATGGTCTGGGAGCAGTACACAGTCACTCTGCAGCGGGTGAGTTGATTCATCCATCTATCTACTCGTCAACCTCAAGTGTCAGAGGCCAACCAATACACTGATAAATTAAGTCTCAATCCTGATATGAAATTCTTCATATAGTCTTAAACTCTTTCAGTATCTGTCAGTCTAGTGTGTATGAACTCTCAGTCCCGAGTACCTCTCCTGTAACAGTGTAGGCTGGAGGAGGGAGTGAATTATACTTGTTAAACAGCAGAACATAAGACTGACCATCACACTGTCCACCACAATATCCACCACACTGTCCATCAAACTGTCCACAAAGTATCCATCAAACTGTCCACCACATTATCCATCACACTGTCCACCACGATATCCATGTGTGAGGTCCAGGATCTATGATGGATATACGTCTCAGTTAAAAACTACCTAGAATCTAAATGAAACATTCACTACAGAGTGTCTCAAGCGGTGGAATACATGACCCACATTACTACAATACAAATGAACATTCTCCTAAAAATAGACCTGCCCTGTCCCTCACTAACCCACCCTCAGGCTGCCTCTCCTCGCTGAACTCTTTGGTCAATACAGTGTATTGGAAAGACCACGCCACCACAGAGAGCTGCACCACTCACACTCACATCAGGAACACTGTCTCATAGAAATTAGGCTTATACACAACTAATGTGACATTTTGAAAGAAATTAACATTTTTTTAATGAGAATGAGTTTGATGGTTGGTACTGTTCACCGATATGTCAGTTCATAAGTTCCATCCATTCATCCTTCCTTAAACCTGTGTAACTGCCTGGTGGAAGTAAACCACACCAGCTCAGACTCTCTGTTTGTCTCAGTGTTGTTCTCAGAGATCCTTAATAAAATCACTGTGTTCACCTCCCGGCTTCTCTCTCTGCAGGACTCTAAGATGGGTTTTGGTATTGCTGTGTCAGGTGGCCGTGACAACCCCAACATGGAGAATGGCGAGACGTCGATCATTGTGTCAGATGTGCTGCAGGGAGGACCAGCTGATGGATTACTCTTGTAAGTCTGTCAAACAGTGACCATAATCCTCCTCAGTAGAAATGCCTCAATGGACTGAGCTGCAGCTGTTTACTGATTAAACTGTCCAACCCACAACCACACCTCCACCACAAGTTACTGCACTGGAGCTTTAGTGATGGCCTTCACTTGTAAGTCGCTCTGGATAAAAGTGTCTGCAGCATTATTAAATGTAAATGTATTACAAATCACCCTGTACTTCTACTGCTGCTAATGAATGTTTGTACCATACAGCTGAGTTAGCTGTTAAGCTGTTAGCTGTTAGCTGTTAGCTCTGAGTTCAGTCGCATGAAAAAGGCCTTNTACTGCTGCTAATGAATGTTTGTACCATACAGCTGAGTTAGCTGTTAAGCTGTTAGATGTTAGCTCTGAGTTCAATCGCATGAAAAAGGCCTCAATATACATGTACCTCAGACAGCTTGTCCTGCATCAGTGTATTCTAGTTAAACAACTGGACAGAAGAACCAGAGAAAAACACTCACTTCATTATCCCTCAGATTATCTGCCCTGACGAGCCAGAGGTCAGTCGAGGTCAAACACTGTGTTTCAGGCTTAGTGGAATTACAAACTGTCACAAAGGAAGACTGTTTATTGGTTTTACTGTGACTAAGACTACATCTCATATTATTTGTGTGTGGGTTTTTTTTTTTTACAGTGAGAACGATCGTGTCATTCAGGTCAACTCCATCCTCATGGACAACGTGCCTCACTCCTTTGCTGTGCAGTCGCTGCGTAAATGTGGCAAAGTGGCCAAAATAGTAAGTATGACCCACACACAGAGTAAAGACAGAGAAACTGACTGACTCTTATCAACAGGAATTGGAGTCTGTCCTCTGGATTTATTCATTTCATTTTTTTTTCTTAATAATATCTCAAAGTTATTGGTATTAGACACATTTCATGTATTATGTTGACAAGCAAAAATAGGCAATAAACATTTAAGCCACTGTATTAATAAACATGTTAAATATGCAGTTTTGCTCTTGGTGAGACTAGTCACATGACTCACAGTTGTCTGTTACCATAGTAACTCAACGTGCTATAAAAAACCCTGTGAATCATAAACCTATGGGGGGAGCTGGTGTCTCCTGTGTTCAGGTGTGTGGGTGGATGTGGTGTCTCCTCTGTCCAGGTCTTTGGGCGGAGGTATCTCCTGGGTTCAGGTGTGTGGGTGGATGTGGTGTCTCCTGTGTTCAGGTGTTTGGGTGGATGCTTCTCCTGAAGACCCTGTTCTCACACACTTACATGGGAGTCTGGAAGAAGCTACACCTGCACAGTCACAACAGTCACTCCACTGGGTTCCAGCTCTGCAGGTTCTCTGAGCAGAGAACCATGTTCTCCATCTCAGAGCCGGTTCATGTAGTTAAAGTCATGATGTTCTGCACTAAGATCCAACAAGTGATCAAGCACTACTAGCAACTTATTTATATGAAATGTTGGTGGTAACTGAGCAGCTCTACATATTAACACATTTTACATAGAGACCAAAAAGAAAACGAATATCTGAATACAAACTTGACATTTGTTGGAGAAGTCCAGGCTGAGTTTTTTTTTTTGTATGAAACAACATGCAATTAAGCACACTTGTATATAATTAAACACATTCTTATATAATCGGCAGCACGTTAAATCACATTGTGTAGAAAAGAAGAGGTTTGTGAAAAAGTGTTGTCGGTGAAGTCCTCTGGCTCGTCTGATTGGTCTGTGGAGGTATATCAGACCACGTGGTCGGGAACAGCTGATCTAACCTTTTGAATTAAAGGGTTGTTCTGTGTTTTTTCTTTCTCTGTCAGACAGTGAAGAGACCTCGGAAGGTGGTTCACTCCCTGAAGCAGCCCCCCTCCCCCAGTGGAGACAGCTGGGAGTACACTCCTTCCACCCACTATTACGACGCCGACAATGACAACGGCTGGTACCGCAACGAAGGCCGGGACCACACCTCTGACAGCAAAGGATACCTGGACCCTGAGTACAGGGGAGGTCAGGACTACAACCAGAGAGGAAGGAGCCGCAGGAGGAGCCAGGAGAGAACCTCACCCAGCCCGGACAGATCCAGGAGGGAGGGCAGCCGGGAACGGGCCCTGGACACCAGCGCGGACCGTCAGAGGTACCGCAGCCGAGGACACAGCCCCGGGGACAGCTACCACACGGAAGACAAGTACGAGCGAGGAGAAGGAGGAGGAGGAGGAGGAAAAGGACGGAGGTATAGGAGCAGGGACCGGCTCAATGACAACCCTCCATCCCCCGAACCCTCCAGAGAACTAGAGCCTCTGGAGAAACCTGTCAACGTCCTGCTGGTGAAGAACAGACCCAACGAAGGTAAAACACACAAACACACAGCTGCCAAGTGTTTAACTGTATGTAACCAGAGGACTGTGTGACTGGGATGAAACGAGAGACAGAGTTTGTCACTGTCTCTCATTTTAAATGATGTGTCTTGATGTCCACTGAAACACAACAATCATAGTTTGATTTGTTTACATGTTCAAAATAACAACACAATCTTAACATGGCTCCTTATACAGTCCAGTGGAACCATTACCTGCAGCCTCTGAAACATCTGTCTGAACACAGGTTGCTGCTGTAGGGGACTGTGTTGGACTGTACAGAGGTGTGTGTGTTCATTGTCACCGAGCAGAAGAACATTGTACAGATCTGGCCCACAACGCATTTTATCTTACAACTAAGAGTACTTCTAAGTCGCACTAAAAATTTCTAGTAAAAGTTTTCTCCTAAATCTTCTTCACAAAGCTGCTGAGATCAACTTTTACTAGGAAAAGTAAAAACCCCTGAGTCTGACTCTGTTGCTATGGCTGATGTCAATTCTCATGAATTAGCTTGCTTGCAAGAACCACAGGGATTGGTTGATCAAAGACCGGTCTGTGCCAGTGAAAACGCATGCGCAACATCCTGCAGTAATTATAATAATAAAAAACACTGAAAAACTAGAATCACCTCCTTGTGGTTGTCTGCCTCCTCCACTCAGACTAGTTTCAGGTTACATCCCTGTTTATCCAGAATCATAGAAAATATGAGCCATTTGTGTGAAATTTTATCAAAATTGCTGTGTGAAGTCTTAAGTTAAGGCTAAAAATTGTTTTCCAAGGTCCCTGTGACCTTGTCCTTTGACCTTTGACTACCAAAATCTAATCGGGTTGAGTCCAGGTGAACGTTTTTACCTTACAGATGGCTAGGAGATCTCCAAGTTGTCAGCATTACAAAGTTGCATTTCTCTGTTGCCAATTAGCGCAGCGTTGCCAAACACTTAATTTACGCACTAATCAGGTTGTTTCGGTTGCTAGGAGATGTTATTGCCTCTGTCACAAACTCCACAACGATCATTATTCCCTCGTGATTGAGTTGTATCTTTTAAGTAATTCAGCATCGTGTAAGGTTTCTAGAACACTGTGATGTGGAATGACAGCAGCCCTTTAAGATTCTTTGTGATCTGGTCTTAGTGAGTTAGGAGTCCTCTCCACTACTTTTAACTTCTCTCAGACTTAGGTGCTGCTTTTAGCGCTAAGTGGCTTTGTGAATCACTTCCAAAAAATTAGGAGTGCTAAAGTTAGGACTGACACTGCCATTATTTTTAGGAGTTTCTCCTAAATCGTTAGGAGCTACTTTTAGCCTTAAGATGCTTTGTGGACACCGGCCCTGGTCACCGGAGAAATACAGTAGGGGAGGAGAGAGTAAATGTTTGTCTGGATTTCCTTGTTTTCTGTGTCTATTGGATCTTTATCTTTGACCAGGTCTGAAGTGATCTGTGATCACTGGTCAGAGAGGGTGCTTGTCTCTACAAGGCTTCTGCCCTAGATGTGTGTGGTGTGTAGTTTGGAGCTCTGTGTGTATGTTTCAGTTTAATCATGCTAGCAGGTCTGTGGGTCCAACACTTTGGTCCATGTTTAAATATTTCAGCATCTGTTGAATGGATTATCATGACATCTGATGATGGAGGCCAGTCAGCTGATCGTCTGACGCTTCCTCTAACAGGGCAATATTTTTCCTCAGAGTGAGACAATTCAATAGACAGGCTGCAACTATAGCAAATACTGTACATTGTGTGTACAGTGTGTTTGTAGAGTTCGGTTGCAAATCTGATTGGTTGCTGAACACCAAAGTCAGCTGTTTACAAGGAGTGGGCTGAGAGATGGAGAAAACAGGAGAAGTTTGAAAGGAAGCGGAAAGGAGATAGTCTTCCTGATTGAACTAAGCTTCAGAACAACCACATCACTGATGATAATGAGAGAATGTGTTAAAACCATCACCAGTAATAAAACACAAAGACCTGGAGGGGCCTCATGCATAAACACAACATCCCCTTCATGTGAGACTGACATCACAGCTGACTGAACAACTGTCCCTCGGTTTTTAACAGAGAAGACCTGATCCTGTACCTCTCACCTGCTCTCTGAGCTCATGTGTTTTATCTGAAAACTTCTCATTGAGCCTAATGCACAGATATGTGTGATGTGTTTGTGTTTTTGTAGAGTATGGGCTGCGTCTGGGGAGTCAGATCTTCATCAAACAGATGACCAGCACAGGTCTGGCTTCGAAGGATGGGAACCTGCAGGAGGGAGACATCATTCTCAAGGTGCTCACACATTCACTCACTGTACAGCCACATAATCGTCATCTAGAACAGTGGTTCTCACATAGGGTCCTGGGACCTTCCAAGGGCTCTTAAGATACCTGAGGGATCAGTAGACAGTTAAAGGAAGCCAGAGAAAAACATATCTTTGTGCTGCCCTAGGGGTGTTTATTTAATTTAATTATGTCTGTTTAAGGAGTCACGTGGGGTGAAGTTCGGAATGACGGCATACTACATTGCAAAAAGTGAAGTTCCCCAAATTATTGAACAGCAATTCTCTTTTTGTTTTGGGGCCGACTGGTAGGATTTTAGTTTTGTCCTCATTTAACTTTAAGAAGTTATTGCTCATCTATTTATTTATTGCTAGAAGACAGGTGGTAATGGAGTTTATAGCTGCAGCATCATTCATTTCAGCAGAGATGTACAGTTGTATGTCATCCGTGTAACAATGGAAACATACATTGTGCTCTCTGATGCGATGTGTTCAGACCAAATGACAAGGTTTTGTTGAAATTTTTTATTATCAAGTGTGTTTATCTTAACGAAAATGAACACAAACACAGCGATGCACAGCCAATCAACAAGGCAAAATATCAACATCAAGTAACCCACCCACAGACCCTAGAGAGAGCCAACAACAATGGAAAAAAAAGAAGAAGAAAAAACACACTTGTGGTACAGCTTATATATGAACCTGCTGGATGGCTATTGATACTGGGTTGGACGAGGGCTGTGACAGATAATAAATCTTGAGATGCAAAAGTCACAGTAGGACCGGCTCTCAGCCGGTGATTGCCACATATTAACACAGAGGGACACTCCCTTTAATGTGTCTTTAATGTGCATAAGGTGCACAAGTCATTATTAATAACTTTCATAAGACATGTCTTTCGGGGTGTCGGGTACGTCCTGTGTACAAAGTTGTAATGAATCTGTTGATGGTCGGGATTCCTCGAAGCAAGCCTAATGTTGCTCCATACTGTGCTCCAATCAAACTCGTATCCTACTTCAGGGAAGTTGTTACAATGTGGACACGATGCCTCTTGGGGCTCATTTTGTAACAATCAGCTTGTGAAGTGGGTTTGTAGGCAATGAATGCTGCCAATGTACGCCATGTTGTAAGTAAAAAGAGAATGATGTGCCTGGTAGACTGAAATTGTTCTTTATGTCCTGAAAGGCGTGTAATCCTTCTATATCACAGATATCACCTAGTAAATAAATTTCTTTGTTTTCCCACTGAGAAAAAGTAGCTGGTCTCCGCCCAATCAACAGGGCCTGATTATTAAAAATTGGGGAATGAAGATGCCATCTGCAGGAAATATTACAAAACTTTTCTACTGAGCGCCACACCTGTAATAGATCGTAATTGACTTTGCCTCATAGGGGTACTTGCAAATAAAACATCAGATAAAGACCAAGGATGCACCATTTTTTCCTCCATTGCTTGCCACGAGACTGTCGCATGAGAGTGAAACCACGTGGTTAGCGGTCTGAGAGTGGAAGAGTTGGGCACTGCCAAGCCTCTGTCCAACTTTCCCTGCTGGACAGAAGAGGCTTCCCATTCCAAATGCATGGAGTTTACTGCAGTAATCAGCAAGGGTAGAGAGGGGGATCATGGCGCTGACAAAGTTTATTCTGGGCAACACATTCATTTTAATAATTGAGATCATTGCCTGGAGTGAGTTGCACAAGCTTGCCCACCTTTCTAGATCACTTAAAACCTTATCCAGAGTCTCAGTGCAATTATGTTTAACAGTGCGATTTATGGTGGGGAATATTTCAATACCTAAATATCGGACATGTTGAACACAGGGAATATTAGAGGGTAGAGATGTGGTCCTAGCTGCTTCATTCAATGGTAAGAGAGCTGATTTTGACCAGTTGAGTTTGAATCCTGATAGCGCACCGAACTCATCTAGTGTTGATAGTAAACGGGGTGCAGACTGCAGTGGGTCCTCAAGAAAAACTAAAACGTCATCAGCGTAAAGTGTCAGATGGTGCAGTGTGCCATGGATAGTAATTAGTTTGTTGAATTATCTGACCCGAGGGCTCAAGCAAAAGTGCAAAGAGTCTGGGACTTAAGGGGCAGGCTTGGAGAGAGGATCTAGAAACTGGGAAAAAAGGGGAGCAGATATTACCTGTAAACACCATCACTGAAAGGTTTGAATATAATACTTTAATCAATTTTATGAAACCTTCTCCAAGGCCCAACATTCCTAAACCTGAGCATAGGAGAGGCCGCTCAAGTTGGTTGAATGCCTTCATCGCATCAAGGCATAGGACAGTTTCTGGGGCTTTAATGACTTTTATTTACTACATTCTTTTGGGTCTTTGTCTTTTTTAAGGAGCAAGGAGATCAAAGCTATTTTTACGTCTCTAGAGAAAGCACTTCTTTTTTTTTTTAGAAAAACTGATCATACAATGAAGCAATGGCCCAAGGATGACCCAAAAGGTCAAATATAGCTCTGGTTGTATGCCATCAAGCCCTGGCGATTTGCCGCTCTGTATACTGAGAACTGCGCTTTAAGTTCTTTGAATGAAATCGGTCTTGCTAGATCGTTAGCATCTTCTTCAGTGAGGCAAGGCATGTTTGATTGGGCCAGAAAGTCGTCATATTTGTTCTTGTCGGACTAAAAATTACAAAAGGTATCATTAATCTGCGTGGGATCAGTAGTTATGGCTCCTGTCTGTGTTTTAATTGGGGACATGTCTGAAAACTGATTGCTTGATCTCATTTTAATAGCAAGTAAATGGCTGGGTCTTGAACTATGGGAGTAATATCATTGCCTGGTCCTATGAATTAGAAACCTAGATCGCTGTTTGAGAATAATATTAATTTCCTTTTTGACCACTTCACATTGTAGAGCTATTTCTTCTGAATAGTTAGGTACTAGTGCCAATTCTAGTTTAGTCAAACTGTCCTCTAATTTTTGCAGTTGGGATAGACAAGATTTGCGTTGATTGGAGGCAAACTGTGTTGTATTTCTCCTGATAAAACCTTTAATTAATTTAACCCATAGTATCCTAGGATCATCAACCGAGCCAATATTGACAAAAATTCAACAGCGTGGTATTAAAGCACCACTTTGGTGCGTGAGAGGATATGCTGCTAAACACCATTGAGCAGAGCACACCTTTATGGTCAAAAAGGGCTATGGGAAGTAAAGACACATTGTGAGCGCCCTGAGAAAATTTGGGGGATGCAAATATGTAATCACTTCTTGAGCAGGACTTGTGTCGGGCAGAAAAAAAAGAATAATCTTTTACTGATGGATTGGTCGGTTGCCACGGATCAGCAAGTCCCAAGGCATATGCCCAAGCCCGTAGAGCAGATGATGCCAGTTGTTTTTTAGTTTTTTTTTCAGCATCACATTTGTCAGATTGCTGTAAAAACTTTGGTCATACCAGTTTGGGGCATATGCATACACAAAGGCGGACCTTCTGCCATTAATTTTCCCTTTGAGTATAATCAGTCTGCCTGCATTATCTGACCATTGCACCTGGCTACAATAGCTACACCTTTGGTTTTAGTGCAGGATGAAGAAGATGCTATGACATGATAATATTTATTAGCAAGGCATCTGACACCCTGCAATGCAATGTCAATTTTCCTCCTGTGTAATAATCCTAGCGTACAAGTCGTTCAGACCACCTGAATTCCAGCTCAAAATATTGAGTTCCGTCATAAATTCCGAGAACTGGTTCAAAGGTGAAGGTCAGTAAACACATGAGTACAACACTCGCGACCATCAGGCAACATGACCCAATGCATACAATCATCACAATTCAGTTAGGTCCCTTCCTCGCAATCAGTTAAAAAACATACAGAAGTATTCAACCTGTAACCACTTCTACAACATAAAACTACTGAAAAAGGAAAACAGAGTCCCCCACCCACCCACATCGCCCACCCAAAAGAAGTAGAAGAAGCTCTGAACACTACACCCACCGACATACTTGGCTTTCTGACCACAGAAGGAATGGGCAACAATAGGTCAGCTGCCCATCACATCCCCTCAGATGAGATTACAAAGCAAAACAATTTAGAACAGCCATATAACTATGTTTGGACAGTGGATGTACAAATCATTTAACAAGAGGTTACCAGAAGGCAAGTGTAGAAATGTATAAAACAAAATAAAGTGCCAATGTTAAAATATGAAACGCCACCAGTGCACCAGTGATATAACAAGGCGCAGGCAACTTGAATGGAGAACTGTACATTAAAAACACCCAATGCCACTGTTAAAGTTTACTAATTCTACATTGTAACTGAAAATTTCCATATGACACATTTCTAAAATAAAACAAAACTTATTGCAGTGGTGTTGGTGCACCATTTAACCTGCCTTGAATTTAGGTGACCCCCCCCATCTTGTCCAACCGGTCACGTGACCTGGTTATTTTAAATTTGTTAAATTTCAGGGGCAAAAGGACCACAAGTTGCTTTTGTACACAGATGATATTTTACTCCTGTCAAGCAACCCAGAAAATACAGTACCACTGATTTCATCTCTGATTGGTTCTTTTTCACAAATATCAGGATACAAGATTAATTGGTCAAAGTCTGAGGCTATGCCCCTATCCAAATTATGACCCCAGAGCATTCTCAGTAATTGGCAATTTAAATGGCTCCTCTCCAGGATTGAACAATATAATGAATTTAAATCGGCTACCCCTTATCCAAAAAATAGAAAGTAATCTGCTAAATTGGTCAAAATTGGGTCTCTCATTGTTAGGAAGGATAAACATTTTGGGCTGTGGTTCTCCATAGCCCAGGACATGCAGACACGCCTTATCTTTTTTAGATTACTGAACAGGAATTATTGGACTCTATCAAAAATGTCAAGGTTGGGGCTTAGGAATGATGATATATGTTGGAGATGCAACAAAGGCAGGGGCACACTGTTTCATATGCTATATGAATGTGAAATGGTGCATAACTTCTGGTTAGAAATAATCACCTGTATTGATAACATACTAGAGACAGATCTCAGTGTGAATCCAGCAATATGCATATTGGGTATGTTGCCATTAGAAGTGAATTTGTCCTCAAAGGTGTGCTCTTGATTACAGGAGCCTTGATAACAGTAAGCAGAATAGTGTAAAGGCATTGGAAATGAAAAGAGTGTATCAGTTTTAATGAATGAAGGGATGAAATGGCTAAGATGGCTTCCTATGAGCTTATCCACAGGGTTAATAACAGTCTAGATGTGTTTAGGAAGATATTTGGCCCATATTTGAATGCAATAGGGAGAGGTGATCGCCAAGACAGATGATATTCATGTATTGCATCCCTACTCTTTTTCAATCATATAATGGTCTATGCTCAATGGACGAATATAAAGTGTAATATAGATGTCTAATAGACTGTATCACACTATGAAGAATATGCATGTTATATCTTATATGAGTGAAACTTTTGTGTCTTTAATGTTTGTTTGTAAACTGAAAAAAGCAATAAACAGGTTTAATCACAAAAAAATAGGTCTGTTTAAAAGGTCCGTTCTGCTGAAAAATGAGAAATATATAATGAAGTTGCAGTTTAAGTAAAAAGATAATGCTGATTTTCTGAAGTGATGACGTCACTTCTGATCATGTTATTTCAGTTTTTGTCACTTCCTGTTTTGAGGTAAAATGTGGCAGACATGTTGTTAAGGGTCTGAATATTATCTAAATGCATCCATAATGAAGCATTATAAAGGCAATGCAGTAAATTCATTTATTTCACAATAGTTAAAAATAATATATTAGTAATTCTTCTAAAAAAAAGTGATGTTTAATAAGTTAATTAAAAACTCTTTTACAGCTAAGTACAATGTAATATATAAGCACAGATACTTATTGTTTTCGTATTGTTTATTCTCAGTTTTCACCAGCTCGCCAGTGAAGAATTCTTACAGTAAACGGTTAATCCTACTGACTCTGCATCTTCATTGGCCGCGGTTTAACTTGGTGTTTAATCAGAGTTTGGAGACACTGCATGAGAACACTACATCTTTTTTATAGTGACTTTATGTTGTTAACTAATGTTTATTTTTTAAATTATAAAACCCTGAATACTGTCGTGACTTTGGAGCATAATGAAGAGAAATCCAACATTCCAGTAACCTGCAAACTCTATGTATAGAGAGAGAGCTGCAGCAGCAGAGACGCAGCCGATGTGAACACACACGCATGATTCTCCGCAGCAGTTCAGCGACGCAGCCGCCACGCTCATGCCACACATCCAGTGTGTCTACTGCGTCACTGCTGCTGCATCTCTATCTCTCTACGCAGCGTTTGCAGGTTTCTCCAATGTTGGTTTTCTTTTTATTATTAATTAATTTCTGATTTATTTTTGACAGAAAATGTCACTAAAATCCCACTGTCTCCACATGCAGATGCTAAAATGGTTAAAAATATATTTATATTTTTCCATGTCTGTAACATATTCAGATTCAGCCTAGACTGAATTATTAACTGTATTAGAAGGTGTCAGTCTTATGTAATGATGCTGGTATCATGTCAATATGACAACAACTGGTCTTCTTTTCTGTCTATCTCTGCTGGGAGGCATGTGAAAAATAAGCGCGAGGCCGAATCTCTAGATCACGTGTATGTGATATTTTTTTTTGTATATCGTTCAGCCCTAGAAATGATAAATAAATGAGTAATACATTAGTAATAATATTAAAAACTTTATGTCAGGCTCATGTTGCACAACTGATCTTGTTATTGTTCTAGTTTTACAGTACAAACCAACAATAAATCTTCCACCACACAGACAGGTTTTTACTGTAACAGACTTATGATGTCTTCAGACCGGGTGTGGACAGAGTCGAGTATGAATAGAAGTGACTCCACAGATGATGTGTAACATAAAAACAGTTTTGTAATATATAACAACACACTTTTTTATCTACATTTAAAATGTACAAAACAGCTTCATGGAGATCAATACAACAACAACTACACGTTACATACAACAGATAACCGAGTGTGTATATACTGTATGTCACAATAATAATAACGTGTGTGTGTGTGTGTGTGTGTGTGTGTGTGTGTGTGTGTGTGTGTGTGTAGATCAATGGGACAGTGACAGAGAACCTCTCTCTGCATGATGCTGGGAAGCTGATAGAGAAGTCCAGAGGAAAGCTGCAGCTGGTGGTCCAGAGAGACTGCCGCCAGATCCTCGTCCGCATCCCCCCCCTGGCAGACTCTGACTCTGATAATGACGGTGAGTCACTGAGCGCACGGCCTAACTCACAGAGTTAGACATGACAGACAACACATGGTCTGTTTGTGACTATTGCTGTAGTGTTTGTATTTAGAGTTAAGTCTTAAATCTGGTGATAACTAATAACCTTCAGTAGTCACAGTTCACCTGGACCACTGCATGTTGATCTGATCAGACCTCATAACTGACTACAGCCTGTATGTTTGTGTTACTCCATCAAACTCTGACACGGCTCTGGGTCTGAGTCTCAGTATGATTTAAGGCTGAGAGTAGAGTCAGGATCAGTCAGGTACTTGCACCTGTAATATTAGCTCTGTGCAATGCAATCAGACCTGCTGTGGAGGTTGAAGTGTGTCAGCAGAACAATGACAGGTGTTTATCAAAGGTCAGTAGAGTTTGTAGATGGTGGTGATTCATAAAATGATCTTGTTAAAACAGTGATTCACTAGATGGGAATGAAATGATCATCAGACAGAGCAACAACATTCAACACACCATGAAATAAACATGAGATAATTATCTAGAAACAACATGTGCACCAAATGATTTCCAGTCAAACAGGAAATGGTCTTCTTCCTCCTCCCAGAATGCATTTGTGCACCGAGCACCAGCTTTTAAGATTTAACATCACATCCATATTTAAGATTTACAGAGATGATAGAGAGAAATTTGAACTCTGTCACATTCTAAATTGGTTTCCTGATCGTTTCCCACCTTCCTCATCCACCACACACCACTTGCTTCCTGCAATAAGTCGAGGACTCAGAGACATTTTTTTCCTCTCAGCCTCAGGAATAATAAATAATAATAAATGTATTGAATAATAAATAAATGCATGGAGGCAAATCTATTAAATAAAAAAACAATTTCAGTATTAATCATTATTTTAATATTTCTTGGAAATACAAATCTAACTGTAATGACAAAGTTAATGAATTTTAAGAACTGAAAAAGTTGATAATTATATTATGTGACACACTTGAGCCTCCATACAAAAAAACACAGTATAAGGAAATCAAGGATTTATAGTTAAGGCAGATTGTCTCACACTTACACCTACAGATGTATTGTAACTGTGTTTACATGTAGAACAGTTAAAATGTCTGAGATTGAGACAGTTAAAAATACCATCTGAAACTTAGAGGTCTTCTTCTTGCAGCTGTTCAGTCACCATGTATCAGTCAGAGGGGGTGGGGGGTGGGGGGGTCATCTGAAGGTCTGAATTTGATCTGGACCTCACTGTGGTCTGAAGTACCCCTCATGTTTAAATCTGACCAGAAACTGATGGTATTGATGTGAACGTGCTCATCAAGCAGAGGCGATCCCTGTAATCGCTCAGTGCATCTCTGTCTGTGTTTTCTCTTCCAGATAATATGTCCTACTTTTAGATGAAGGACCCCGACACACAGCATGTGTGACAGTCTGTTGCCTTTCTGTATAATGGCTGTGACACACCCTGACTAAGTTGTAAAGCTTTCACACTTCTCTTTATACTGCTCTAAATCTTTAACTTTATTACCATTCATTTTCCTGAATAAATAAACACATTTTAATCCGTATGTACTTTGAACTGTGTGATTCATTAAGTGTAGAAGATGAATGTTGCCAGAAGAAGAAGTCAGTAAGCTGTTCTATCTTCTAATGTCTTAATGTTCAACCATGAGACAAAGGATGATGGTTTATTTTTGTGAACACAGAGAGTTGCATGACAAAGCGTGGCTCACACAGTGGGTAAGAAGCTCCTTGAATTTTCAGTGTAATAACATATTAATGATTTGTCCTAACAGTGTAGAACTCGCCGTTGTTTGTCCAGGTGGGGAATCTGAACTCTCATCTCTCTGCTGCATTTCCATCTCATACAGACACACACACACACACACACACACACACACACGTATCACACTGATACCTCTCACCTCGCTCTCACTGCTGGATCGGCTACAGATGCTGCTGCAGCCTCTAACACACACTAGGGACTTTAAGCAGTGTTGGTTGAAGGGACGGCTACGGCATGATGCAATGACGTACAGTAGATTCTATGTCAATACTTCTTGCAGCCCAGCTGTCTACTACGAGAGAAAGACTAGTTTGCCATACCCTGTGATATGCTAAAGAGTTAGCAGGTAATTATACGTTTCTGTCATATTTGACATAGTCATTTTGTTTATATTCAATTATACCATTAGTGGTTTTATGGATTATGGGTATATTTGTTAAAGATACATGATAATCTGACAGATTTTTCCAGTTTATTCATAGACATGTCAGCACAGACTGTTGTTAACCTCCATCCTCCCTCTCCAGCCCACAACCTCACTGTGCTGAGTTGATGAAACCATGACGCTGTCCTTGGTGCTGAAGTAACAGACTGATTTATACAAACTCCTCATCTGATTTTAAATTGTCTCTAAAGCAAATATCAAGAGGTCAGTTTAAGAGATGACTTCGGTTTCCTGAAGCAGTGAAGTAGCTGCTGTTGGTGTTAAGTGTTGCTTAGTGATCTTTGATTTCCTCTGCTATGGCAATGCGTTGGAAGGTAAACGGGCACTGTAACCGTTGCTGCTTAAAGTCCCTACTGATGTGGTACAGAAGAGGGAAATGGGATTAATGTTCTGAGACTCATTACATAAAGCTTATTGAAGTTTTTAGTGAATAGGTAGAAACTGGTGTGATAGATAGTGTAGCTATGTCCGGTTTAGAAGCCGTTTCCAGGACAACTTCCTCTTCAAGTCTTGATGACAGTAAAACTGACACAGATTCATTTGAATGAAATATTTATTCAACACAGGAAATGTCATCCTCCATGTTTGTTGAATTGTTGGTCTGTGCAGTAACAAACAGCTGTACACAAAGACTGATTCCCACAAACAGACAGATCTTAATAACATGCTAACAATGGCTAACATTAGCTAAGATTAGCCATCACATGCTCCTGGTCATACCAGACCAAGTGAGACTGAGGCAGTGAAACCTGTGAGTATGTTGAGTTTTACTATGAGTCAGACTGTCATTTGAAACAGAATAAATCATTCTTCATTCAGTAGATTTAAAGCTATGCAACCTGACACCTCAAACAGCTCAGATAAATGTGGTCTTACAGTCTGGGTCATGTACAGGTCTGGCTGGTACACAGACTGGAGGATCAGAGGTAGTCCACTTCCTGCTGCTGAAAACCAGTGCAGTCTTTTTTCTTTTTTTTTTTACTTTTTATTTGAATTTGTAAAACCAGAGCAGTTTTACAGGACCTTAAATGTGTCTTTAGACAGCAGCTGACCCATTTAACACACGACTACTTCCTCCATCAGAATCTCCAGTTTTTGGGAGGGACGAGATATTTAGTCTCTAAATCTCTAAATCTCTACCGTCAAATTACCCCGCCCACAGAGGTCTAGATTAGATTGTCATGGATTAATCCTCAGAGTTGACTTAACAGTGTTACAGCTGTCTGTCCACTGAATCACCACTACACTGTTCACTAGCTTCAGCGTTCTGTATTAACTTCAGCGACAACAGCAACTGACTCTTATTAATATGTATTGTATTATTGATATTATATTAAAGACACTGGTTCATTCATTTTATTATCATGTCTAGTAAAACTTTTAAAGTCTGTTAAAATCTATCATTTAAAAAAAAAAAAAAAAAAAAAAGGTTTCAAAGTTCACCAGCAACAAGACCAGTTTTCACCTCTTCTGTGGTACAGCATCGCAGCACATGACATGTTCCTAATAGTTTGGGCACAATATCCAACACAGTCCAGTATAGTCCAGTGCAGTCTGTGTGTTTACCTGTAAATACACAGACTCACCCCAGCTAACAGCTACAGCTGGGGTGGGGGTACTTATCGATTGGTTCTGTGGGGTCCTGGATTGTTTGGTGGATCCACAGCTGGATCAATCAGACCACGTCACCATCCCACCACAGACAGGACTGATTCTGAATGGCCGATGTTGTTTCCTATAGACGATCAGGGTTGACACATTATCCTCACATTTCTCATGCGTCTCCCTCCTCCTCTGTCTTTTATCATCTCCCTAACACCCCATCCCTACCCCCATGGTTACAGCCCTGCATGCAGACTGTCTCTAACTCTAATCAAACTAATCAACACCTGCTAGTTGTCACTTGGTGAAACAGGGCTGTGCCAGAGCCCCAGCTAACCAGCCCTCCCCTCTCTGACCTCCAGTAGCTGTTAATTTAAAGACTGTTTGCTCACAACCATGAAGGGCTGAGACAATCCTGTTAAATGTGACTGAGTTGTTGTCTGTTAACAGTTTGTCATGGTGTGGTGTTTTCACAGGGAGGTTATTGCTGTTTCTCTCTTCTCTGTGGTTCCTCTCTCGTCCTCTCACTTCCATCCTCCAGTGTCTCTGATTTGATGGAGAACAGGCTTCTGTCAAAGCTTCAGCCTCCCTCCCCCTCCCTCCCTCTCTCCACAGCCTCACTCTGATGGATAAAAGCAGCTGAATCAAAGACTCTGCCACCCATGTTCACTTCAAATGATAAAATCACAGGGACTGAATGAAAGCCAGCGGTCTCTGTGGTGAGGCTGCAGGCTGTGTGTTAGCACTTTCCACCAGCTTGTGTCTGGATTATAAAGCAGTGTGGAAGCTCCCACGAGGCCAAAGCTGCCCTCAAACTGGCTCTCCAGAAACCGCCTCGTGGGTCCTTACAAAGCACTTCTTCAAACTTTCTAAATATAGATCTGCTGTTTTTAGTCTTAAAGTTAAAGTTATAATCCTTAAGATATCAATTCAGTCACTTTATCAAGACACTTTTTGATAACACTTATGGCCAGCAAGTTTAACTCATTAAGTTTGGACATGTCTGGGCAAACTACAGACTCCTCAAAACTTCTGCATATACAGTAACTCTACAGTGTTTGATGTATGTTCACTACGGCACAAGGTGTTCTGACGCCAGACAGACCCTCTGGTGTGGTCTGAGTCTGAGAGAGGTCGAGGTGGCAGTTTAATGAAACTGCCCCTTATAACATGAAGGCATCACTAAGCTTCAGACAAAGTGCTGAATAAATTGTTGAAGCTTCTGCAGCTTAAAAGCAGCTTGAGTTTCAATCTTTATTTGAAATATGTATGTATGAAAGCAGATGATGTTCAACTCATCATGTCTTGTCTGTCTCTGTCAGAATCAGAAAACTATTGATCCTCACAGGAAAACAGCTTTGTTACAGCAGCACATCCCTCAGTTAGGAAAGACCTCAGAATGCTCAGAAAGAGTTAATGTGACATGTTGCTTGACTGTGTCTGAAGTCAAAGTATTTCTTCTACATGTCCTGAATGTGTGTGACTGGTTGAGCAGGCCGACTTCCTGCTAACTACTTGTTGACTTCCTGCTCACTTCCTGTTGACTTCCTGCTGACTTCCTGTTGACTTCCTGCTGACTTCCTATTGACTTCCTGCTGACTTCCTGCTGACTTCCTGCTGACTTCCTGTTGACTTCCTGCTGACCTCCTGTTGACTTCCTGCTGACTTCCTATTGACTTCCTGCTGACTTCCTGTTGACTTCCTGCTGACTTCCTGTTGACTTCCTGCTGACTTCCTATTGACTTCCTGGTGACTTCTTGTTTTTTTTTTGATAGACTAATCACTCAGTAATTGTGTCTGAAAACTACACATTCATGAACGGTGGTCATCATGTGACCTTCAGTTGTGGTTATGGCCACTGCACAGTATGACTGTTTTTATGTTGTTGTGTTGTAAAGGAGTTGTTTTCTGGTGCTCTTTGTTTACAGCTGTGAGGTTGTGTTATTAAAACACATGCTGTTATCACCACTAACACAGGAGTCACACAACCAACCAAGACTGAAGTCTTAAGGATTATAACTGTTCTGGATTGGAGCCATTGTTAATCATCATATTTACATGGTATGGAAACTGATTTTCAAAGTGCACCAGCAGATAATCTGAAAACATTGGGACTGTTCTGATTCTCTCTGTGGATTCAGTGAGTTTGAATGAAAGCTGCTTTTATCTTGAGAATCTGTTTGTCCTCATGATTCTGACAACGTCCTCACTCTGTCCTATGTGTAAATCAGCTGGTGTCTGGGCTTCCTAAGGCTACTGTTCTCTGGTGGTGGTGGTGGGCTTGCAATTTGGGTGGGGGGATTTTGTCCAAAAGAAGCCTTTGCATCTAACTGTCTGTCTGTCTGTCTGTCTGTCTGTCTGTCTGTCTGTCTGTCTGTCTGTCTGTCTGCCAGACATGTCAGAGATGGAGTCCTACCATTCCTATTCTCCCCCAGAGGAGAGGAGGTCCCGCCAGTCTGACCTGTCCTCCCATTCCTCCAATGACAGAGACAACCCCAGGTAGGATGGATGTAGCTTGGGGGGGGGGGGGTTAGAAACAGCAGAGTCACCAGGAGGAGGCTGGGGGAGCCCTTTAATAGTGTTGAGTCAGTACAGGTGGAGATTGAACTGAAACATCAGGTATTCTGGTGGAAACCAACATTTTACTGACACGTTCAGTATCAATGTGTTTGTGAGTGGTCAAATAAGAGGCGTGTCTGAGGGTTAAAACCAGGTTTAAGGTTCAGATTAGAATCAGGTTCAGGTTGGGGTTCAGCATTTAGTTGCTATAGTTAAGGTTACGGCAGGGGCATGATGTCAGTGAGTGTAGACCAACTGGTGTGTGTGTGTGTGTGTGTGTGTGTGTGTGTGTGTGTGTGTGTGTGCGTGCGTGCGTGCGTGCGTGCGTGTGTAACAGGGAAGAACCCATGACGACAGCCATGATGTCAGCTATGGCCTCACCATTCAGAGTTCCTGAAGACCCCCATGCTGCAGCTGACACCGAGGAGCCTCCAGGTTATGATCCACGTCACACTCCTCATATTAACAAATACCACACACACAACTACAACTCACCAAGAACTTACAGGATGGAACATAAGACCATCCCTTGTTTTATGTACCAAATGTGAAATGTAAAGCTGCTTTAATTGATGCATTTAGGGGGGCAGCAGAAACCAGAACTCGGGCCAGTGTTCCCTCTCTTTTAGCTCAGAGTTTGGTCTCCACCTGCTCATCTTAGCTGCAAAATTTGCTCCACTATGTTCACCAGCTGCTCTCTGATAGTGTCTGTCTGCTGAGCAGGTAGTGGACAGTAGAGGAGAGTAGAGGACAGCAGGTTAGAGTAGGGGTCAGTAGAAGACAGTAGAGGACAACAGAGGACAGTAAGGGACAGTAGACGGCAGTGGAAGACAGTAGTGGCCAGTAAAAGACAGTAGAGGACAGTATAAGACATGGAAGGATAGTAGAGGACAGTGGAGAGTAGTAGAAGACATTAGAGGACAGTAAAAGACAGTAGACGGCAGTGGAAGACAGTAGTGGACAGTAGAGGGCAGTATAAGACATGGGGGGATAGTAGAGGACGGTAGAAGATAGTAGAGGACCGTGGAGAGTAGTAGAAGACAGTAGGAGACAGTGGAGGACAATAGAAAACAGTGGAAAGTAGAGAACAGCAGAATACAGTGGAGGACATTGGAAGACGGTAGAAGGCAGTAGGGCACAGTAGAAGACAGTGGGCAGTAGAAGACAGTGGAGGACAATGGAGGACAGTAGAAGACAGCAGAGGACAGAAGGGGACAGTGGGGGATAGTATCCAATCCAATCCAATCCAGCTTTATTTATAAAGCACTTTAAAAAACAACCAGAAGGTACCAAAGTGCTGTACATGATAAAATTATAAACACAAGATAAATTAAAAGACATAAAACATCAATAAAAACAGATATATAATAAGAGAAAACAAAAAATAACATAAAATAAGATAAAACAATAAAATAAAATCACATCTTACAGGGTGTCAAAGGCCATGGAAAAGAGATGGGTCTTAAGAAGGGATTTAAAAAGGAAGACGCCTGTCTAATGTGCAGAGACAGATCGTTCCACATTTTAGGGGCTGCCACAGCTTGCGCTTCGTTTTGGCACCCTTAGGAGCAGCTGATCAGCTGACCTGAGAGAGCGGGTGGGAGAATATGGGTGCAGCAATTCAGATTGGTAGGGAGGGGCGAGACCATTGAGAGATTTAAAAGCAAATAAAAGAATTTTAAAATGAATCCTAAAATGTATGGGCAACCAGTGAAGTGAGGCTAAAATGGGGGAAATGTGGTCATATTTGCGTGTGCCAGTTAAAAGACGTGCAGCAGCATTTTGTACCATCTGGAGACGGTTGATGGAGGACCCACTAACCCCCGCATAAAGTGCATTGCAGTAATCCAGCCGTGTGGTGACAAAGGCGTGGATTACTGTCTCAAAGTGCTGCTTTGAAAGAATTGGCTTTATTTTGGCCAGCTGCCTCAACTGGTAAAAACTTGCCTTCACAACTGTCTTGATCTGATTGTCAAGTCTGAGGTCAAAGTCCACCTTAACTCCCAAGTTAGTAATGTTGGATTTTAGGTATTGAGCCAAGGAACCTAGATCTAGACAGAGGGTGTCTAGATATAGTAGAATATAGTGAAGGACAGTAGAAGACAGCAGAGGACAATGGAGGACAGTAGAAGACAGTAGAGGACAGTAGAAGACAGCAGAGGACAATGGAGGACAGTAGAAGACAGAAGAGGACAGTGGATCTTTAAGGGTGATCAGTTGTAGGTTGTGAAGCTGAGACAATGAACAATAAGAGGCTGAAGACTCCATACAATCAAGCTAATGCAGATTTCTCTGTAGGTCCATTACTACGATCAAAAGCATCACATTACAATCACATCCTGCACCTGTTTCAGCTCTGTGAGCTCACAGGTCTGTTAACTACTGGTCCAGGATTTGACTGTTCAGTCTGAGCTGTCTCTGTAGAGTCTGACAGTTCTGCATCACCTGTTCTCTCCAGTTGGAGTCTAAATAGAAACCCTTTTTGTTCACTTTAACTTGCGCTGACCTGAGCTGTTGTTGGTAGCTGTGATCATATAACATATTAACAGTTTGATTCTCTTATTACAGTCTCTGTAACCACCACGCCCAAGATCCTCCTCCGACCGAGTCCAGAGGATGAAAAGATCTACGGGTGAGTTTTCATTTCCTCTTTTATATTTATTGGTAATTTGAAGGAAACATGTTGATATGAGAGCAGGATGTAAATGATGCCTTCACAGACTTGTGTGTGATTAGCCTCATACTTTATATACAGTATATACCAGTGGCGACGGAAGGACTATATTTCATAGTATGCATAAGAACCGCCTGTCCACTACCTTTAGGTTTCCCACACAGGTACACATGTCTACTCATCGAATGACTGAGCGAGAAAGAGAGAGAAAGAGATTGATTTGTGTATTTTAACGCCAAAGTTAAGACACAACACCACAATAAAGCTCTGATTAGCTACCACATGCATTTCAAAGATCAACCAACAGGCCTGAAAAACAACAGGCTACAATGTACTATCATATACTATATTGAATATCCCAGAGAATCGTGCAGTAAAAGTCGTCATGAAGCAACAGATTTCCTCATTTAGCATCTTCATCATAAGAACAGTTGCCTAACTAACGACTAAAGATAGAAATAACAATACGCAAGATCAAGACCAAACCAAGCTGCTACAATAAACAACCAGAAAAACCACATGAGCCAATGAAATGAAATCGTTGTGCCTGTCTGTTTGAAATTCATTCTGCGTCAAACTCTCGCACATCGGCCTCTGCATCAATTCAATATCATGACGGATGTTCATCAGTGCTCCACATGCAGTGTCAACACTGGGCATCAAAGCAGCAAACTCCTCCTTTATCTCCTGCTCTCCTCTTCAATCTAGATCCATAACGTTACTGAGTGGATGCAGCAAAAAATAAGACAGGATCTCCTGTTGTCACAATTTTATTTTCAAGATGTTAAAAAAACAAACAAAATCATAAAAAAATGTACAGTGTGTACAGGTTTACAGCTGCCGGCACCACTGGTATATAGTGTGTATACAGTATGTGAGCCTCTGTGAAACACATAGGAACAGACAGGTCACTGTAGCTGGGAGCTGCATGAATCAGTGTTGTATGGTATAGAAACACTTTGATTCCCCAATTCAGGTCCTTACCAGAGGGACCAGATCTGTATGGATCTCTCGTGTTAGTGAACCTGGACCATGTTGTTAATGGTGACGTGGATCTCTCCTCCTGCAGGCCGAACACAGTGATGGTGAATTTCCAGAAGGGGGACAGTGTTGGACTGAGACTGGCGGGAGGAAATGATGTCGGCATCTTCATCGCTGGTGTTCAAGAGGGGAGTCCTGCTGAGGAGGAGGGCCTGCGCATCGGAGACCAGATCTTAAAGGTGCCAGTCCAGACAGAACTCATTTCAGAAGACATACAGTAGTTCAAATTACAATGTGAATTAGAGTTTACAGAATAATGAGTATGTCCTAATTATTGTGCCCTTTGTGTTGAAGGTGAACAACGTTGATTTTCAGGGTGTAGTGAGAGAAGAAGCGGTGCTCTTCCTGTTGGAGATTCCTAAAGGGGAACTGGTCACTATCCTGGCCCAGAGCAAACCTGATGGTAAAACATCTAAAGACACAGTCACATTTCTCACATCAATGACATTTACATCAAAATTCAGCTCTGACCAATGATACAGCTGTTCAGTCTGACCTTCAGTATTTCATCATATCACAGTGTGTTTAGCACATTCATGCTCCTTGGAAGATGAACCCTGAAATCTTCCCTCTTTTACCTCTTCAGACAAAAATGTCCCTTTGATCTTCATCACCTTATTGTTTTCACTTGAGTGTCACTCTCAGGACAAATTTTATATATTTTATTTTTTACAGTTTTAGTCCATCTACTGTAACGGATCATCACCATGAACACATACTGCCGCCACAAATACAAACTAGAGCACCAAATCTGGATCAATTCGCCACTGAAAATAGTCCCTAACTAATTTCCTGTTGTTTGTGTAACGTTTGATAAAAACCCAAGTGAGCAGCTTTTAAAGGAGATTACTGAGTGTTGTTTGTATGTGAGGTGTTTTTAAAGATTTCCATCTTCAGTAGGAGCCAGTGGTGCTGGAGCTGAGAGCCAAAGCGCAGGAAGTCAGAGAGCACTGAGAGACATTTTGGTGTCATGTAGTTTTAGTGGTTTTATAGGATTTCTTGATAGTAGCATCGTAGAACCACAGGGTCCCTCTGTCTGGGCCTGTATGTGATGAGTCAGCAGTGATGGAGAGAAACGATAGAATAATGGAAGGTGTTAATCCCAGAACACAGTGTCCTCTCCCACAATGCTCTGCCAGCTGCCACACTCACACCTCAGCACCATTACTCTGTCGCTCTCTCACTGATGTTTCCATGTAATGATGGAGATACCAGCTTGGCCCCCCTAAGGCTTTTAGGCCAGATCAGGCTAGTTTTGGTTCAGCCAACCGTGACACACATGCGCCCACACAGATCTGCTCAAGAACACATCAGTGAGAAAGAGCAACACGAACTGTGTGAGGTAATGAGCATGTTGACCCTGGAGCATGTGGCTCTGAAAAAAAGGGATTTGGCCTTTTTATTCAAAAAACTAAATAAGCAAAAACACATCAGACAGTGAAGCAGAGCAATGACCTGAGGTCTGTACCATGAAGCAGCACTTGAGGTTATCAAGATAACTTCAGGTTTAAGTCTGGGTTTTCAAGTGACTGAAGATGGGAAACAGGTGAGCAGATAGATATGGGGACAGGAAGAAAGTCCAGGGACTTCTGGCGGGTGGATGGAGAATGACAGGTCTGGGGAGACCTAACAGTATTCAAACCTGCTAACTGTCAGGTACAACTGTTCACTGAACCAACTAACAGGAGCAGCTTGCTACTAATATGATTCATGAAGTGTGTGGACTATTTCTCTGTCCATCTCCTTCTTGAGTCTCCAAAGAGTCTGGCTTCACCGTGGTGACAAGACTCCAGGAAGATGGAGGAGAAATTCTAAGAATCTCACACTTAATGTCATTTTTACACCTTTGTTTTTAGCTGAGCTAACTGGCTCCTGTCTCCTCCATTTTACACTAATCACACAAATTAATGACGCTAATGAGAGTGGTATCAATAGTCTTATCTGACTCTCTGCAATATATTACAAACTGTCAAACTACTCCTTTAAGTTTTAAATGTGCAACCTCATTTTGTAAACCACTAGCTTGAGACTAGTTTCAAATAGATTTACAAAGTCCTGGATAAAATATGATGGACCGCAGAGCTTAATAAAAACATTACCTTCAGACTAACACTACCTCCAGACTTATGTTTCTTGAAAGAAAAGGAGTGTTTCAGTAATGACTGCTTTGCCTTCATGCTTTTTATTTATTAAAACATGAATGATATCTCAACAGTAACCTACACTGTATTTCTTCTTCTTCTGTAAATGTCCTGTAGACTCACAGGATTGTGGTCTGTGAGGTTGTTGGAGGAGCATTCGACTACAAGAAGGGGGACTGTGTTTGATGTGTTTATTAGTGTATGAAATTAAAGTACACTCAATGTCTGCTGCAGCTGAATCCACAGTATAAAGTCAGCCTTGTGTGTGCAGCCAACCTCAGAAGCAGTGGATTGTAGTCAGTATGACTGTTGGTCCTTTTGGGTCAGTGCTTTGTCGGACCACACATATCAAATCAGAAAGCCTCGCAGGAGCCTGGAGCAGGCTGTAAAGAGTATTTCCATACAACAGTAAGACAAAGATGTGCACATTGTTTTGATTGTGCAAATAAAACTGGTGCATGGAAGTTCATTCCTGACCTTTAACAACCGTGCATGTAAGAAGATCAAAGGTCAACATACTAGCTCTTTGGTGCTTACAACTGCACCAAGTATGAGGACATGTAGGGGACTAGTTTCAGTGGCAGATTAATCCACATTTAGTGCTGTAGTGTAGTATTGGGTATGTGTGTGTTTGTGTGTGTGTGTGTGTGTGTGTGTGTGCGCGCGTGTGCGTGTGTGTGTGTGTGTGTGTGTGTACATTCCTTCTTATCTCTCACTTTTTTGTGTGTCCAGTTTATAACGACATCTTACTGTCGGGGCGTGGAGATTCCTTCTTCATCCGGACCCACTTTGAGTATGAGAAGGAGACTCCTCAAAGCTTGGCCTTCAGTCGGGGGGACATCTTTAAGGTGGTGGACACCCTATATGATGGCAAGCTTGGCAACTGGCTGGCAATCCGTGTTGGCAAGGACAAGCAGCTGCTAGAGAAGGGTATCATCCCCAATAAGAGCAGGTAGGGCTGTCAGCTGGTCCCTCTTTAGAAAGACATAAAGGTGTGTCCCTCAGACAGAACTCTCCCTCCCCTGATGAAGGATTAACCATACCATCATCATCATCATCAGCTCCCAACCCCATCCTCAAGGAGACCAGGGACAGTTTTTCTAAAACTCCAGCCTCTGTGATAAATGTCAACACCTGATTTTGAGATGAGGTCACTGGCAGGAAAATACCCCATCATAAACCCCATCATATAACTTACTGTAACTAGAAGTACACACATTCAACAGGGCGGCCAGCTGACCTGACTCAGTGAATAGCTGTGGACCAGGACAGGTAGCAGGTGTTCTTGGGTGAAGCAGGTGATGTAACAGTTCACAGTGCTAGGTGGCCTGTGGATGACTGTATGTAACTTGTAGTTTCTACCATTAGAAAAATACTCACACAAACACATTAACTGTTGTGTCAGATTGTTGATTATATTTCACTATTGATCCTGCCTCTACACAGCAGTGATGCTATGTGTCTGAGTCCAGCTGCTGACCACAGTCTTACACTACAGTCTGAGTGATGTAAGGTCACCATGACACCACATGACTGTGACACACACACACACACACACACACACACATACACACACACACACACAGCAACCTAAGAGGAGCATAATGTCCCCTGTCAGCTGTATGTCCAGTGTGTTTGAGTGGCACCTCTAGGTAAGGTTAAATACCAACAAATCAAATAGAATAAGAGGTGACTGTACAGTGCCAGGAATTCAACCATAACTATATGTTTGTGTGTATCATACTGTTAAAGACTGTAAAATAGAAGAGTGGGATGTTTAAAATGAGAAGGAGAACAGATGCACAGCTCTGCTGCACTGCAGTAACATTACAGTGAAACAGCTGTTATTACAGAAACAGTCAGTCTCTGGTGGGAGACAACATGTCCCAGTTCTATGCTGTGGTTTGACTACACCATATGTTCACATGAGGAAAAGGGTGTGTACTGTAAAGACCTACATGCAGAATATCAAATATTCAACTTGTAACTAAGTCAAGTTTATTTCTACAGCAGTTTTAAAAGAGGTGTCACAGACTGGTCCACAATAAATATGAATTACAGCTAAACAAAGCAGAGCTGAACAGGAGGGGATAGACTACACAGCTGTTCATGTCAGAAGCGTATTTCTCCCCAACAAGCGATTACGCTGCTCTGCTCTGTCTTAATCACAGGTAGAGCTGATCTTTATTAAAAAAAACTCACAAATTTATTTCATTATTACAGTTTCATCATGATTGAATGATGAATGAAAAGATGTTTTCTGTCTTTTCATCTTTACTAATTAACCATTTAAATTACTGTGCAGTTTAGAGACTACCAGCAGCTATCGGACACTTTTAAGGTGGAATGTTTTCTTGCATGTTATTCAATGCATGATTGATGTTTGGAAATCAATCAGTACACCTTAAATGTCAATATGACAACTTTGACCATTTCATCTATTTTTTTATTACCTCTCTACATGAAATATGCTTTAGTGATGATCAAATCTTCAAGTGCTTAAAACTGACTGTTCAGTAGTTCTATTTACCACCAAAAAAAGCAGCAGGATATGAAACCAAACTAAATAACGTGTTCTTTCTGTCTTTCAATCTCCTCCGCTCTTCACAGCAGTAACTACAGATGCGCGCGTGTTGGTTATATGCTGTTATATACGTGAAACTGTGGCAGGGCAATTTAAATTTGGTATTCATTTAATACTAAAAATAATAATAAGTTACTACATTAAAGGGGTAATAAGTCAAATATCGTCTTGACATTTGCAAAAGCATGAGCAATCGGCGTTCTGATGATCGTTGATCACCAATATCATCGTCCATCGGCACAACCCTAGTACAGGGACAGACTTCTCTGTTCATTCTGTAAATGACAGTGAAGCTGGAACCGTTCATGTCACTGGGTGAAGTGTGTGTGTGTGTGTTGTGAATCCTGGTGGTGATGGTCACAAGGTTACAGGTTCACTCCTATCTCTTCTCTCAGCGTTTACAGCTGAAGAGATCTCTGTGCTCCTATTGATCAGCATCACTGAATAGTCAACTGTTACAGTCAAACCAGGGAAAGAAGAAAAGTTCTTCTTCTTTTGCTTAATGCTGGTTCACGACTGTCACCATCATTCCGACTGCTCCATGTGGGGTCAGGCTTTTTTGAGACTGTCTTCATCTAGTTATGTGCCTGCAATACAATAGACGACATAAATGGTGATCAAAGGTGAAAAAATTCTCATAAAGAGTGATGGAGAGACGTCTTCAAAACAACCAAACCCAGCCCTCTTTGGAGCTCTACTTCTGCGTCATAGTTCAACATAGAAAAATTGTTGAAACGTTAAACAGGTCACAAGACTTGACACTCTTTAGGGTTAAATCGGTATTTTGAAAACTATTGCAGTTTTAACAAAATCACAGTTTACATTTTGTGTCATTTTAAGACCGTTTCAGACATTATAATGGGTGTGTATTGCACTGAATGTTTGTGCTGTTTCATAGAAAGTGTCTACCTAAGCACAGACACTTGACACAGACAACACAAACACAGAATTTCAATAGTGAGCCTCAAAGTCACCTCTCCCATTGACTGCAATACAAATTCAGGAGCACAAAGGTCTTGTGCCGCTCTGGTGGAGTTACCATTTTTTTAAGAAACAGCAGCTGTTTGAGAGGCTCGCCGAGCCAAAATCACACCCAGATCTGTGACAATTCTGTGTCTTTCAGCTAGACACAGGTGTTTGAAACAGCTCGTTAAGAGACTCTTTGATCTCTGTGATGTTTATAAACACAGCCACACACACACACACACACACATAGCCAGACTCACACACACACACACACACACACACACACACATACATACATATATACTGTATATATTGACAGAAACACAGAAACACCATCTCCACAGTTTGGATTAACCTACCTATCAACATGGCAAGAAGGAATTATTGGCTCTGTTGTACAAAACCTTATGCAATTTATACTGCCAAACACAGAAGCATAGACATTTGCAGACACTTATTTTGAAAGTGCATCCATGTCACAGAGATGGCATACCTCTGCAATATGGATACATTTTCTAAATAAGAGTCTCAAAAAGGTAAGAAGTAAGGGAGGTTATAAAAGTTTTATCTTAGAAGCTATCATCTATATGGGGATATAGTGTTATAGCTTTATTGCAGATCAACTTTTGTTAGGGCATGTACATGTGTGTATACATGTCTTGCTATAGTTGTGGGGACAAATTTGTGTTTGACTCCATCAGTGTGAGGATATTTTGGCCGGTTGTGACAGCTTCAAATGGTTTTTCTGAGGTCAGTGTCAGGATAAGTCTCTATGACATGAATGAAACTGAAAGTAACGTCCTTTGTACGGATTGAAACATGAGGAGTGAAGTACACGCATCAAGCAGCAGGCACATTCAACATTTCTATTTTTTTCTAGTTGAAACTACTGTCTGACTACAGTCTGACATCAACATCCTGATGACTAGAGTCTGACAACCACAGTCTGATGACAACCGTCGGATGACTACAGTCTGATTACTATAGTCTGACAGGTGTCTGTCCTCCCTGTCAGAGCGGAGCAGATGTCCAGTGTGCAGAGCTCTCATAAAGCTGTGGTGGGCGATCGAGCTGACTTCTGGAGGCTGCGAGGTCAACGCTCAGTGAAGAGGAAGGACCTAAGGAAAAGCAGAGAGAACCTGACCAGTCAGACGTTGGCCACCCGCTTCCCAGCATATGAACGAGTGGTGCTCCGAGAGGGTGGGTGATCTATGGCGGGATGGTCCACAGAGGCTGCACTCTAAATTCTCAGTACCAGGTTCCACAGGGCCTCCTCAGGGTCTCGTAGAGTCAAGGTCTCCATTTGTAGGAGATATAGACTTGAGGCATCACTTACTGATATATTTAGTTCTTCTGATATATTTAGTTCTACTGATATTCTTTAGTTCTTCTGAGTGATTTAGGTTAAAAGCAGAGTTTTCTAGAGAAGTGATCCAGTTTTAACAGAAGACATTTTTCTTATCACAGCACGGTCACAAACAAAACCTGACACTGTCCGATTAGATTAGGTTTTTCTCTTGATTCATGAAATTTGAAAACGTTTGTATGTGCTGGGTCATTTCACTGATATATCAGCATGACTAATATTATCATACCATTGTAACTATTCACAGGTACATGATACAGTACTGGTCCGGTTCTGTTTGAGACCACTTCACTTGTCTGAGACTATGATCTGTGAGCAGAAATGTAACCAACTGTGTGTCATTGCAGCTGGTTTCCGGCGTCCTGTGGTTCTGTTCGGCCCCATCGCTGACGCTGCTAATGAGAGACTGGCCTCTGAGATGCCCGACTTGTTTGTTGTTGCCAGTGAGTCTGTGTGTGTGTGTGTGTGTGTGTGTGTGTGTGTGTGTGTGTGTGTGTGTGTGTGTGTGTGTGTGTGTGTGTGTGTGTGTGTGTGTGCGTGCGTGTGCGCGTATATGTATGTGTCTCCATGTGTGTGTGAGTCTCCTCCCTGTGTGGTGTTGTGGTGTGTAAATGACTTCTCATTGTTTGCTTTCTGTTAGAAACTGAGCCTAAAGACGCTGGCTCTGAGAAGTCCTCAGGTGTGGTCCGTCTAAACACCATACGACAAATCATTGAGCAGGTAGCCACGCACGCACACTCACACACACACACACACACACACACACACTCCTCCCCTGATCTGAAGTCATCTGGATAAAATAAAGGAGACCCATTGTCAGCTGAACCACAGCTGGTTTGGTCAGACCTCCATCACCTTGTATCCCTGTTCCTCACACCACACAGGATAAGCATGCGCTGCTGGATGTGACCCCCAAGGCGGTGGACACCTTGAACTACACCCAGTGGTACCCCATCGTCATCTTCTTCAACCCAGACACCAAGCATGGCATCAAGGCCATGAGACAGAGGATCATCCCCAGCTCCAACCGCAGTGCCCGCAAGCTGTACGAGCAGGCCGTCAAACTGAGGAAGACCTGCTGCCACTTATTCACTGGTACAGACACACATACACAGTCAGTCAGGTGTAACATTCGTACAGTAGCAGCTAGTTATTTACCCTATTGAAGTGTGTTCGCTGAGGTTGGATGGTTTTCTCATCCAGCCACCATCGACTTGAACTCAGCAAACGACGCCTGGTACGGGAGCATCAAAGACTCCATCAGAGAGCAGCAGATGCAGGCTGTGTGGGTCTCTGACGGCAAGGTAACACACACACACACACACACACACACACACACACACACACACACACGCACGCACAGAGTGTGGGACTGTAACTCTACTGTAACTCTAAAGGACATTTATAATAACAGATGTCTGAGGATTAATGTTTACACTATGTCGACTTTCACATCTAAATATACTGCTCTAGGTTTGATTGTACATTTAAACTCTGTCTGACACTAGTATGATTTCTTTTTTCACTCTGTTGTCAGGCAGATTAGGTTTATTTATACATGTCATGAGAAGCTGACTCACAGTGTAAATCCACGTCACTATGACCCCAGCTCTCAGCAGACAGACTCGTGATAAAGATGTGGTCATACTTGATATGAGAGACGACCAAACTACCCAGCCTATAAAGCTCCAGAAAATGAGGGGTTAAACCTGCGTTTCTATTAAAATTTATACATAGACACTCAATTTATGTGATCATGTGTTAAATACATGTACTTCACAACTTCAGTCCAGGAATGTCAGTATGAGCACAGAGTTCACTTCAGGTCCAGCAGTCCTGAGACTGGATCAGAGGTGCTGATTCAGCTGGATGGTCTTTTAGAGGCTGCAAGTTGTGATGCTGTTGGTCTGTGTGTTATACAGAGAGGTGGCGACAGTCTTGATGGAGGAGGAGTCAGGACTGGTAGATCAGACTGACCTAGCTTTAGCTGGTGTTCCTTATAAACTGGACACTGAGAGTAGATCTTATTTATTCTTGTTCAGTCTGGTGAAGTGGACTGACTGTGGTCTTCCTGCTACCTGTTGTGTGCACAATGTTCAGTGTGTCTTCTACTTCCTGTCAGTAGTGCTCTACAGCTCGGCTTTGTCTCTTCTTCTTCTCTCTCGTTGCTATCCGTCTGTCCATCCTTCCTTCCTGTACACCCAAGATCCATCATGTGTCTCTTCTAGCTGGAGGGAGTAGAGACTGATCTGGACTGCCAGGACGTGGAGCGTCTGTCCTTTCTGTCCGCCATGTCCGCCGACTACCTCAGCATGGACAGCCGGCTGACCTCTGACCTGGACGACACCGCTGATGAGGGCGGGGCCTACACCGACAACGAGCCTGATGTGGAAACACTACACATCTCTGCCATCAGTCGCTCATCTGAACCTGTCACAGCTGAGGAGGTCTCTCACGCACACACACACACACCCACACACACACACACATACAGGTGGATTAACACTGGTGCTGGTCTGCTGCTCTCTGAACCATCCAGACCTCTCAGGTCAAGTACCTGATGTGATCCATACTGTATGTCCATGTCAACTCTATGGACATGTCAGACTCTCATACACACACGATCTCCCTACCTCTCTCTGCATTCGGCTGCCATCTGTAGTTCAGATGAGGACTTACAACTCCAAACCTAACATGACAGGACACAACAGTCAGTGTTAACTTCTATAATACACTGTAGCATGCCACCTGAGTTACCTGGTTACCAGGTAAACCACCAGCACCTCTTACAAACATAATGAGGTGTATAGACAGTCTATCAGAGATGTGTAGACACTGTCCAGACACCACAAGTCAATGGGATCAATTTTAAAGGTTCTGTATGTAACATTCAGAAAACTTATGTTATTAATGACACCAGAGACCCACAGTCAGCTTCCTGTTGCTCACACTCTGTAGGTATGTATGAGTGTACATCCTGGCCATCAGTCATAGTGATGTGATGGTCAGACTGGGAAAGAAATTTGGCCTGTGTGGTGTTTAGGGCCAGTTTAAGGATTACCAGGAGAAGAAGAAAGAGCAGTCTACCCTTCATCACCACCAGACCATGTGGAGATTTGAATGGGATTAACTGTGAGTAGAGACAATAGACCAGTGGTGAAGTAACAGCGGTGGTATAACTGCCTGTACTTATCCGCGGTAACACACACACACGCAGCAGACTCTCATGTGCACCCTGACTGACAGTCACACAGAGAAGGGCAGTAAAAACTAGTCCTGATGTCCAGTTTGACTCCAGGAGAGGTAACTGAAGCTACACTGTTATTATAGTTTGAGGGGCCACATCCTTCGAAGGTGTGGCCCTTCGTAGACCACGAACACCAAACCAAAATGAGACGGTCTGGTCTATGGAGGATTTTTACTTCCCTTTCACTCTGGAACAAATGATTGAGAATATTATACCAAAGTCAGGTTATTAAAGTGTATCGTAATAGACCGAATGAAGGTCACAGTACTGACACACCCACCATTACCATGGTCCTGTCCACTGATCTGTGTGTGTACTTTATGTGTGTGTGTGTGTGTGTGTGTGTGTGTGTGTGTGTGTGTACTGGTGTGTGTGTGTACTGTGTGTGTGTGTGTGTGTGTGTGTGTGTGTGTGTGTGCACGTGCATGTGTGTTTGTGTGTTTGTGTGTAGATCTTGCGCAGGTACAGTCCAGACATCAGGAGTCGTATGAGGAAAATCAGCAGCCGGGAAGTCCTCAACAGGTCCAGTCCTCCAGCTGTGTCCTTTCCAGACAACAAGGTGAGACACACACACAGCAACTGTTTTATGTCACTGGGAATCTGTCTGGGTTTTGCACTGTCTGATCCACAGTGCTTGTTGACAGATTTTTTTTTGATAAATAGTTTGATGCAAATGATCAGTCTCACATTTTTTCTTTCCACTAGTATTAGCACCTACTAGTCTACTAGTCTACTGGTCTACTGGTCTATTATTTAGTAGTGTCTTGGGGATTGATGTGGAGAAGACTAGCAAGAAGGCTCCAACCAACCAGACATGATTTAATTCAGTACTCCTGATATACTGTTAATGTTCTAAACAGAACCTCAGTGTTGATCTGTCCAAACCCCCTTCCACCCAGAAGTGTGATATTTTTACCGTAGCCTACAACACTGGTTCTAAAACAACCCTCCACTCCACTGAGTGGCACAGAAGCATGATAGATGGTTAATATAATAGATAGTGAACTGAAATCACTCCGAGCAGATCTCATATTGACTCTGAACTCTATGTCTGCTGATGTTCCAGATGTTTGTACTAAATGTTTGAAGGACAAAGACACTCTGGGCTCTATTTTAATGATCCAAAGCTCATGGTCTGAAGTGCATGGGCATTTAGGGTGTGTCAAACTCTTTTTTGCTGTTTTACCAGCAGTCTCTGCTCCAGGCACATTTCAAAAGAATTGTACTTAATCTCTTAATTATTCATGGGATTTTGAGCATAACATGCAATAAACCAATCACAGTGCCATCTCCAGATTCCCTTTAAAAGCCAGGTGAGCTGCACCTTGTCGTATTGTTATTATAATGGTACAGTGTTTCACACAGAGTTAGATTCTGTCTGCGGTTAGGTGATCACATACTGTGACTGACCAGAGAGTCCAGTCCAGACCAGTAAAGCCAGTCCTGACCACTTAGACCAGTCCTGACCAGGGAGTCTAGTCCTGACCAGTGAGTCCAGTCCTGACCAGTGAGTCCAGTCCTGACCAGTAAAACCAGTCCTGACCACTGAGACCAGTCCTGACCAGTGAGTCTAGTCCTGACCAGTGAGTCCAGTCCAGACCAGTAAAACCAGTCCTGACCACTTAGACCAGTCCTGACCAGTGAGTCTAGTCCTGACCAGTGAGTCCAGTCCTGACCAGTTAGTCCGGTGCTGACACAGGCAGCAGCTCTGTGCACTCTGAGGGGAAAAGAAGGTCTGAGGGAATCAGTGCTCTGCTCACAGCTCTACAGTGAAGCGACGGCAGAAATCACAACGTTAGAAATATTTGATGTGATATGATGATATGAGAATAAATCTTCATTATGAAACTGTGGTGATAAATTTAGGTGATAAATGGGAAACGCTGTGGAGGATTTACCAGGTAGTAAGAAAGAAGCTTCTCTGCAGAGCCTCGTGCAAGAGACATCCATAACACATGACAAAGTTATTCAACACACAACATGTCACAAAGAATGCTCCGACCCTCTGAGGCTGTATTGTAATGATCCACCTGACTCATCCCAACATCTATTTCAGTCATTTTCAGCTCACTGTGCTTGTGCGCAAGAGGCAGACTGTACGCGCTCTGTGCTCTCACCTATGTTGGCATCATAGACTGTAAATAAAGATGGACGTAGACTGTCACCCATAGGTTTGTGAAGAGCGGGTTTGAAGCACAGAGTGGGCCGTTCCGGCATCGCCATCTTGCCAGTACCATGACTACGCCAAACTCCAGGATAATCCAAAAATGGGAACTTCAAGCCTCAGTAAAATTTAAATTATTGAGTTATATAAAAATTCACCCCTCGTACAGTTTTTTGTACCGGACTGTAAACATGTTTATTTCTGCTGTAAAGTTGGGCATTATAACATAAGTCTATGGGGATTGACTCACTGTTGGAGCCAGACTCAAGCGGCTAATCGAAGAAGTGCAGTTTTTGGTACTTCCGTGTTGGCTTCATGTTTTTGCCTCAGAGGTTGCCGCTTGGATGGCACATATTACTCTTTTGATAATGCACCTTTAAAATAACAGTAAACTGCGCTACTGACCTTAGACCAGGTTTTTGTTGGTTAATTGCGCAACCGCTTCCTGCTGTCTCAAGATAGCAATGCACCAACAATGAGCCTGACCACATCTAATTTTAAGACCAACACGACCAGGGGCGCACAGATAAGCACAAGTGTATTTGCTGTTTAAACAACATGGGCGCTGGACGGGAAAATGACTACTGTGTCAGTCTGAAACTAGCGTAGCCAGGTGTAAGATAGGGCCCTCTTTCATTCTCTGTCCAAAGATCTGAACTTGTGGAAGGATGTTATGTTCGTCAGAGACGTTTAATACAAACTTTTAATTCTTAGGCTAAGAAGTGGCACTGTTGATACTGTAAGATCCACTTCATGGAACTATTATCAATCTAATATTATTATATTATTGTCTTTATATTACTGCTGTAACATTATAATATGCTCTTACTTCATCTCATTGTATTAATACTACTTACACTAGTGGCACTGGTGATACTGGTATTCTGGTTTGTGGAAAAGCCCAATCTGACCTTCATGATGAACAAAACCAACAAGACCTTTCTGATCAGTAAACTCTTCATACAGCCAGCATTCTCCACACAGAGTTTATAACCACTGAAACAACACCTTAGGCCCTCTGCAGGTGTACCACAGCAGGAGGTCGCACTCAGTTAAAATCCCAGTTGTACCTCAGGATCTCCTGACAAAACTAGGAGCCAGTTTCACATATTGCATATTGCAAGATATTTCTTGAAAGACCAGTCTATAGTGTTGGTGCAGTCTTCATTTTGCTCATAGATCAGTCTAATGCAAGTAAAACCATTTCACAAAAATAAATACTGACTCATTTTACGCCAGAAACATTAGACACCTTACCCCCAGGCTCAGCCCCTAAGACCAATGTTACCATGGTAACAATCAATGACACCTGCAATGATGCACATCATTTGTGGTTGGCTAACATTGTTATGTAGAGAGAAATAAGAAGGTAAAGAGTTTTTAGAGACCGCAGCCATTTTTTTCAAATTACATTTTCTTTTTATTGTTTCACTCTTTGCTGAATTTCCAAAGTAAAACGTCCTTGTAACTGTTGAATTATTCCAAAAGACAAACATTTTCTGCTGGGGTAAATAGAGCTGAGCAGTTGGATGTGGTTCCTCGGTCGGCCATTTTTTTAATATTGAAAAGCCTTAATTTACCCAGAATTCATTGTACCACAGTCCGGCTTAAGATAGTCAAGAACTAAAATGCTTTGTGCAACAGATGAAATTAGACATCCATCTGAAGTCTGACTATTTGTTATCACTAAGACTCAAAGTCTGTCTTTGTGAAACCATCCCCTGGTCTACCTCAGAGAACTAATCATGTAGAATGGCCTGTCTCTGTTGGTGTCAGTGAGATGACAGGCTGTGTGGTTAGAGATGTGCTTAGGTGTTTGACAGAGAGTCCAAATACAGGTGGAATTATCTGCTCTGGCTCTGATGCTTTCCCTATTACTCAGGTGAAACTGTCTCTGAGGGAGGAGCTGGTCTTTGTATCAGGATCCATTAACCCACACCACCATCCCCGCCAGCACCACCCTCCACCCCCAAGTTCCAGCCGAAGTTACGACTCTCCCTCCAGCAGCAGCCCCGCCAGCAGCAACAACGACCCTCCACCATCCATCTCCAGCTCAGCTGTCTTTTCCAGCCCCCCGCCCCCGCCCCCTCCCCCGATTCACCACTTCAACTCCTTCAACAAGCTGCGATCCCTGGTAGCATCCCAGCCCCGTGCCGCGCCCACAGAGACTGCAGTTCACCCACCTGTGGTGGCCTGCAGGCAGCAGGACGAGGGAGCAGATGACAGCCCTGTCGAGGACCCATCCATGAAGTCCTTCTTGGGGAAAATCAAGGCCTTCGAGAAGATGGATCACTTCGCCCGAGCCCATAGGGTGCTGGAACTGCAGGAGGCACAGAACGCCAGGGTGGGCACAGCTGTCATTTCACTCACAGTGCTACAATAAGATGTTGTGTTTATTGTGCAGGAAAGGTGTTGAATCCCAGTCATCACAGGCTTTAATCAGTCTCCTGTGTTTCCAGTTGGAAATCGCTCAGAAACATCCAGACATCTACGCTGTTCCTCTGAAGACAGCCAAGCTGGACCACAGTCGCCCTCAGCCTATCGGGTAGGCTCTCTACTACCATACATCTGTCTCCACTGTGAGTGTGTCTGGAGTCATGTTAGTGTCTCCGCACTGTTTGCTAAATTAATCCTGTATATTGTCGGAGATAAAATATCAAGAGTAGCTGATGTATCTATGTACAGAGCAGCCACTTAGTTTTGACAAAGTTGCCAGTCATGCATTTCATGAAGGTTGTTTCGCAACTTCCTCATCATGAGGAGTACTACACAGACCTGTGAAAAAACTGTAATAAGCTTTGTCAGGTCTGTGTAAACAATTAGCTCCTCTAAGACTCTGACTGATTAGAAATGAAGCTAACTGATGATACAAAGCAGCAGAGGCTATACAAAGATATCAAAGCTCCTCCAGCTTGAAATGTCCACTGAAATGTCATTAAGAAATGGACGTAAAGAGACATAGTAGAAGTCAAGACAAGACCTGGAAGAGAAGATGAAACTGCAGGTCTGCTGGACAGAGTCAAAGTTAAACCTCCACATGATTTAAATCCACTGAATATCAGAAAAGTCTGGGTTTAACTGGAACTGTAATGCCTGATCTGCAGGTACCATGATAAACCACACCACGGTCTCGATAGTGACCAGAGACAATAGTGTTGTTACTGACAATTTCAATATCATAAAATATGATTAAGGTCTTTCCTAAAGCAGTTGAAAATTGCGGGTTGATTGTGGGTGTAAGAAGAAAGTGTGAGAGCTTAGTAATGAAAGACTGAGGCCACAGTCTGAAAGAGTGGCTCATTCACAGGAGCTGATCTCCATGCTAACCCGTGCTGGGCATAAGGCTGAAGGTACTGCCCCTAAAGCAACATATAATATGTTGTTACAGCCTGATCCAGAGTCTAACTAACTAATGCCACCACTGTAGAAGAGTCAGGGGACCAAGGTCATGATGTTATCTGTGGTAAATTTCACATCAGCCCCTCCAGTAGTTGTGCAGATGTTTCACTCTGAACCACAGATGTGGACCTCATGGTGGTGCTCTCGGTCTGGGAGCATGAATGTCTCTCTTTCATGACAGTGCATCCATTAATGTTGATGTTTCTGTCTTGTGTCAAACTGTCAATGAGAAAATACACTTTGTTGTTTAGACTAATGAAACACCTCGAGGTGGGGCAGGACTCAGTGCACCTTGTGTCTTCTGTGTCCTTCTAGCTCCAGCTCCCGTCCTGACCCCAAGACCCCTCCGTCCTCCAAGGAGGGACATCCCTTCTACCTGACCGAGGAGGTGGCAGAGGAGGAGGCGATACCAGGATATTACACCGCCAATTCTCACCAGTACCAGGACACAGAGCTGTAGGGTCAGAACACGGCAGCAGTGCCTGCCCCCAGGCCTCTTGGACAGACATGTACACATGCTGCACATGCAGTCTATCTATACATTCACCATTCCATCATGCCTGCACAAGGCAGCTGCTGACTGAATTGACTGCTGCTTCTTTTTCTTTGAGG
>NW_019174272.1:13435397-13475397 GCF_002260705.1 Seriola dumerili | reverse complement strand
CAGTCAGGCTCATCAAGGGCTCTTGTACGTTCTGTGTTGATGGACAGCTAAGCGAAATTGCTGTTCCTTGCATTTCATTTGACACACCGGAAACAAGCAGACATGACGAGTAGTGTGAGGGATATTCACTAAAGCGTCCTCCTCCCTGCGTCAGTGTACGACAGGAGGAGAGAAATTCTTCTCTGTCAAGCTGTTGAACTTGGTCCAGCTCTGCAGACAGGCAGTCAGGTGTTATCCCATGATGCTGGGCTGTGGGTGATAGGTGTTCCATCTCAAGAAATGACTTGTGTTTTGGTTTAAGGCAGACATGTCCTTTAGGACACAACAAGATTCAGGTGAAAACCACCTTTTCAGTTCATTGACGAGTTATCAATGACAGGATAGTAGCAGTGTCATCTCTCTTGTCTCAGCTGAATGAGGACACCAGTGTTGGTGGGCAGGGCCTGTGTGAAACAGATCCTCAGATGGAGTGATATGCACTGTGAACTGACTGTCTCTAGGTGCCTTTACTGGCCAAACTTCTGTCTTCCTATAAGCATTTGATTGATTGATTACATCATCAAGTGCAGCATAGATTACTTACATGGCCCCAGTCCTGAACACTGTCAAACCCATCTAGTTTCTGTTGGTTCTGTTGGCTCCTTTTCCTTCATTACACACACTATTCTGCTCCCTAACTTGAAATAAGACCGGGCATCTATGGTGTCTTTATGTCAAGCACTCACATCATGTGTATGGAATGACTGTAGCTTTAATCCAGGTGCCAAACCCGTCACAGCTTCAAAACGCACGGTCCATGGTCACTGAGAAGAGCTGAGTATGTTGTTCGTACCATCAGTGGTTGAATGACCACATTTGTAGTCTGTACTACATCTTGGTCCATCACTGGCCGACTGTCTGATGTCAGATATGGTGCAGAGGGGGGGCAGCACAAGTTCCACTGCAGCTCAGGGTAGAGGCAAACTGGTCCTACTGCTGTGGGTTACATGACGTGGGCTCCAGTTCTTTGTTGTCCCAATCCTCCCAATCCTCCCAGTAGTCATTAGAGTGAACATGGTTCTGTTGCTCTGCTTCTCCATGAGTCATCCATGTCCTTTGGAGTTTGTGATCATTTACGCTGACAAACTTCTGTGTTCCACCCACACTAGGTAGCTATATTCGCCAAATTCACCGCCTTACAACCTGACCCCTGACACATTCTCACACTTGCTAAAAGTCAATAAAGATAATAATTTTCCAGAGCTATCATTAAAATCATCAAAACAATTTAAAGACTGTATAAATATATATGTTCTTTTCTTTTATATGTTACTAGTTTTTGGGTCATTTTCTATTTTAGCACCATGGCTAGCCATGACCAGTTGACAGCAAGAGTCATTACATCAGATCAGACTTCATGCATCCATACGTTAGGTCGCCAGTTACAGTTGTCAACTAGTCCCGTGAGGAGTCAGTTCAATTCATTTCAATTCAGTTCAGTTCAATATTTGTTGTTACTCAGTGCATGAGCTGACATTTGGAAATCAATCAATACATCTTAAAGGTCGATATGATGTTAACCAGTCAATTGTTAATTGGTTCAAACACTTAAACACATGTTTAATGAATTTCAGCTGGATCAGGTGAACTGTGAATATTTCTGTTCCCTCACCTGGAGAGAAAAGGGGCGGGACATCATTCTGGATGGCTCCGGCACGACTATACCTGTGTGGTGTGTGTGGTGTCACTACATCACTAAGCTCAGCCTGTGTTAGGATGTGCTGCTGCTCCACTGTCTGGTGTGACTGGGCCTCTCTCAGGTTTACTCTGGTCTCAGTGGTCTCTGGTGTGCTGGGTTTAGACTTTTACCTTGAGATGTTTGTCAGTGAAGTTTCTGCAGGTGTCTGTTCAGCCATGGTGGCTGTCACTGCCTATGACCCGGTTAAATGAAAAGGTTGCGGATATTCTTTTTCTTTTCTTCAACAAACCCCATGTTGCAGATGAACTTCTCCTGATATAGATACAGTAGCAAGAAAAAAGTCAGTGAACCTTTTGGAATAACATGGTTTTCTGCACTGATTTGTCATAAATGTGATCTGATCTAAGTCAAAAATGTAGACAAATACTGTGTCCCTAAACTAACGCAAACAATCATAATTTCTTGTGTCTTTATTGAACACAACCATTAAACATTCACAGTGCCGGTGGAAGAATTAAGTGAACCCTCAGATTTAATAACTAGTTGAACCTCATTTGGCTCTAATAACTTCAAACAAGAGCTTCCAGTAGCTGCTGAGCAAATCAGCCCCAAATCATGATGCTCCCTCCACCTTGCTTCACCTTTGGGATGATGATATTGGGATGCTAGTATGCAGTGCCTTTCTCCACCACACATAGTGCTGCATGTTTTTCCCAAACAAGTCAACCTGAGTTTCATCAGTTCATTAAACATTTTCCCAGCAGCACTGTGGAGTGTAAAGGTGCTCTTTATAAATTTCAAGGGAGCAACCATGTTTTTTTGGAGAGAAACAGCTTCCTCTGTGGTGTCCGTGGCATGACACCATGCACCATGGAACTATGCTCCATGATCTCTGCATGGTGGACTCATGAGCAGAGATGTTAACCAGTTCCAGTGATTCCTTTAAGCCTTTACTCTGAGCTTCTTTCTTTACATTACTGAGCTTCTGAGTTGTGCCTTCAGAGTCAGAGACGTCCACTTAAAGGGAGAGTAGCCACAGAACTAAATCATCTCCACTTATAGACAGTTTGACTGTGGACTGATTGAGATTTCTGATCTCTTCTGAGATCACTTTTTTTGTGAGGCATGGTTCACATCAGCTGATGTTTCTTCTTAAACAGCAAACTCAAAATGTTAGAGTGTGTTTTCAGAAGTCAAAGTGTGTCTAACCCACACACTCAGTGACTGGACTCCAGGTTTGATAACTCCTGACTCCAGTTAGCTTTGGTTGATGCCATTAGTTGAGGGGTTCACAGACTTTTTCCAGCTTACAATGTGATAGTTTGAATGATGTTTTCAATATGGACAAGAACAATACAATGATCTGTGTGTTATTAGCTAAAACGGATTGGGTTTGTTCATAATTGTAACTTGGATGAAGATCTGACCATATTTAAGGACAAGTTTATACATAAATGGAGGTAATTCCACAGGGTTCACTTACTTTTTCTTGCCACTGTAAATAATTCCTCTGTGCCATAGAGTTAAAAACACATCAGCACCACGTGTATTAATCCATCACTGAAAATAATCCTCAACAGATTCACTATCTCCTCTCCCAGTAAGATCCACTTCAGTTCACTTTTATTTGATCCAATTCATGACATCATTACCTCAAGGCACTTTACAGAGTCAGGCTCACAGTGTTACAGAGAGAAACCAACACATCCACAATGAGCAGAGAGGAACCATCAGAGTATACGCTCTGTCAGACTCTGTGTTGTATTAAGACATGGGGCACTGTGCCTAGACCTTGACACAAGTAAAGCAGAGACCTGAACCTGAGGACTCTTGTCAGCTGATTCTGTGGAGTACGTTCCCAAACAAGTTACAGTGAAATTAGCACAAAGACGCTGACACTTCAGGAGGGCAGTAGCTCCTGTAAGTGGTCTGGTCATCTAACCTCGTCTTACGGACATGTGGGCATGTCCTTCCAAGCAAGTGAGACCCAGCTTGTGTCCGAAATCACTCACTACTCCCTCTATAGTCCACTATATAGTGGCTCTGCCATTTTTGAAGGGCTGTCCGAATGTATAGTGAAAATTATGATATTTATGTAGTGGACTCATAGTATCCCACAATGCACCAAAGGTAGTAGAAAAGTAATGTACAACGATGGTAACTAACCAAGCAATAAATACCATCATGCATTGCGCTCACGCTGAAAGACAAAGAAAAATGACAGTCGTGTGCGGAAGTGTTTTTTCATTCACTGTGTAGTCCTCCACATACAACTCCCTGGATAGAGAGCAGGGAGGAGTGAATGAGAGTGAGAGTGATTTCAGACACAACCACAGATTCTTGTATTATTCCAAACAAAGCAGAGACTTTCTGTTTGTCAGTAGACTTTTCCCTTCACAGAGCTGACACCTATCATCCAGATGTGGAGCAGGATGAGAATCTGCCAGATTATTGTGTTTATATTTCTGTTGTGTGACTGGACACGGAGTTAGTGTCGCAACCTGAAGGTCATAGATTAAACTGTTGAAAAGCCAAGAAGTGCGCGTCAACAATCATCTCCATCCCCTGTGGTCATAGTCAGCAATAATCAATCTCAGTTCCTTCTTTACTTCCACACGAGTTACCAAGTGCTAACTGTCTGAATGCTAACAGGTGTGATGGAGAACACTGTGCTGAGAAAGAGGAAAGTGACTGGACTGTGTCTGCTGAGTTTTTTCCATGTATTTACCTTAAAACACCAAATAAAACAAAAAGTCTTAACCACATCTGTATTTACTGTGATCATTGACACACAGGGATTTTATCACCAGCCAGTTAATTAGACTAATGAATGTATATGATTAATAATAGCTTCAGATGATCTGTAGAATTCAGCGTCATTGTCAGCAGCTAACACACACACTGTGATCACGTATTATTGTCAATCCATTTCAGTAGTGTGAGTTTATCTGAAAAGTACGGTGGCCCTGAGAGCTCAACACACTGCAGGTTAAGGAAACACCATATGCAAACAGACAAAACACAAAGAATTACAGAAAACATCTTCATCAATTTGACTAACACGTGCCGCAAATACTCACAACACCACCATATACAAAAACACACTGCAGCTAGCACAGGCGACAACACAAGTGAATGTGTTTAGAATTGAACTCTCGCTGAACCCCTCCCCCAAAGACTGACTCGTTACTATGTTTTCAGCCTTTCCAGAGGAGAGTGTGAGAGCTGGATTAAACTGCTAACCTCAACATGTCAGGCTGTTTAGCAAAACCTATACACACAGTTATGTGTATATGTTGTTGTAAAAGTTAACATCAGTCCTTTGACACGCATCAGATAATGTTTAATGAAAACATCTAGCTTAATGGGTTCAGGTGTAAGGGGGAAACATCAACATGGAATACCTGTAAGAGCAACACTTATACAGAGATCACTGTTTTTATTGATTTCTGTTGCTGAGACTACTGTCGAAAAAACAGGGCCACAATCCTTCATTTCAGGCAGGAGGGTTGTATAGAAGAGAAATCTACCAGAGAAAAACGCCCATTACTTCTTTTACAACAAAGTCCTGAACTGAAACAGCTTCTTGTCTACTGCAGCTGGCCTCATTAACAAGAGACCCCGCTGTTACAATTCTTTTCTAACTCATCAGTCACAATAGTATAGAAGAGGATTAGAGCCACGTGGGAAAAAAAGTTTTTATTTTAGAATTCTGACTTTAAACTCTATTAGTTAACCACTGTCTGCATTTCACATCCTTCATTTCTGTAGCCTTTTCTTTGTTTTTACAAACGTCGGACACCAAACCAACACATTTTTTCGTTTTCACTCACCTTCTTCTTCCATGAACAAAGTTGCTCCCTGTGGGACCCCTCGAGCACGCAAAAAACTTGCTAACATGCAACGTTTCAGTCAGAATTCAGACTTTAACCTCACAATTCTGGGTTTAAAGTCTAAATTCTGACAGGTAGACAAACCCAACTGCCTTGCGGCTGTGGCTATGGCCCCTGGGAAGTCCGTCTCTCATCAGTTAGACGGGGCTGTCCGTGAGACGTTGAACAATGCCAGGGGCCCATCTACACGGGGGAATTACTGAGGTAGTGAATCTTTTCAGACTGGAATTTCAGTCTGGATGTTGATCCTGTAGTTTGTCCTGTGCCACTTGTCCTTCACTTTCAGCAGTCTCAGTTGGACCAAAGCAAGGCAGCCAGTACAGTTAGGGTTTATACTCATGCCATTTCAGCATTTCATGGGGGGATCAATGGCCTGCTATTGGGTCGGCATCCCTTAGTGTGTCAATTTCTGAAGGGAGCTCAGCGCTTGTGTCCAGGCTGTAACATGCGAGCACCAAGCTGGGACTTGCCTCCAAGTGTCTCATGAGGGCTCCATATGAGCCTATTGAGGATGCAGACTTGAAGGCTCTGTCTCTCTCAACACAGCTTTTCTTTTGGCTCTCTTGAGTTGCTCACCCTGTGTCCAATCAGGGCTTTGCGTGTTAATGTGACTCATACTCAGCCTCTGAGAAAGTCTCACTCTCTGCTTTTTGCCTGCTATGGAAAGGCGACACAAGGTTTGCCGCTTTCTAGCAGCGTTTGTCACATTGGTTGCTTGATGTCATTTCGCATGCTTATGCAGAACTGGGCTTTCCAGTTCCCGCAGGTTTGAAAGCCCACTCAGCCAGAAGTATATAGTATATACTTCTTGGGCTGCACTGAAGAGAGTTCCTTTGGGGGACATCTGTGCTGCAGCATCATGGGCTGCACCATGCACATTTGTGAGATTTTACAGGGTTGATGTGACCTGTCCAGCACCAGTAAGCACTGCTGTTTTGATGTCAGTTGTCCAGTGGGGTTCAGAGAATTAGGTTAGCTTCTGTTCCTCGCAACTTTTTTGGGATGAGTCATTCTATTTAGACCGTAGCAACGGTCGGAGTGAGGTCGAAACAGATCGTAAGTTATGAATGTAACTATGGATCTGTGCGATCGAAGGACGGCCGTCACTATCCTTGTCGCTCTGAACATTATGAGGTGTTATAGTCATTCATATTGGACACAAGAAAGAGAAAGTCAGTCATCAAGCATTAAAAACAATTGTGAAAGAAGTGTGTTGACAATTTACACAAGTGAAACGCACCCTGCAATACATGGGCATCCTGAGGATGGGGCTCTGAAATTACCAATAACATCTGAGTCATTTAACGGTGCGGTAAATCATTTCACCAGCACCAGGTGCCAAGTATACACCATTAAACAGAGCTAGGGATTTATCTCAAAATAACAGATTTTGATGTTATGGAATAATATGAAACCTGAAACGCTTCTGCTGAAAGTCTAATAGTAACTGTGATTACTCTTCTTCTTCCTTTCTATTGAAATATTTTTGCAGTATTTCCTCTCTTAACTTGGTGTGTTTTGGGTGAATTTCATGTATTCACGACTTCATCAAGTTCTTCCTGCATTGAGAGAACAGTAAATACAAATGTGAATATAAGTCTTGTGCAATGTAACTGCTGCCTGTCTTAAATCGAGGCCTAGGTTTCTGCCAAGTCATTGTATGCCCTCACTTGCTTGTTTTTATATCTATGTTTTTATATCTCTATGTTCTGTAATCAGGGCGTCCTTGTAAAAGAGGGCTTGCTCTCAATAGCCCTCCATGTTTAAATAAAGGTTATATGAGTCAATAGTGAACACACACAGCACACGTTCTTGTTAACGTCAACGATAATCAATGTAAAACTAAGCAGCCCTATACAATAGCACTTCCAGTGACAGCCTAATAATTTACAGTCAGTGCACTGTGATTCTGCATTTCCAATACAACCTACAGCAACTTCTGGGTCTTTTCCAAGAAGTGCATCCTCCAGTAGGAGCACCAACCTGTATCAGACTGTCTTCACGAGGGGGTTACTTTGAAATGTTGTTCAGATGTATAGTTAAGTAAATTGCATTATGATCTGATACATCTGCTGCTCCTACTGACCACTCCTTCACCCTCTGTCAATCTGAAGTGTTCATCCTGGAGTGCAGCCAATGAGTCGCTGAGTAATGAGTAGTCCTTCTCTAATGCATGGAGATTCCTCCAGACATCAAACATGTCTGCCTCTTTGACTAAGACATTAAGATCTTTTTACATGTGATTTATTTTGTCTTTAGCTTGCTGTATCTACAGAGTATTTCAAAATTGTGCTCCAATCTGCAGCACAAACTAATATTATACTAATATAATAATATATTGCTTTAAACAATATATAAACGTCCTCAACATTTTCTGTCCACACTCATTTTTATTCATAATAACATTATTTAAAGCAGCGAAACAGAATGTACATTTTAAAATCATTACAGCCGTTATCTTAATAATTCATGTTATCAGTAATAGATGAGAAAGAACCATACAGTAAAATATTTTAAAAACACAAACAGGTGTGAGACATACTGTCACGGTTTGTGATCCAGTAAATCAAGCAATATGTTCAACATCAATTCTCTCTCGCATCAGCCTGCCAAGTTTATGCAGTTAGCTTGAGCACTAATGTTCCTATAATACAAAAATAATGACTATACTGTCACCTCATGATCCCTGCGTCAGTTTGTTTTAGATTCAACAAACTCATAACTAGTGTTTTCAGAGATTCAAAACCTCTCATCAACAGTTTTTCATTACAGTATGTCATTACAGTCATGGCTCAGAGCCAGTTGCAAGATTCAAAGACTTAATCCAAGTCTGCAAGGTGCACAGTGTAGAATACTTTTAACGGTCAGCTTGGCATGAGAGATTGACGTGAGGGTCACTGAAGTTGACAATCGTTTTATAAAATAATTCAACTTCCCTCATGGAACAGTGAAACTGTCCACTGCAGCAGAACACAGCTAAGAGCTTTTGAAGGCTTTTCACTGAGTCTTGACTGGTAAAGGCACAGTTAAGGTTTCCTGGGAGAAGTCACTTAAATTAAGCACAGTGATGATCAGAGTGTGACTCCAATCCCACTGCAGAACTGCAGTTAGTGAGACTTTTTTCATTCCTTGCAATCATGACTTGCAAGACACAGAGTACAAGCTCAGCTCTGCATTTAATACTGATCATGCTTAGAGAACATATGGTTGAGAGCTTAGGTTTGACAACAAATAATAATACAGAGCCCAACAAAGGTAACAGACTTGTCATAACAGTATGGATTTCAAGAGGAGGCAAGCTTTTCTTTCTGGCACAGAGAATATGGAAGTAAAGAAAATCTTACAAACAAATGGACCTATTTGTGCAGTCACTACTGAATACTTGCTGTTGTAGGGTTAGGGTTAGTTGTAGTTGTATTTCTTTTAAAACGGATATGAATGGAAAAATATTTTGCACAGAGAACACCCCTCCCACAAAGACACAGAGCCATTTTTACAGTTAATACCACATAACAATCAATACTGAGTTTAAAATCAGAGCATAATACCTTTAAAAAGTCACACACATGTTCAATTAATTTTGATGCTACCTCCATGCATACCCTCTAACAATGTTTAATCAAATGATCACAAACCAACACAGGTGATATTCTTGCAATAGTATTATTCTATTGTAGAAATGCTGGCTGTTTTGTGGGTTGTGGGAGCATGTTTGGAGACTCAGACCACGCTACAGTGAGCTCCTCCTCACCTGAACAGGTTAATACGGCCCTGCGTCATCTATAAGATCGCTTTGAGTGATCTGGTCCAAATGTACTTTAATGTGCTCTTTCACTCCAGCAGTGACATGGTATGATGACACTGCTGTGTTGGTGTGTTTTGTTCAGTCAAATGAACTTCATCAGTTTGCAGGACGTCAGCACCCGGGGACAGAAAAAGGCTAAGCTATACTGAGTCAGGCAGTAGCTTGGTGAAGTGGAGTCTGGACAGCAGACTTCCTCCTTCACTGCTGTGGACCATCTTGGGAGATGGAGTCCTGAGTAGCTTGTGCAGTTCCTGTAGCGGAGTCTTGAGACAGCAGCTTCTCCGGCGGACGCAGAAACACCAGCATCACTGTTATGTTATCACTAGAACCAGCTGCCTTAGCATGACTCACCAGCTGTTGAGCGACTCTCAGTCCAATTTTCTCCTCAGACTGTTTCAGTGGAGTGTCTCCTCCTTCTTCGGGCTCACCAGGCTGCTGGAGTGCATCCAAGACCAGATGTGGGACCATTGTAGGCTTGACTGCATCAAAGAAGCCGTCACACGCCAGTAAAACATAGTCCTCGTCTCCAGTCAGCTGGGTTGTTGAGCAGTCGGCATCTCCAGACACGTAGGGCTTCTGGTCAAAGTCACCTGGAGACGTGACGTATGGTTAACAGCTGCAGCTAAATACAGCACTTCCTCATCAGGTTGACTGTCCAGGTCTAAATCACTACATCAGGTCAAATGTTGGTAATGACAGTTATATTAACAACAGACATGTGACCACACCTGACCTAGTTTCAGGGGGAATCATCTTGTGGTTTTCTCAGCTGAAGTGATATTATGTGGATAACATGTTATTCTACATTACATTCAGTTAACAGCTGTATTGTCAGTGGTGTTTTTGGGTTAGTGTTAGTGTCTAATAAATATCACTTGTTTGTTGAACTACAGATGTCTGATGACAACAAGCTACACATTCAGCTGTGTGACTTCTCATATTTCTCAGTCATCCTTAGGTTGCCATCCATCCATCCATCCATCCATCCATCCATCCATCCATCCATCCATCCATCCATCCATCCATCCGGGAAAATTAATTTGCCCAATCGGCCTTGTCCTTCTGAGCATCACATTACTGGACACTTCCATCTGATTTCAGAGACTTTATAACAAATGGTATTTTTGCTAGAAAGTTCAAAAATCTGGTTACTGGAGAAACAAGTGTCAAAATGGCATTAATATATTTGCATCTGCTCTGTCCATAAATGTCTGAGTCAAATGTGCGATGTGTGATGTGTAATGTATGAGCTGTAGTATGTGTTGCAGCTGTAAGCTAGCTGTTAGCATTGTTAGCTCTTTGTGTGCTGTGAAGTCACAAGTTGAGGCATGATTATTCATTTACAGCAGAATCTGTACAGTAAAGCTGTCTCACACTGCAAACATGGATATACTTGTATTTAGAGGACTTTATTATCATAGACATATTTTCATATTACCAATGTTTGCTAGTGTGGCTTGTTGTGTTAGTTATGGTACTGCAACATGAGTGGATATTTGCTGTTTCGTTCAGTGCCACAGATGGGGGCTGCTGTGCCTGTAACTGATGCGAGTCAAACAGAGTTTTCTACCAATGATACGAGAGCGGCACCAGCTCAGAACAATCCCAGACACCATCACTCAGAGTGCTATGATCCACATTGTTAAACAGCAGTAAGATAGAAAAAAAAAAAGAAGCACTATCAGCACTAACTCTCAGATCATGTCTGGTGGTGAGTGACTTACCTATAGCTCTAGATACAGCATAGGTGCCATTAACACGCCAGCAACCCATGAAAGTGATACAGCCGCCAAGATCCTCAATTCTTTGTTTCTCATCCTGGAAGACAGAAGAGACAGAGCTTACCACCTGATCACCTTCACACCAGTCATTCATATCTGAAGATGTGCCATCATTTATTGTAACTTGCATCAGTGTTGGGAGATTTTAATTCCACATGTGCCAAGTGACTGATTTCTACAGCTGCAACTGTTTCATTATTGATTCATTGATTAATCATGAGTCATGATCACAGTCCCCCTGCTACAAAGCCGGCAGGCTGTCTGCGTGAGTGTGTGATATCCTTACTTCTCTCTCTGGTTTATGGGGGTCCATGAGTGTCACAGCTTGTCCCTTTCTGACCAGCACTGCTTGAGAGTCTCCAAGCCAGGCCACAGTCAGCTCTTGACCCTGGATCAGCACGGCCACACCTGTAGTGCCACTCCGCAGACGCTGACAACAGACAGTTATTCATCAGCCTGACTTTCTCTGCAGCAATGCACACACACTGCTTACACGTCTTTATATTAAAAGAGAAAGAAACTTAGGATTGGTAATGACTGGATCAGGGGAATTATGAAAATATGGTCAGCCGTAAGGAAGAAATTTAAATAGTCAAATTCATGCAAACATCAGTAGGGCCACTAAAATAGAATGACACTGAAATAGCTATGAACCCAGAGTTTGTTCCATCTAGGATGGACGCAGGATTAAACAACTGGCTAATGTATATCGCACAGGTGTTTAATGGGCAAATCATGAAATCATTTGAACAACTTAAACAGGAATTCAATCTTCCAGCTCATGTCAATGTCAATGTAATTATTCCAGTGGCAAACACAACAGTGTGTGTAACTGTTCATGTGTGTGTTGGCTGAATCCAGTGCTGCTTCAGTACCTCTCGCTTGGCTTTGTCTCTGAACATGTCGTCTGTGCGTTTGTAGGCAGTTTTAAAGGCTGCGGCTGCGTCACTCTGCAGCATTTCCTCTTTACTCAGAGCAACGTGGAGGTGAGTGGCAGCGTAGGTGGCAGCGTCCACTCCTCCATGTCCGTCAAACACAGCATAGTAGGCACGCTCCACTCCATCCTGGACCATGGGAGAGAGAGAGAGGGAAAAAGACTTAAATATGTGTTTGATATATTGTATTAATTATACTGGTTATTTCTGGTTTTCTGATCTTTTTAAACAAAAAACAAGACACGAAATCCAGTGACAAACAACAGAAGTCTTGTACCTGGATTCCGAAGAGCTGGTTGAACTCAGCCAGGGCCAAGTGTTTGTCCTCCATCTTCCTCCTCGTGTTCTTGATGGCATGAACAAAGCAGTGGTGTAACTGGGAAGGGGAGGGGGGGGGCTTGAGCCGGTTTTGATGCCATGCCAGCCCTACGTCTATCAGCTTATTGAGGAAGAGACGCTGGACTGCTTCTGACTGAAGTACTGATGGTAGGATAAATAGATAAGACAAATGAACAAGGAATAAATCACAGTCTTTTGGTCCTAACTACTCTTTGCTATTGGTATATACAGTACAACACATGGATTGTAGGACAGTAAGGCTGCCCCCTAACCAAATGCTAGTTAGTGAGAAGAGCCATACTTGACCAATATTTGATTGGTGGGTTGGTCAAACTCAGTCACTCAGTCAGTTTACACAGATGGTGTCTGCAGTTATTAGACAGTAATGTGACTGAGCATCTTAGGTTCACCTACCTCGGCATATTTATAATGAAATAATAAATGGGACCTAGAGAAGTAGTACAATGAACAGCAACAACAAACTCCTGCCTTTCAGAAACTTTTCAGCGACAAACTGCCGCAAATATGGAAACAACGTGTAAAATCATTTGTTGACCTCAAGCAACTACAAACGACTAGTTAACCAATGGCTTGAACTAACAACTACTTTCTTTGGTCAAGGGCTGCCACTGAGGATAGAGAATGAAAATGAAAAAACACAGTATTCATGACAGACTTTTCATAGTTTTAGGTTTATTGTCAATGGAACTAGACGATATTTTTCAACACTGCAGTTCTTCTCAGCTCTATGGAGCTTTTTAGCTGCTAAAGATCCATATATTTTTCTCAGGAGTTCATGGAGACCAAAACTGAATTAAAAGGAGAGTTGATATTGCATTTACATTCATCAGGCAGACACAAACAACCAATTTCAATTTGTATCATTGAGGGAAATATTAGAGACACCCATCAGTATAACACTATAATTTAACAGAACCACAATCACAGCCTCCCCAAAATTAACATAAAGTAAAACACTTACAGACGACTCTCTGTTCTTCTTCCTGGTTGGCCTCAGCCTCCTCTGGGCAGTGGAAAGGTGAAAGGTCATTCTGCAGCAGCTGGGACAGGGCTGCCTGGCACAGGAAGGCACTTACGACTGCAGGAGCACCCCTGAACCAACAAACAAGCAAAAATACATGTTGAGTACTTGGTCAAGGTCTGAGCATGATGAAATTTACTCACCAGATTTTGCAGCAAAGTGAGACACAGCTGTGCGGCCAGAGTTTGCATATCCACAGAAACAAGAAGACGCTACAAACACAAATATGACTGGGCTAAGCAGCTGCACATTTACAGTGCAGCTGGCAAATGTGCATCTAACTGTTTAATCAACTCTGTCATTTCCTTCATAGAATTACAACTCTGTTGCAGAGAAGACTAGGCTCACAGCAAAAGGAAGTGGAAAGAACAATGTTGTCTCTACAGAGAGGGCATGAAGTCTTCCTGACAGGCCATGCTTCTGAAGAACAATGTGAGCAGGAGGAGAGCACACAATATAAATTAAATATTCTATGTCCTACTCTAAGTTTAGCTGAGCTTGAAGGTTCATTCATAGAAACTCTTCATTGCAAAAAAGAAAACAATCTAGAATTCCCGCCTCACAGTTGTTTCCTCCACCAATCAGCCAAGTTGCAGGAAATATGGTCACAATCTCCTCTTCCTGAGTTACAGTGTTGAATAATGGCCAGAAGTGTTTACATTACATTACAGAACATTATGATCTCACAGTGAAGCTTACCTTTTGGATATAAAATGTCATCGCTTCATTTTATCCTATTATCCTCATAAACTGTGTTATAATTAGCATACAAATTTGTCAGTTAGGGCCAAAATGTATCATCTGAGGTCACAGTGACCTTTAACCACCAACTTCTAATAAGTTCATCCTTCAGTCCTAGTGAATGTTTGTACAAAATATGAAGAAGTTCCCTAAAGACATCACTTTCACAAGAACATCCTAACTCTGACCTCAGTCACTGCAGGTGTCCATCAACAAGCTCTTTGAAACTGTGAGGACTGGACAAAGTGACCTCACAATGATGGTTTGGGACCTAAATTTGTCTCCACAACCACAGCAAGACATGTCTACACACATGTACATGCCCCAACAGAAGCTGATCTGCAATAAAGCTGCTGTGATTTCTCCTGCTAGAACAGAACAATGTGGACAACAGTAAATAATGCCCTGACTTAATCAGTCTTATTAGCCAATCACAGTCAGTTGTATGTACGTTATGTGTGTGTCGATGTGCGTGTGTGTATTGTTGTGTGTGTCAGTAGAGCTGTCTACCATGGAGCCTCCAAAAAGCTTGCATCACCAGGTTGAGACACTTACATAGTTAATATCCATAAGGTGGAGATAGTGTTTGTGTGTCTGTCAATGTATGTGTGTGCGTGGTGTTAGAAGGTACAACAAATAATGTTGCCATGGTGATCCTATGCTTAATTCCTAATGAGTAAGACCTGGACTCAGCTGAGACACACTTCGCGACCTCCGGCTAGCCAATCAAAGACTATTAAATCCTATCAGCTAAAGCTTTGTGTTTTCTGAGAAAGGAGACTCTGCTGAAAGCAGTGACATAAAGTACTCGTCTGTGGTGTCAAAAGTAGCTCCAAAGTAATCCACCAAGTAGAATATATGTAATGTGGAGTCAGTCAGAATAACAAACTGAAATTAATCGCTGAATGTTTCCTTAATAAAAGTGTGTGTCTATCTGCCTGCCTGTCTGTGTGTCTACCTGTCTGTGTGTTTGTGTGTCAGTTAGAATGCAAACTGAAATTAATTGCTGAATACTTCCTGATTAAAACTGGACTGAAACATATTTCCAGTAAAAACAGCTGAAATGTGTGTAAACCATTGTCTGTATTTAGTGTTGGAGCGGTTTGTAGCTAAACACCACAGATATAAGAGGAGCCTCTAATCAGGTAATTTGATCCAGCTGTGCGCCCCCTCCCTCCACTCAGAGGTTGCCTTGGTGATTTTAACTGCTTAGGTTTTACTGAGTGGGACAGAGATTCAGTTGGAATATCCCTTTCGAACTCAGCCAGTAAAATATCCTAACTGTTATGACATTCATGACATGAACGTATAGATTTTCTGAAAGAGGAGACTTTGCTGAACGCAGGGATATAAAATGTTTGTCTGTGGTGCCAAATATGTGACCTGTACAGAGATTTTAAAAATGCCTTGTGTGAATGGGGCAGTTAGATAGCAATTCTGTGAGTCTCTGTGCTTTGTTAGTCACATTGTCTGAAGATGACAAATTTGTCTAGGTTGCCGGAAATAATGATGTGCATAGAGTGAAATTTGTGTCCTGGAGGACGAGTTTAAGTGGATTTTTTTGAGCAGTTTAATCCCTTCTCCCACTCTAGCAGTGATGTCAGTCTCTCTAGCCCTGAAAATTCCACGCAATACACACCCATTATAAACTCAAAAATGATCAGAAAAAAGCATGAAACTAAAACTGTGATAAATCAAAAACTGTTCAAGATATCAAAAAGTTGAAGACAAGTCTATTAGTTGAAAGTCTTGTGAACATTTTAAAAGTTTGAATGAAGTCTGTAGCTGAAAGTACGCTCAATGATACCCAAATGATACACCCAATCACACACTGTTCCACCCTAAATCTACCTAATCTAGACTGGTACCGGTCGATGTTTCGTTTGTTGACTCAATCTAAGAGGTGAAGTGGTGTAAAAATTGAGAAAATTTGTTCTATTTAAAATGAATCAAGTATAATCAGATTATCTATTCATCATCGTCTTAAAAGAAAACAAAAACAAAAAAAAACAGTAACTCCGGAAATGCAAATGATGTAATACTTTTGGAAGAGGATATGACGAGTGTTGCTGCTTCACTTTTATACATTGTGTTTGTCCACCCTGCCACATGCTTACTGAATGAGCAGGGCAAGAGCAGAGCTGTCAGGAATGTCAGGAATGTGAGGAATGTAGCCACACGCAAAAAGCACCAAGTACTCTCCAGCTTTGTGTGTGTGATATATTAATACTAAGATAGTGATATTATGGAACTGAAAATTCTATGATGAGAAACTTTACTAAGTGTGCAGCCATTTAGCCTGTGATTTAAAAACTGCACTGTAATGAACTGTAAAGGGACAGCAAAGACTAATTAAAGACACAAGTTTTCTAATAAATATAGCTCTTCTCTACATTCAAAAGCCCTTTCCAGATGTGGAATACTGGCTCTTATACTACTCTGTCTGTTAAAGTCATTCAGATGTACATTATGTGCCTGTTGTATAAATTTTACTCCTTTATTCAGACACAATGGGAGATGGTTTCATAAGGACAGTGTCATTGCTGGAAAATAATTGTCAGTTCTTTCAGAAGCTGCAGCACTGATGGATTTAAAACTCAATTTTCAGTTGAAGAATTAATAACATGAGAATTAAGGGCCCCTCTTTTCACATTGAATCCCATTACACATTTTCTCATCAATTTCTCAAGGATTCTGCTGCCTGTTTCATAATGCCCAATAGAGCACAAGGAGAGAGTGACAAGACGATAAGTTTAATTCCTATTTGTTCATTTCGTGTTTGACAGGCGACTCATATTTTCCTCCATACAGGTGTCAAGGATGAAACCTAAAATATTAGAAGGGAGACTGCTAGTCTATTGATTATTTTAATTCTGTGAGTTTCTTCTATTTGTCTTGAGCTCTTCATTTTTATAGGCTGACCTTCCTAACAATCTCTACATGCAGTAAGTCAGTGATCAGATTTTTTTTAAATACAAGTATGTATTGCTCCATGTACTAACCTGTCCTTTCATCTATGATTCAGCTGTTGGGTTCTTTTACTATACACATATGTACTTGTAAAAAGCCGATTAGAAACACAACTACCTGAATCAATAGCAGAAAAATCAGCGCATTCAAGGAGACATCTACTAATGTAGCTTAATGCAGAGAACTAACATGTCATAATGAAAAAGGCAATATGAAATTTTGATAGATTATAACATTATAATATATGCAACATTTCAAAATTCGTAAGTAAAGTTAACGTAATATTATAATCTTAATATTACATATTAATTACTTAATCAGGTGGAACAAGAGCATTTAGAGTCTTGCTGTGTGTGTATTGAATCTTGTGCTGCTGCCGCTCTTCTCCATCCTGCAGATCTACAAAAGGTGTACTTCTCGCTCTCAGTCTCACCTGGCAGCCAGCAGCCTCAGGCCCAGCTCCAGGCTCTCTCCATGCAGCTCCTCCAGGGAGACTCTGCGACTTAGAGGGCTGACAGGCAGCGGACTGCCTTCCTCCAGAGCAGCCGGGAACTCCTCCACAAATCTCTGCAGGAAACACCTGGCCTCCTCCTCCATCCCACTGGCTGTGGCTGCAGTAAACTCTCAGGTGAACAGGGGTCAGGTCTAAAAGGTCACAAGTGGAGACTTGAAGGGCAGAGAAAGTAGGCTTCAACTTCAACACTCTGACAGTGTGATGAAAAATGAATGTAGTATAAAATTTACTGATGGACACTGAATTCTCAGCTGGTAATACCTTTCTGAGACACACTCTCAAATCAATCAATATTCTAAGATTATTATTATTATAATGCCTACCCTTTAATGTAATCCTGACCCTGGAACTCTCAAGGCTGGGTATCAAACTTCTAGCATTTTTTGGTGGCAAAAGGTTTTCGTAGCACAGAGTACTGAAAACTAGTGATACCATGCAAAATGCCGAGGCTTTGAAGTGTGTGTGTGGAGTGTAGCTGAGCTTTTCCAGTGAAGCGTGCATCATTTCATACGTATGATGTAACTGATGACATGTGAAGCCTCGCTTCCCGTATGTATGACTGCTGACGGTGTATACGTATAGATATACGGTATATACAACCTCAGAGATAAGTGATTAAGTTTATAGTTTTTGGTTTATAACACTGTTGGACTTTGACTGTCTGCTTAGAATAAAAAATGTTTGTTGAGCAGCGTGTTTGTGTAACTTGAAAAAACATAACAAGAGTTTTGCTAATTCTGACAGAAACTGTAGCCGTTTAGCTCCATTCAAATAAGTGTATAATAAGTATGAATATGTAGAAGTGTGCCACACTATTTTCATGTGCCATGATTGTAGACAGTCACCAAATGCATGCTGTAATCCACATTACTCAGCTTTCAATTATAACACTGATGGACTTTGACTGGTTGTATTTTCAATGGATCCACCAAGGAAAACTGAGGCATCTCCAGTTTGACAACACTTTGATCTTATTTCTCCCAATAAAGTATGAGCATAGTAGTGTAACATTAATATAGATGCTTTAAGTTAATTGAACTATATTTTTTCAAGGACATATGTTGATTGCATTTACAGTAAATGTCTGCTTAGAATAAAAAAATACAATCATAGTTTCCATTAAACTGATACTCTGTAACATACAAATGTTTGTATATGTCTGTTTTACATTCTGGCCAGTAGATGTTGCTCTGTTAACAAGAAGCATCAAGAAATGAACCTTTTCTGAACCACTTTGGTGGAACAGTTCAGTCCTTCATGACGCATGAGTCTGTGATCATACTGGCAGTCTTGTTCATCATTCCCTGAGTTGATCATGATTCAAAATCTTTTGTTAGTTGCAGTTAGAATAATCATATTTTAGTGGAACTGCTCATGTCAAACCACATGTAAAAGTTAAAGTTTGACATTTTGGAAATATGCTCAGTTTTTGTTATGTTGTTACATTATCATTGTACCTGTATTGTTAAATTCTGTCATAACAGCACCCTAAGAAATACAACTGAAAGGGGGTTTGAAGGAGTTGGTCAAAATTTTGCTCAGTATATCTTACATTTCAGGGTTAAAATGGGCTTCCTTAAATAACACACCAAGAGTTATAGTTATGATAAGCATTCAGAGAAAAAAATGTCATGGACACGTTTTAAAGACCGAAACACAAAACATTCATATTTTAAACTATTCATTTTTCTTTCTGTTTCATATCAGCAATTTAATTTTTATCATCATTAAATTTTAGGGTTAGGGTTAGGGTTAGGTTTCCGTATTCTGTTATTTTTCAATGTCGTCACTGGCACAATGGCAGCAGTATCGCCATCCTCCATGAAATAAAAACAAAAGGGTTTTGTGACTGGTGCCTGCTGTGTGCAGAACTTTACCAGCAGAGGGTTCACCACGGCACGGCGAAAACAAAGCATCCGGCCGGATGTCGCTCACTGGGAGTTGCCTTGTCTTCTTCAAGGATACAGTGTTACTGTTTGTTGGGCAGCGTGTTTGTGTAACTTGAAAAAACAATTAACATAAAGACATAAGAAGAGTTTAGCTAATTCTGACAGAAACTGTAGCCGTGTAGCTCCATTCAAATAAGCGTATAATAAGTATGAATATGTAGAAGTCTGCCACATTATTTTCATGTGCCGTGATTGTAGACAGTCACCAAATCCACATTATTCAGCTTTCAGTTTTGTGTTGTTTTGTATTTTGTTTTCCCAAATATGTAAAAAAAAAGTCGCACATTTTTACTGATATTGTTTTTAAAGGCACTTAAAGGCTCACGTTATCTTCTGTGATTTCCACAGCTGCATTCCCGCGGTTGAAAAATTAACATTACACCGAAACACAGACTGTCAACTATATAAAACCAGAGTCACTGCTGGTCGGATTTGTTTAAAATATAATATTCCCGATGAGCAGAAGGCCGTGTCTTCGTCTTACCTGGGGCTAGCCAATTTTACAACAGTCCTTAGCATGGTCCGGCTACATGAGCTACAAACAGACAGTTGAAACACGGAGAGCCCAAGATAATAAAGATGATTAATTAATAAACATATACACACACAAACCTGCACTGGTAGACCTGATGGTAAAAAGACTGACGGTTATAAATCCACAATGTACACCAATAGTGTTGAGAGATCTGGGGTGTACGCAACACCCTATTGGACCACTTTCCTGTACGTCATCACACTTTCGTCTTCCTTCCGCTGTAGATTTAAAGGGCAATACAACACCAATATTCTCATTCGGAATCATTTCAAACACATCAAATAGAAATTGAAAATTAAGACAGAAGATGGTAGATTATATTATTTTATGTCATTAAAAAATCTTACAAGAAAAAAAATGAATAAGCTGTAACTGAAAATAGTTAAATTAATGATCAATCTGACAATTATTTTCCTGATTAATCTATTTGTCATGGAAATATCAGAAAATTGTGTGAAAACTACCTTTTATTTAGACATCACCCCAAAAGCCCAAAATATACAGTCTAAAGTCGTCATTCATCAAGTCATCATATATGACAATCTGGAACCAGTGAATGTGAACCATTGTTCCTTTAGAAATGACTAAAACGATTAATCTACTATCATAATAGTTGGTGGTAATTTTTTTGTTGATCAACTACTCAATTAATTGACTTATACAGCTTTTGACAAAAAATACTAATTATATTGAAAAATTGCTATTTGAATATGGAAAGTGACAATTAAAATCCTAATATGGATGAGCATCAGCAGAAAGAATCAAATTAAAAGCTGAAATAGGAAAGCATAAACTAAAATTGGTCCTGAAAATGGAAAATGAAACTTACTTTGGTCTATATGTGTCTAGCAACTTTTACAATTCAAACAATATTAAGGAATTCGTTAAGGAACTTAACATTCCTAAAATTTACCCACAGATCAACCCCGTTTGTTCCAGCCTGGAGGAGTTCTGCAACTGTTGAAATCTCCACGAAAGCTTCTAGTGTCCAGTTTGGGGAATGTTCCAGAGGGATGGAGGTAATAGGACCATCATTGCTTTTAATGGTTTATTGCACAGCACTTTATACACACCTCAACATTTCTTACTGGGTTAGAGATGTTATCTCAAATCTGAAACTTGAAAACATCTTACATACATGATGTGGCTCAGAGCATGATGTTCCTTTCCAACATTTTTTGATAAATCCTCCATACAGGAACAGGAGTACATTTTACCTTTTTATTTGTCATTTTTTATTTAGTTCATTTATCTTTTTTTGTATGCAGAGTACTGTTCTGTGTGTGGGCATGTGCTTCCTGTCTTAAGAAGATTTGCTTTGTTCTCGTTTCCTGTGTACTGGATGTGGACTTAAATTTGTATCCAGACTTTTGTGTATGAACTGTAGTGCAGACTGATGCGTGATGCAAGGTGACACTAACACTAACTTTGTGATAGCATGGGGTGGTGCAGCAGGAGGTGGGAATATTGGGGGTGTAACATTCTGTTTGGTATGAGGTGGCAGTCTGTTAATCTTTTAGAAATCACTAAAAAGGACAATGAAAGTCATTTTAGAATTTAGACTGAAATCACAGGTGTGACAATGGAGAGATGATGTGAACACGCTTTTACAACTGAACTCATTTTTATGATGGTGAATAAACACTCTCACAGCAACCTTTTTTTTTTTAAATACATGTTTTACTTCAATGTAATTAAACATGTAAAAACATCTTCATATTCTGTCAAGCAAATAACAGGACGCACTATATACAGACACTATACGAAGTATGCTGCCAGGGCAGCCATTTTGTCTTTAGGTTTTTTAGGATTGCCACGGCGTCCCCTGCCTCGTCCCCGTCCTCCTCGTCTTGCACCCCCACCCCGATGCATGAAGTGCCTCATGGTGGCATGTTTAAGCTCCACCAGATCCTGGAAAACCGGATCACAGAAAACACAGCCGGTGTGTTGGGTCTCGCTGGCAGGAAGTGGAGTGCGTGTCTTGTTGAAGTCAACTGCGACCAGAGAGGCGTCGCAGGCATCGCAGGTCTCCTGAGCAACCTACGGGAAGAGAGTAGAACCTCAGAGGCAGCATATAGGATCAAGAGAAGTGTAAGAATTGAGAAGACATCATAAATACAGGGATGGGGGACTCATGACCTTAGTTAAACCCCCCTAACCCTAACCACAATCCAAACCATGTAGAAAGAGTTGGACTGAGGACACTTCCAAACCCTTTCACTAAATTTGTGTTCATCAGCTGTTTACTCCAACTGACCTGGTGAGACTTCAAGAGTGGGGGGTGTGGGGTGCGGGGGGTGCTCAGGAATCTATCCCTGCAGAACTATGATCAGTCAAAGTCATAGCTTCTCAATTTGAGATGTTTCCAAAATTCTCAAGATTGAAGATAGAAGATCACCTTTTGTCACCTTACATTTCTGACACATGGGAGAAATGTCTGTAGAGGGTGTAACAAGTTTACGGAAGTATATCAAATTGAATTTGCCTATGTTTTGAGTAAAGTGATACAACCTGTGCCAAAAGACAAAACCACCCTTCCTCTCCATAGACACAGCCTACATCTCATTTCCATTTTCCTTTTGTGGATGTCTTATTGTAGCCAAGTCATTTGCCATAGATGTTAGTCCACTGGTTGTTGTACATAACCTATTATATAGGAACATTTCAAGAGGGATTTCTTTAGGGATATCTGGGAAAATGTCCTGAGCTTTTTCTTTAACCCACTATCTGATTTGTAGAAAGTTGAAAAAACATGTGCAGGAATTTTTCAGTTAGTTTTTGGAAGTTGGTAAATGTATTGTTAATGTATAAATTGGCGACTGTATTTTTGCACCATTTCCTCCTGTTTAGGNTAAATGTATTGTTAATGTATAAATTGGCGACTGTATTTTTTTGTCTTCCCACCGTTGACATTTATATCTATATCATCTATATCAGCAGGACATAATATATATTTTCATATCTGTGTTGGTTGAAATGTGTATTCTTCAACACTCATCACATACACCTGCTGCCCCAAACATTCACCAAATGTGAATGTATCTGCCATTGAAAACAATCAGCCAACAAATGCACCATTTCCTCCTGTTTAGCTAATGTTTGATAAAAATTACAATGTTTGCTGTTTTAGAAAATTGCTGAACCATTTGTGTACATCTTCAGAATTAACCAATGGACTCAGGGCTGAGAGCTACAGGCGCAGGTAGAAGTCAGACAATACTGAGAGATGGACTAACGTATTATTGGTTTGTGTCTTTTTTTCTTGGTGTTCATTGATAAGAAGAAAAATGTAGAATAATGCCAGACTTTTTCTTTAAATGTTTTTTTCAGGACAATACAAAGAAACTTGAGTAATTTATTTATTTATTGAGTAAATTTTCACTGGTTGAGAGTGTATTAATCAGAGAAATAAGCTGCTCGTATGTTTGGGTAGAAAAAAACTCTTCAAACATATGGATATTTAGATCACTTGTGTGTTTGCTTTTCTGGACCTGTAAGGCCTGTTTTGACATTGTATGTGACATTATGCCATATAAATATGATTATCATGACAAGATGTGTGACTATTTTCTTACCTGCACTCTGTGTGCATGTTCAAAGAAGTGTACCACCACGTTGCATTTATTACAGGCCATTCTCCATTTTGGTCCAGAGGTGGGATCCAGCACTAACACTCCACCATCACACTCCACACACTGTCCAATGCCCAAAGAGTTGAGAGAGTGCTGACAGGACGGATGAGTACATTCATTGCATCCCATACCTGGGAAAAACAGACATTAAAAGACTGTCAGAGAGGTCAGAGGGCTAAAAAAGACCAAGACTGAGGGCCAGATTTACAAAGAAAATAACATGCAAATGTGAACCTCGGTTTTCATTGAGTTTATGGCTGCAATTTACAATGCGTATTCAGTGCTTAATTACTTAGACAGCATTAACTGCACTCACTGTGCAGTTAACTGATCCTGATATTCAGGTCATGTGACATTTGGCATATATTACACCTGACAACAAGAGATTATACTTTTTTTTTTTCAAACAGACACCAGACATATTCAAGAACTGATTTTTTGCTGACCTCTCAGCCAACTGTTAATAAAACATTAAAGAATCTAATAATATAATAGTTACTGTTGTTCATGACCCTGTTCAAGTTATTTCAATTGTTCTGTTGAGGCAGGTGGAATGTAATTATTGCAAGGTTAACAACTCTTTTATTCTGCTTTGAGAGACACATGCAATGTAAAATAAAGGCCATCTTGGACAATACCAACCACCCTCTCCAAAACAATTCTGGCAGGACAGAGAAGCAGCTGCAGCTGCAGCAAACAGGTTCAGGATATCCTTTGTTCCCTCTGCCATCAGGCTGTAAAACACCTCAGCCAAAGGAAGTGGCTCATGAACTGGAGTAAATGAACTATTATTGTTTATCATGAAGTAATATTATTATTACTAATGAGGTGCTGAACATAAATACATACATAAAGTCTGTCTGTCCGTCTCTGTCTGTCCTGTTGTCTCTCCGTCTGTCTCTCCGCACATATTCAAAGATTCAAAAGAGTAAGTAGCACAACTTTATGTGATCAAACAGGGATCCTATATCCAATTTTCCAATTGTGTGAGAAACGTGTTGTGCTGTCTTAGATGGGAGGTAATTAACATTGGTAGTATACAGAAGAAAAGGTAAGGTAAAGGTCAGATAAGGATATGACATAATTCAAAATAAATTTCAGTAAATAAATAGAACAAAATTAAACTTTTATTGATGTGGTGAAAAGGCCATATGGAGGCACAAAACAGGGCTTGCCAACATCACTACAACTGTAACCTCATTATCTTCTATCAAACTGCTAGCTTTAAAAATAAGATCTGATTGCATTATCAGAAATCAAACATACAAAATATCACTATATCTGACAAAATTATGTAGTAATTTCAAAACTGTTATAGAAGAGAGTAAATATAATTAGAACATCTTTACTTCCTATTGCCAACTGTATTTTACTATACTTTTCTCGCAAGTCCTATTCACAAAGCTGCTGAGAACAACTTTTACTAAGGAAAAAACTCCTAAGCTAAGAGTACGACTCCCTTGCCCGGGGGTTGAGGTGTGAGAAGATTTCCCCTGTCCCCCACCACCAACAGCTCATCAGGTCACTCTTCATTAAGATCCATGAATCATGTGTAGATCCTGGACACTGCACAACACTGTCTACAACTGCCAGGCAGCATCAATACAACCTGTGTGTGATTTTTTCCCTGTTGAAATCCTTTCTCGTTTTGTGGTGGTGCAATAATTTTTACATGCGTTTCATCTATGGCACAGATCACAGCGGGTAGACTGACCATGAAGCTGTTTTACTTCTCTGTAGTTTTTGAACATCTACAAGGAAATCATATGAACTGTCCTATGATGTGGGGTCTACAGAGACATTTATTGTTTGGTGAATAGATTGGCTTTTCTCTGTTGCCAAGTAGCAGCGTTGCCAAACACTAAATTTACACAATGTTGTTTCAGTTTGTAGGAGATGTTATTGCATCCTTCACAAGTTCCACAACGATCATTATTCCCTTGTGATTCAGTCGTATCTTTTAAGTAATTCAGCATTGTTTAAGGTTTCCAAAACACCGTGACATGGAATGACAGCAGCCCTTTAAGATTCTTTGTGATCTGGTCTTAGTGAGTTAGGAGTCCGCTCCACTGCTTCTAATTTCTCCTAGAAGTTACACAAAAGTGGCTTTGTGAATTACTCTTAGTCAGAAAAATTAGGAGTCCTAGAGTAAGGACTGAGACGCCCATTATTTCTAGTTTCTCCTAAATCTGCAAGTTAGACATTATCATTGTGTCATATTTACTTTCCTCGTAGTATCAGCTGGTTTCAGTCTAGTGTCAGCTGGTTTCAGTCTAGAGTCACCTGGTTTCTGCCTGGTGTCAGCTGGTTTCAGTCTAGCACAAGCTGGTTTCAGTCTAGCATCAGCTGGTTTCAGTCTAGTACAAGCTGGTTTCAGTCTAGTACAAGCTGGTGTCAACCTAGTGTGAGCTGGTTTCAGTCTAGTGTCAGCTGGTTTCAGTCTAGTACAAGCTGGTGTCAACCTAGTGTGAGCTGGTTTCAGTCTAGTGTCAGCTGGTTTCAGTCTAGTACAAGCTGGTTTCAGTCTAGTGTCAGCTTGTTTCAGTCTAGTACAAGCTGGTGTCAACCTAGTGTCAGCTGGTTTCAGTCTAGTGTCAGCTGGTTTCAGTCTAGTACAAGCTGGAGTCAGCCTAGTGTCAGCTGGTTTCAGTCTAGTACAAGCTGGAGTCAGCCTAGTGTCAGCTCCAGCTAATTAGCCACAATCCAACAACCACAAGAATTACCATTTGATTTCATTTGAGTTAATGTTTGGGTCTCACCTTTTTTCATGTCCCTAAAAGGCGGGTTGCTAAAGCAGTAAGGGCACAGGGGGTAGCTCTTGCCCCGGGCTCCAGAGGTCCACAGCACAAGCTCAAACTCATCCAGTGGACAGCGCAGCTCCTTGTACAGCTTGATGGCTCCATTCTGTGGAAGACTGTAGGTCTCGTCACAGTGGGAGCAATGGAGCCTGCTGGGCTTGGCCTGCAAATACATGTTAGAATCAAACGTCATTTAAGAATGATTCACTTCCAAATGCATCTGAGAGACTGGATAGTCCTCACCGAACCAACCTCAGAGACCATTACGGGACTACGGTTGCTTATCAAAGAAAAAGGAGGCTGTCATTATCATCAGGTTTTAAAATATGTTCGTAGTCGAGTGATAACTTTAGTTATTTGCAGTTTAATCTGCTGCAATGACTACGTTATCAGACAAAAATATTATTGTAGTCTGGACCCAGCATAACCTTCAAAATGTGTGATCAAACTTACAAACAAAATATCAGAGAGCATGTGTTTTGTTTATTTCTTGGAGGGCTTTATCTGTAAATTTGGAATTTTGGTGAATGTTTAACTTTCCACTGCATTAATTCTCATAGACCTCTATCGTATTTATAACTCAGCCTGTGAAGATACAAGTACATCAGAAGCCCTGGCAGTCTGGGGGTTAAGATGTTGAGTAAAAAATGAAAGGTCCCTGTTTCCCTGGTACCTTTGTTAAATATCGTTTTGGACTTCATGCCATTTCTCTACTGTTGGCTTGATAATAAAGGCATAAAATTCCTCTAAAATAGTTCAGACTCACTACAATACTATAATCAGTGTTCTGTAGTAGTAGTAGTGGTGTAGTGGTGGTAATGTTGCTGTTTACTGAATCAAACAAGATACAAACTCCTCCAAGATAAAGGTACAACAGTGTCCAGTTGCACCATATGTCACTTTCTGAATGAAAGAATACCAACCAAAACCCCAATATTGAAAGAGAAACTAAAAACTTACTAGAGTATGCTAAAATGCATGTCGACGAGCCACAATGCTCCTGGGAGAAAATACTTTGTACAAATGAAACAAAATATGCACTTTTTTAGTAGGTGAAATCAGCTCTGTGATCACAGAGGAAAGGGAAAAAACACCACCCCCACTGTGAAACATGGAGGAGGCTCAGTTATGTTACAGAATTCCTTTGCTGCATCTGTCAATGAAATTAGACTCTGTCTCAGTCACAGGTCATGGATTGTCCAACAGGATAATGACCTAAAACATACACCTAAAAGCAGCTGAGAATGGATGAGAAGAAAACATTGGACCATTCTGAAGTGGCCTGCTATGAGTCCTGATCTTAATCCAACTAAACATCAATGGAAAGAGTGGAAGCTCACAGTTGGGAGAAGGCACCAATTAAACCTAAAAGAAGAAGAGAAGTTTGTTCAAGAAAACTGGGCCAAACTACCAGCTGAGATACGAGCTACAAAAAGCACTTGATTACAGTTAATGCCTCAAAAGGGTGTAGTATAGAATATTAGATTAAGGGTGCCAATATTTTTGAACTTGACATTTTCATTTGTCGTATTGTTTAAAATAATATGTCACATAAAAAAAATCAAAAACAATGTGTCTGTCGTATTAAATATGGAATAGACACTAGTCAATGCCCATTACTTGTCAGTTTCAATTTATTTCAGGGAAAGTTATGTTTTTTCTTAGTTAAGTGGAAGGGTACCAATAATATATCTGCATAGCTACAGAGGCACTTATGTATGACAGTGACACCACCCACCAGTCCTTGTGATGATGCCTACGACAGGGGAGTAAGGGAATGCAGACACACAAGCTTGAGTCTACTTTATGGAAAGATGGCGGAGGGAAGCTCCAAAGCACATGCACATGCACAAAGCTCCTTGAAAGTGTAATGAGGAAAAATTGACTATACACACATCCTCAGTGCACATGGAGCAATATGGAGCTCCCAGAGGACTTCATTACCTTGTGGTTTCCTCCAGAACATGCCACTTAGCAGTCATACGCAACTCACTACGCACATATTCAGATACAATGAGAGTGACCAAAAGATCTACAACCTCATGATTCATTCATGAATTGAAAAGTGGCTCTTTCATCAGGTGGAAATGGTAATAAAGCTGAACTTTGAAGGACAGAGCTCAACAGTCAGCCATCACGTGGTTCAGAATGGAACATTAATGGTGCCTTGATGATTTAAAAGTAAAACCTTAAAGCAACATATGCAAGTACTGGAAATCAATCTAGCGCTAGCATGAGACTTGCAAGCAAACCATTCAGCTCCTCCCACCCCTCCCTCTTCCTGCTACATTACGTTCCAGTCTGCTCCGGTCTTTCACCTACAACAAGGATCAGGATCTTGCAGGAATCAGGATCTTGCTAGCCTGTGATTCAGCCATAGTGATGTCTTCCAGCAACTAGTCCTGTGTGTGAGCTCCCAACCCTGATTTTGTGGTTAGAAGGGAAAAGCTTGCACAAAAACATTAGATAGAATATCTCTTCACTGCTGCCAAAGTGTTCAATGCAGGGTTTCTGCAGCTTTCAACAAGTAAAACCAAGTTAACGAACCACTTCATGTCCATACTGGCAAAAAACATACAAAGGATATGAAGGACAATCTGGTTTCCAGAATTACTTGCAAAGTTAATTAATTTATTCACATTCAACATCAACATGACTAAACATAACAGTGTGTGTGTGTGTGTGTGTGTCTGCTACAAACCAAATCAGAATATGGCTCAAAACCAACTACAAAATCATTATACAGCTACAAACCAACTATCCAATCAGAATACGGCTACAAACCAACTATCCAATCAGAATACGGCTATGGTGCTACCAATGCACAACAATGTCAAGACACATTTTCCCTTCATCATAAATTAATTGCACTTGGCCATATTGTGATTTGGATAATATTTCAATTAACTGTGCAGTCCTACTACAAACCAACTAACCAATCAGAATAGAGCTACAAATCAACTAGCCAATGAAATATACAATTACAAACATTTGAGCTACAAACCAGTTATTTCTGTCATCGCATTCCCAGTGGGTCAGAAGTTTACATACACTTTGTTAGTATTTGGTAACATTGCCTTTAAACTGTTTAATTTGCCGCAACAGAACATATATACAAATGTATTGACTATTCTTCTGTGAACCCCAGACTGGTTGGTAATCGAGCCATATTCCCTGCAACCTCTCAGTTTGCACAATACTATGGCTACTCTCATCGCTTATGGAACTGGTGCTGTTTCTTCTGGTCTCGTGATCGGTCACAAGAAGGTTTGCTGTGTCTCCCAGCACAGTCTCAAGAGCATGGAGGAGATACCAGGAGACCGGCTGTTACACGAGGAGAGCTGGACAGCCAGCAGCAGGACCGGTACCTGCTCCTTTGTGTGAGGAGGAACAGGAGGAGCACTGCCAGAGCCCTACAACATGACCTCCAGCAGGATACTGGTGTACATGTTTCTGACCAAACTGTCAGAAACAGACTCCATGAGGGTGGCATGAGGCCCCACGTGCTCTAGTGGGACCTGTCACATCAGGAGTTGGATCAGCCTGTGATTTCAAATTTTCACTTTGATTTTCAGTGTGATTGTGAATCCAGCCCTCCATGGGTTGATGATTTTGGTTTCCACTGACTGTTGTTACGTCATTTTGTTTTCAACAAATTATACAATGAACATCAGCAAAGATTTTCAACTTGAATCCTTCATTCACCAAGATCCGATGTGTGATTTAAGTGTTCCCCTAATTCTTTTGTGCAGTGTATAATAAGCCTCATAGCTGGGATACTCATGTCCATTTAAACACACTCAGTGACTGAACAAGGCGCCTGTGGTGTCCTGATGTGGGGCCATGCCATCACATGTACTCTCAACTACTGTTTTGGATGATAAGTGCTGTGGTTGTGGTACTGTAGCAGTGTGGACTGCTAATAAACTGATAGCACCAGTCATCAGCCTTGGCCATCAAACATCTACTATGTTCATATCTACAAACGGTGGGCTCCCACACTATTAAGAGTTTTGACATTGATTCTTCTTAAATCCAGACACTCTAGGCACTTGCTGATAACCAAATCTGCACTATGCTTTCTTCAAATTCAAACAGTAGTTTTGACCATTCTGCTGACCTGAATGTACTTCATGAAGCGGTGGCACTTGCCACAGCGAGACAGGGGCTTTCCTGAGGCAGCAATGGGAGAAAAGGAGACCTCCATCAACTCATCCATGCCTATAAAACAAAACAGACAGATACTGTTGGCAGGAGTTGCACAGGAATGAACCAAACGGTAAAATAAGTCTAAATAATTTCTCCCTTGGTTTATTCAGCACTATGAATATGCCAGAAATTCCTTTAAAACTTTAAGCCTTCCCTCTATCTCCTTTTGCATTTTCTTCCTTCTTTCAAATCTTGCTACTGAATTGTCATGCATCCTTGTTATTGACCATCCTGCATTTATACTGTTTTGCTCATATTCATCAACATAACTCAATCAAAATGTAATTTGCACCCTCTCAAAGCCCCTAGGAAAAAAGCGGATCGTGGTGGGACATCCAGGTGGATCATCCTCTCTCCCCTCTATAAAATAAGCAATTCATTTTTATCAAGACGTATCAACTATCATTATAAGTTTAATATTCAACATTAGTTACATCTGCTAGACAGATGCACCACTCACGTGACGATAAATCATTCACATTTGTAAGATCATGTAACATGCGTTTGTCTCTGTTATTGAGACTAATTTCTTCCTGCATGAAGTCCACCCAGCTCAGTGCATCACTGTTCAAATGAAAAGAGGACTGGAGAGGACCAGAGTGGACTATCCCCTCATTCAAGTGGACAACACTGCAGGAAATTAGTGTTGATAGCAAGTTAGTCTACTCCCTAGGGGTTCAGGCCTGCATCCTTTTCTTGTTGAGTGGCAACCAAGTTATTGAGGTTATGTGTTGGCGTGTTAATATAAGGTTTAAGCTGCATTTATACTCAATACAAGGGGTTAACCACCAAAGGTACCTATTATATAGGTTTTGATTTTAAGTGGAGTGTCAGATTTATAGAACCGGAGTAACATCCAATAAACACTGTTCATTCCACTGTTCATTCATACCGTATCCATGATGTGCAATTACTTTTTTAAGAGGCGCACATCAGCTAAGTCAGAGCCTACAGTGTAACCTCAGAGCCTATGCATGAAGCCGTCACAGGTAGCCCCTTACCGCAGACGGCTGAATCCAGCTTTAGTGGTAATTAAATAGTTGGAAAGCCTATTGTCAACAGGATTTTAACTACGCGCTCCTGTGGCTACGTGAACTCACTGGTGATGGAATCCACAAAGAAGTGAAACTTCCTCTTGAAGATATCCAGTGTATGCTGCAACACCTGTTGGTAGTTGGCTTTACCCTGTGCAATAAGGTTCAGTTGCTTCTCTACAGCACTGCGTATGGTGGGCAGAACCAGCTCTGAGTCTGCAAAACACAAATACAGCCAATTATTGGTATTTCAATGACACGCTATAAAACACACACATTTAAATTCACACTAATACTGTGGCTCATATCATATATTAGCGAATTCCACTATTCTATCTGGCCCCATGTCCCAAAGGGTTAATTATATGGGACTACTTACATCAGTTGACATAGTTTCCAAAGTTGATTCAACAACGTTCAAGAAACCCACAAATCAATGTACAGCCACCAATCCCTTATCCATCTAAGAGAATGTACAACTATATGAGGCAAATGACCTATCTTGTGGTAGCCATGCACCAGGACAATGCCCAGGTTGGTTGGCTTCAACTTGCGTCCATTTTCTATTGTAACATAGTTCCTCTGGCAGATGTTGTTGATGTGGACAGGGATGCTGGCATCAGTACCTTGAGGAAAGAGGGCAGAAGTAAACAACAGTAAAACTGCAGGTCCTGTTTAAAATGTAGATCTTTAAGTTCAGCATCAAATAGTGAGCTCTGACATTAAATAATTTACACACACAAAGGCTGGAAAATACCTAATCAGAATTAGTGTAAGTGACTGAGCGAGACCAGAGTGATTGGCATCGATTTGTCACTGCAGTGTTTTTTATTTGTGGGTGTCAAGTCCAATTAGGACCCAGGCAAAACATATTAAGACATCTTGACCACATTAAGTGATAAAACACAGCTGGTTGAAGATTTTGATGCAAGGTTCCACACCCATATCCTCCTCCACAAGTATGTACAGAACAGATAGATTAAAAAAAATAATGCTAAATCAATGGCTCTTGTGGTGAGACTGTTTTCCCAACTGCTGGGATGAATGTGAATGAAAGTTCAATATTCTCTCTTAATTTAGGTCAGGTTTTTATCTCCACCAGCTCCAGTGTTGCTCTGTGTCCACTGAATGTGTAAACAGAGAAGAAGTAGTTGCCATAACAACTTTATTTGGGAATAATTTGCTCAATGTTTGTTGTGTAGCTCCTCTGCCCCCAAGTAGCCAAAAAAATATATTAATGCCGCTTTAATTTTTAAATCCATCTTGAGTGTCTGCATTTCACGTATATGCATTCTGTTTGTTCTCCCACTACTAGATCTGCTGACGTCCTCATGAAGCCCCAGATTCAAACTGTAGGGACACTTTGACACTTGAGCCATGCTGTGAACAACCTGCATCCTGTTTTACAAATATTTTCAGTTCAAGATATGAACAGCAATTATATCCAACATGTAGCGCAGAGGTATACCAATGCCATGTTTCTCCATGAGGGTGATGAGTTCGGCCTCGGTGAGGTAATCTGGGGGGCTGGTTTGCTTTTCCACCAGCTTGATCTCGTCTACTGTGAAAATGTCGCCACGCTCACAGTCTGGCATGGCCTCTTCCAGAGGGATACCCTGCCAGGGCATCAGTGCTGTGTACCCTGGGAAGACAATACACACTTAGCAAGGACTGGGTTGCTTTTTATCAATATTATTATTATTATTATTATTATTATTAGTGATAAGCAACCAATGAATGGCTAAGAGAAAATACACTAAGCGGATAACAAAAGAAATACATGTGTAATACATGTGTGATGAAGTAACATTTAATTTCTCCCTCCCTTTAGTGTAGGCCAAGTAAAAAAAACAGTTTTAATTAACTCACAGTAACTTGTATTCTTGATAACTTTTTAGGAACTGAAGATCAAGCTGTTTTCAAGCTACTGAGAAATCAGTGATGGCATTTGGAGCTACAAATCTGCAAAGTGCCACCTGCAGCTTGGTACAAGTTGGCTGTACCTGGTGATATCAGGGTTTTGCCACTACAGGAGAAGGCCTCTGGGCCAATGCTGAACTCAATGGTGGTCTGTAGGTACTTGCAGTCCTGACTGACAGTGGCAATGAAATGTCGTGTGATGTACTCATACAGCCGCCAACCATCGCTGCCTGTGGAACAGCAGAAGAGTAATGACATGGGTTAATGGTGAGAGGAATGAGGAACAAGAAGTTTGGGTATGTCGACAATGCTGGCTAGCCAAATTGTTTCATATTTATTCAAATGTGTTTCCACCCTGAATGTGGAGTGAAAATCAGCAGTCATAGAGGGGGGGTGGGTGGATGGTGTGGGTTGCACACAGTTTTTGTCTTTTTAGGTGCAAAATGGATTTTGCTGTCAAGAGGCCGCCATCATTTTTTATAGTGTGCATGTATGGAATGTGTCCAAATATGTATAACGCCCACTGTGGTATGAATACAAGATCGTCCACGTCTGTTTGCAGTCTGTTAATCATGAACTGACGTGAAAGTTATAATATGTAACTTTTCCACATTAAAATATATAAACACTTACATTATCCCAAATGTTTCCTTCAATTTTCAAACCAGAGAAATCTGTGATTTTAATCATGGTAACACCACGTTTCATTTGGTCACATTAGGGATGTTAATAATTTAATTTTTAGAATTTAACTGTTAAACGACAATAAGAATTTTGACCGATTAATACAATCAGATAAACAATTAATATATATATATTTTATTTTTATTTTTTAAAAAGTTTGCTGCATGGTAAAAGAAGAATATTCCTGGGACCTGTAGCATCTGAGCGGGTATTCTCTGCCGCAGGTCCCACACACAGACAGCAGACGAACCCCACAGCATGTCCACATGTTGCCATTTCTGAACAAACACCAGTAGACAAGCTGTCCGCCATGCTGAGGACGGAGGTAGACCTGCCCTGTTTCTTTTATTTTGAGCTCTGAAGATGCAACTACCAGTTTAGGTTTTGTTCACCTGTTGGCTGTTTTTGATCATTAATTAGCCGAGAGCGGAGGAGGAGGAGGAGGAGGAGGAGAAGAGGAGGAGGAGGAAGAGGAAGAGGAAGAGGAAGAGGAGGAGGAGGAGGAGGAAGAGGAGGAGGAGGAAGGGAGGAGGAGCTGGAGGAGGAGGAGGAGGTTTTCCTTACAGCGCTCTTGCTGCTGGAGGATTCAGTGTGTGTTTTCATTTAGTTAAACTGTTTATACATTAGAAAGTCTGGCTGCGATTTGCTATTTATTTTAAGTTATAAAATATTTTCCTATGTGGGAGATTTAGGCGATTAAGCCGGTTCTGCACATGTAAAAATGAACCCTTTCTTATGAAGAAAAAAAAAATTGTTGTATTGGAATTTTTTTTAATGGGTCACAGACACTCGTCCATTCTAAATAGTACATTTTGATCTTGTCAGTTAACAGTCAGTTAACGAGTGCCAGCTATCGGTCAGAAAAGTTTTTTTTAAATGAGCCTCCCCACATCATATCCTCAATGATCATGTGTCTGACAGAAGCTCAACGTTGACTTTCATCTAGTTTTAAGCCACATACACTTTTTACACCTTGGTGGTTTTCAGCTCTGTATTTGAAACCAGATGAAGGATTTTAGTCGTCGGACGTCTGGATCTTAATTAAGCAGAGAAAAAAGCTGAATAAATGTTAGACAGCTCAGCTCGCAGCTGCTGGAGACGTCCTGTTCTGTGTCCGCTGAACAAAGTCGAACTGCTTTATTCATTTACCGGTTTTAATCCCCATCCATTTGGTGTGGTCCTAAGTTATTAAAGAAACAAAGGTAAGCAGTCTCAGTTTCCAGCTACTCCGAGACGTCATGTGTTCGCCGAAAAACATAAGTGAATTACTGATTATTTTTGTCTTCATTCAGCTAGCTACAGAAAAAGACAGGAAAGTCAGGAAGAGAGAGGGAAGACCATGCGGGCCATGGGTCGGACTGGAACCTCGGCTGCTGCCACATTATCCCATTATTAGTGAGTAGTAACAAATCAAACCAAAACTATCTGCATGACCCACCCAGTTCTCCTTCTGAGGCAGCTCGCATGGGAGTGATAGGTGGATGGTCTCCAGCATCAGTTCCTTTCCTGGGTCGGTTTAATCCAGTTAAAAGCAGAGCCTTCACCTGATGGAGAGGTGAAACATCCTTTTAGAAACTTACTTTTATGGGTATCCACATTCAGGCATTAAATTCTAATTTCCTGAAAGCAGCGTTGACCTTGCACCTCGGGGGTGCCAGAGACCACCCAACAAGCACACATTATGTTCCTTTATATCAAGTGTAGAGCAGACAATGTAAATGTCATGTAAATCAAATGATGATTGTCACTCAAGGGACACTTCCTGTTTTCAGTAGGTAGCGCTGTGACTATGACTTCATATTAGCATGCAGATGTCTTCAGTGTGAGACTATCATCAAACATGTGAAATTTGGGGAAGATTGAAGAATGTTTATTTGAGCTATAGCAACTTCCTGTTTCCACGGTCAGGCCCTTCAACAAAAAGGCAGTTTTCACATTCAGGCATCTTTGAAGTTTTAAGCATATTTTGACCAACTTTGAGGTGGGTGTGGTCATACTGTGAAGAAGTACGTCAAAGTGCAAGTTGGGTTTAGGGTAGGGGTACCCAATCTTTTTTGTAGGTCTTGGCATATTCCAGCTGCCTACCAAATTTCATATATGTAGGTGAAACACAGTGCAAGTAGTGCCTCTTTGAAAATTTCTAGGGGGAACTATCCAGTGATTTTGCCACACCCATGGGCAAGACCCATAAAATATGTACATTTTCACCAGGCGTGACGAGTGTGCAAAGTTTGACTTTTTGAGCATGTTTAGGCACTCGAAAAGGCCATTTAATTTAGGGAAGAAAAATTTCTGACAAATGAATTACAATAGGGACTGTTGGGTTTAGACTATGGGTGCAAGAGGATTTTTTTGTAAGTTTTGGCTTGTTCCATGTCCCTACTGATTTTCTGGCATGTAGGTTAAACTGTGAGGATGGGAATGACTCTTTTCTTCTTTTTCTTTTGCCGCTATCAAGCCATTTTGCTATACCGATGTGCAAGACCCATAAAATATCAGAATTCTTTTTCAATATGATAAAGCCACTAAATTTCTTCACAGACTGAAGAAAAACAAACACTACAGTTACAAGAGCACCGTTTGGTGCTCTGGCCCCCATAAACTCAACAGCTTCAATAGGGTTGAGTTCGGGATAATACCTGTTTGTGTACGCATACACAGCTGGCCTTGAAGTGGCTCTTACCTCTTCTGCCCATATTATATTGTTGGTCTGCTGCTTCAGTGTTCCTTTAAGGTCAAAGTTCTCTGGGTAGTGGGTTGTCTCAGTACGTGGGTAGCTGATGTAGCCCTGTGTGTACAGGCGCTCTGCAATCTGCATGGTATGCTGGGGTCCCATGCCTAAGACATAAAAAAAAAACATCTGAATCTTTTCTTTTTTTCTTACACCCTCACAAAACTAGGAGTTGCACATCTTATTTCTTGATCTCAGTGTGAATGAGGGTGTTGGCTGGTCAGTATACTGGACGTTTTATCATACAAAAGTTGAGCTGCATCTTTCCAAAGATTTTAGTCCATCCTTACAGACACAGACAATGGTGTCCTAGACTAAGTTTTTCCTGTCCAATTTGTCCATTATCTTCCAATGAAGAAATACTGAACATCTTCTATATTTTGCATTATAGTAATGCTGCAAATGGCAATTCATGGGTTCTAAGCCTTTTGCGCTCAACTGAGGGAAGGAGCTGAATTTTAGCTAATTAATGCTTTGGCAAAACCTACTCTATATAACAACCTCAAGATATCTACCAAGTTTTATGATGATCAAACAAATGATCAATAAGTTATGGCAAATATTAGCTAAGCCCCGCCCTTCGCAAGGATATTTTGGTTGATGGCGGCCATGCTTTTCGACCAATCTCGCTCAATTGTGATAGAAATTTGTCTGTCAGTCCCCCAAGAGCCAAATTTGGTGTTGCTAAACTGAAAATTCATAAAGTTCTATTAATTTTACTGCTTTTCAAATTATGCAACTTAGAAAAAAATCAATCCAGGCGCACTTTAATGGTCCAAGGGCCTTTTTTACAGAGCACATTGAGCTGGACTTGTGTGTCATTTTTCAAGTCAATCTGACAAATGGTGAAAGGGGCATGGCCTTTTGAAAATGACTTTTTTGAGGCTTAATTACAGCACCACCATGTGGCTCATACTTCTTGGGCAAGTAGTGCACATCATTTCCAGTTATTTGGCCAAGTTTCGTGGTTCGTGTTTCTTGTTCATTCCAGTTTTACCCTTTAATGCTGATCATTCCCAAACTCCAACTGTGAGGATTTGCTACATTTGTCTGTGTAGTAAGTTGAATATTTTTCCATTTTGAACTGTTGGCTGGGAAAACAAGCTATTTGACGCCACCCCCCTGGAAAAATGTGATGTTCAGATTTTCTAGTTGCAGCCCTAATCCAAGTGATGCTGAACATCAGCACTGACCAACACTGACCAACAGACTATTACATGTATACACATATTCTCAAATTCCAGAATATTCACAAATGACAAGTGATGAAGTCATGTTTATGTTGATGTAAATTTACCTAAAGCAGAGCTGGCCACTCTCAACATCTCCACTGTGTTCAAGGCCTGGGGCCTCTGCTTGGTCTTCTCTTTCTTACTCACTGACTCCACCTGTATTGAGTGAGGTATTATACAGCTTATATCATATATATTATATACACTTAAATTACGCACTAATCGGGCTGTTTTGGTTGGTTGTAGATGTTATTGCGTCTGTCACAAACTCCACAACGATCATTATTCCCTCGTGATTGAGTCGTATCTTTCAAGTAATTCGACATGGTTTAAGGTTTCCAGAACACTGTGATGTGGAATGACAGCAGCCCTTTATGATTCTTTGTGATCTGGTCTTAGTGAGTTAGGAGTCCTCTCCACTACTTTTAACTTCTCTCAGACTTAGGTGCTGCTTTTAGCGCTAAGTGTTTTTGTGAATTCTCAGTCAGAAAAATTAGGAGTCCTAAAATTAGGCCTGACATGAATGCCTTGATGCTTCTTTGAACAACGTGGGGCCCAAATGTTGTTGAATACATATAGAATTATTATGTTATTTTAGTTTTCAAAAGGTTTTCCGCATTTTTGACTAAATAGTTCAAAGTAGAACATTGACAAAGGAAATTCTAAGGGCATATAGAGATACAACAACAGTGGGCCAGATTCCCATCTAGGACATTGTAATTATCATCATGGTCTGTAAGTAAAAAGCTTTGTTGAAGAATGAAGTTTGATTAGAGCTCTTCTAAGGTAATGATGTCATCTAAAAATTAAAGCCTGACCTTTATGGTGTCAATTTTTCTCAGGTTCCAGACAAAGTATTTCAGGGCAAATACGGCAATCTTAGACTCCTCCTTGATCTCCTTTGGACATGCAAGACCCCACACTAGGCTTCTGTGTGGAACGCATGACAAAATCCAGTCCTTCAACCAGAGACTTACTGGATCATCCAAGCAAGGTAAATTCCCGACTCCACCTGACACCATATCAACCATCTGTTCCCTCTGTACTATACTGACAGACCTGTTTTGTCAGGTGTTCAAAGGAAAGGACAACCCACTGACACTGGACTGGAACAGGGTGAGGGTCTTCGACAGAGAGGTGGGTCAGATGTTTGTCAACCTGGCCAAGACATCCAGGGAGCCCAGGTAAGATTAAAAACTTAACTATGTCAAGTACACTCTGCGCTAACTGTGGTCATTGTTAGTAACATGTACTGTATGTCACTATAGTAGAATGGTATCAATATATCTACTTTTTTAAAATATAATGATTATTAAATGACAATGTTTTGCAATTAGATTTTACAGTAGGTTGAAAATATGGGATATACAGCCTGACTGGCTATTTTCTGAGGCTATGATTAATTTCATTATTTGAGATTATGAAGATTCCTATAAAGTTATGACCAAACACTGCCAACTAATGTTGATGGACTAGACCCCTGGCGCGTATTCACAAAGCATTCTTAAGGGCTAAAAGTAGCTCCTAAATTGCAGATTTAGGGAGAAAACTCTCAAAAAGTAATGGCAATGTACAGGA
>NW_019174272.1:13434115-13435372 GCF_002260705.1 Seriola dumerili | reverse complement strand
TCATAAAGGGCTGCTGTCATTCCACATCACAGTGTTCTGGAAACCTTAAACCATGTCGAATTACTTGAAAGATACGACTCAATCACGAGGGAATAATGATCGTTGTGGAGTTTGTGACAGACGCAATAACATCTACAACCAACCAAAACAGCCCGATTAGTGCGTAATTTAAGTGTATATAATATATATGATATAAGCTGTATGATAACCTCACTCAATACAGGTGGAGTCAGTGAGTAAGAAAGAGAAGACCAAGCAGAGCCCAGGCCTTGAACACAGTGGAGATGTTGAGAGTGGCCAGCTCTGCTTTAGGTAAATTTACATCAACATAAACATGACTTCATCACTTGTCATTTGTGAATATTCTGGAATTTGAGAATATGTGTATACATGTAATAGTCTGTTGGTCAGTGTTGGTCAGTGCTGATGTTCAGCATCACTTGGATTAGGCTGCAACTAGAAAATCTGAACATCACATTTTTCCAGGGGGTTCTTTGTGATCTGGTCTTAGTGAGTTAGGAGTCCTCTCCACTACTTTTAACTTCTCTCAGACTTAGGTGCTGCTTTTAGCGCTAAGTGTTTTTGTGAATTACTCAGTCACAAAAATTAGGAGTCCTAAAATTGCTACAGTTTACGCAATTTTAGACTCCTAATTTTTGTGACTGAGTAATCACAAAAACACTTAGCGCTAAAAGCAGCACCTAAGTCTGAGAGAAGTTAAAAGTAGTGGAGAGACTCCTAACTCACTAAGACCAGATCACAAAGAATCATAAAGGGCTGCTGTCATTCCACATCACAGTGTTCTGGAAACCTTAAACCATGTCGAATTACTTGAAAGATACGACTCAATCACGAGGGAATAATGATCGTTGTGGAGTTTGTGACAGACGCAATAACATCTACAACCAACCAAAACAGCCCGATTAGTGCGTAATTTAAGTGTATATAATATATATGATATAAGCTGTATGATAACCTCACTCAATACAGGTGGAGTCAGTGAGTAAGAAAGAGAAGACCAAGCAGAGCCCAGGCCTTGAACACAGTGGAGATGTTGAGAGTGGCCAGCTCTGCTTTAGGTAAATTTACATCAACATAAACATGACTTCATCACTTGTCATTTGTGAATATTCTGGAATTTGAGAATATGTGTATACATGTAATAGTCTGTTGGTCAGTGTTGGTCAGTGCTGATGTTCAGCATCACTTGGATTAGGTCGCAACTAGAAAATCTGAACATCACATTTTTCCAGGGGG